>NW_027532585.1:7863989-7954991 GCF_008692635.1 Crocuta crocuta | reverse complement strand
GCCTTCAGGGATGAGCTTGGTTACCCTTTCTGTGGAGGCATACTCCCTTCTGGGTCTTCTGATTAGCAGTCCCAGGAACCAGAGTTATCAACTCTTGGAGATGTCCCCGGGGACCAGCCCATCCTGATTTTGAGGTTCTAGAATGCGCAGCCATCAGGAGAGATCACTGGAGATCCCACCCGGCAACACAGAGAGCTCTTTTGTCCTTGTCTACACTTCCATCTTCTCTCTACCCACGTGGCTGGCCTCCTGAGCTCCAGTTTCATTGGTTATTTCTCCTTCCGAGCAGCCTGCAAGATTGTTTTTCGTTATGGTCTCATTCCTGGGTCCCTAAACCAGACAGCACCAGGTTCGGGGGAATATGTAGAATGCCAACAAGGTGGATCGGTCCACCTCCCGCACAAACCAGTCCCGTTTCCTCTGTGGTTGTCTTCTCACCCCATGTTACGGGCATGGACAGGGCCACGAAAGACACCCCTTGGGGAATCCGAAACACACAGAGACAGCTCACTCAATGCAAATAAATGGCCATTCATTCTAGTTGTTTATTTTTTTCCTTCAAGCCGGCCTCCAAACTGGAGAAATGCAAGTCGCCCTCCACTCTTCCCTCGATATTACATGGTGGTTTCAATCTCATTATTGTTGCATTATACGTAGCACATCTGTTACTGGTCAGGAGCCAACTATTTAATTCTATTAGATACATCTATACAGCAAAGTGATAATCTACACCAGGTTTGTGGAACAAGCACTTAATACTTGGCAGTGAGCAGCTGAAGGCTTGATGCACGAGCAAGAGAATGTAGGAGGCCCAATGTAGCTGAGGGTCGCCCGCGGCCAGAAAGCTTGCCTGCGTTCTTCCCTGGGCCGGCATTCCAGTGTGGGAACTGAGTCAGTCATCGGCTTGTTCCAACATCTGCAAGATATTGATGGAGAACGAGGGAGGTGAAGAGGGGAGGGAGAGGGGAAACGTTTACCTAACCAAAAGCTAACTCTTCCAAGGGGATTCATGTCAGCACAGACTAAATGATGTGAGAGTTTTAGGCACATGTGGTAGTATTTACCCCCCAAGAAATGGACACAGATTCGTGTCTTGTTCAGTAAGTGCAGAGCCTTAGACACGCCTTCTGAAGTTGCCCCCGAATTCCTATTTGCGTGTCTGCACGCTGGATGGTGGGTCTGCCCTTAGCACTGGGGACACAAATGGGCACTGTGTGCAGGGATCTCTAGCCGGAGCTCTAATTCCATGAAATGCTGGGCGACATGGCTCCACTCTCTCCCTAACACCCCATCTTGCACACAACCCACAAGCACTCTTGCTGTTTTGCACCCTAACTAGGTCACTTTATCTCCTGCATTTTTGCCCAGAGGGCTAGAGAGATGGGGAAGGAATACTGATAGAATCTCTCTCTCGTTTCCCCTCCATCCAGAAGGGAGATCGTTTTTAAATCTCAAAATTGATGAGGGGAAGTGGGGAGGGGCAGGTTGAGGAAAAAAAATCATGTCTCATATTTCATTGATTCTAAGTAAGGTGTCATCAATTTTAAGATGCATTATTATTTTATATACCACTAAGAAAAAAAATGCTGATTCTTTAGTTATGATATGCCATCAATGAAAAGACACATCCCAATTTCAGAGATATTAAAATATGGGGACAAAAATGTACATCTCAGGATATTCAGCCCCAGGGCTCTCCCAAGACCGGCCATTTGTGACTTGTGTGACAGTGGACAAGTTATTTAACATCTTGCAACTCAATTTCCTCGTCTGTAGGATGGGAATAGTGAAAGCACACACCTCATACCATTGTTGCAAGGATTAAATATTGATGGATATAAAGTGCTGCAAGGAGATGCTATGTAAGTGTTATATACTGCGTGGCCTTAAACATGTTACTTAATATCTGTGCCTGTTTCCTCAGTTACCAAATGCAGATAGCAGTGCTGTTCTATTTATTTCCCTTTAATGTGGACCAATGTTTGGACCTGGACTAGCCGGGAAGACAGGTAGACAAGGGATGCTGGTTGAAAGAAAGAGTCCACTATAGTGAGTGGACTGTCATGCCAGCAAGGTGACCCGTCCTTCCCTGGTCTTCCCAGTTGTCTGAGCTGCATCTATGGGCACTGCCTTGCTGAACCCACTGACCATACCAGGCACTCCTTTCCAGGGTTTCAGGGAAAAGACCTACTTTGTCACTGGCCACCTGTCTTGGCAGTTGACATGAACTGCAACTGTCTTTGTATTCCAATTATAGTAGATGTACACCTCTGTCCTGGGGTGACTTAAGAATCATTTGCCAAGAAGTTTCGTACTGAGTCTCATGGTTAATTTTCTCAATGGCTGGAGGGAAGGAATGATAGTTCTATGATTCCTAATTACTAAACGAGGAGACTGAGGGCCAGAGAAGTGAAGTGTTACCCAAAGTCACGTGGAGCTCCTTCTCTTAGACGTACATCATGGTGCTTATACTTGTGTGGTTCATGGACTTCCACTGCCTATATTCGATGCCCCTCCCTGCAATGACCCTTCCTGCAGAAGGATTATGCGTTCCCGTCTGCTGACATCAGACTTGGCCAGGTGACTTCATTTGGCCAGTGAAATGTGAGCTCTGTCCAAGAAGAACCTCTAAGAGCTGTGCTCAATTTGCCATATGTTTTTTCCTTCTGCTGTAAAGCTGGCAAAGTTCCAGTCACAGGCTGCTTTATCGCTGGGTCCTCTGGTGGGGACAGTGTGAAACAGAGTTGCAGATGGCATACAGGGGACATGTCACGGGAGCAAGAAGCAAACCTTTGTGGTTGTAAGCCATTGAGATTGTGGGGTTGTATGTTACCACAGCAAAACCTAGCATCTTCTAACAGATACAATGTGCTTTAGAAAACATACCCTCCATGCACAAGATCTATTATACCTTTTACCTCCCCAAACCTTTACAAAACATTTGCTCTCTTAGAAGATCGTTCAAGTGGCCTGATAATGTTGGCCTTTGCTTCCTATCTTTACACATACCTCTCTTCTTCATATAGTCCTGATTAGCCCTCCTGGCACAAAAATCAAATATTTCCTCAAATATTACCTCAAAATGTGACCTTATTTGGAGATAGGATCTTTACAGAGGTAATCAAGTAAAAATGAGATCATGAGGGTGGGCCCTAACCCAATATGACTGGTGTGCTTATGAAAAGGAGACATTTGGGGGTGCCTGGATGGCACAGCCCATTGAGCATCCGACTTCAGCTCAGGTCATGAGCTCATGGTTCATGGGTTTGAGCCCCATGTCGGGCTTTGCACTGACAGCACAGAGCTTGCTTCAGATTATCTCTGTCTCCTTTTCTCTCTGCTCCCCCACCTATTCATATTCTCTCTGTCTCTCTGTCTCTCTCTCTCTCTCTCTTTTTCAAAAAAATTAATAAACATTAAAAAAAGAAAAGGGGAAATTTGGACACAGAGACACACATTCAGTAAGCATGCCCTATGAACATGGAGACGACCATCTACAAGCTAAGAAGAGAGGCTTGGAACAGACTCTTTTCTCATAGCCCTCAGAAGGAACTGACCCTGCCAACTACTTGATTGGCAGGCTTCCAGCCTCCATATATGTAAGCCAATATACTTGTTGTTTAAGCCAACCGTTTTGTGATAGTTTGTTATGGCAGCCCTGACAATGATACCTAATATATCTTTCAATTTCTTATGATCACAGAGAAGGTAACAAATCAGTGGTAGCGAATTAGGGCAGAATGGGAAGAAATTTGGTAAACAAATAGTAGGGGTGAGGAGGTAGAGATCCTCCAGGCAAAGGCGTGGGATCAGCAAGGGGCAGAGTGAGGAATCCATCTTGCGTGTTTGAGACCGGGCAAGCACACTGGTCCTGCTCATGTGTAGGTGAGAGGTGCTGGAGAAGGTAGGTTGGGACCAGGTCATGGGAGCAAACCCTGGTCTTGATTGATAGGTTAACTCTGAATGCTTTCATTTTTGACAATCAGAAACTCTTACAGCTTTCTGAGGATTTTCCTAGTGGGTTTGGGGTTTGTAAGTGGTCAAAATTTAATCAGGACCAAGTCAATGTGAGCAAAGGAAGTCCCCGAGTTGGGACAATAAGGAATAAAGTAATGAATAGTTTTCTAGACTGGTTGGCTTTGGTGAAGTAAATAGATCTCCCTCTGGCTACATAGTTGCACATATTGCTTCCTGAAGAAGCTACTTTGTTGGTGAAACTCCTGCTATGTCTCCTCACTTAGCAGGGACACCTTTATCAGCACTTGGCATCGGCCCTCATACCTGAGGCAGTCCACCCACGTCAGGCAGAATATTACAGCCTTTGACCGCCCAGAGTCGCATCTGCAATGAATAGCGCTGCCTTACGTCCGCCACAGCGGAGCCCAGCCTTGACCTGATCTCACCGTGTTTTCCCCGTCCATGTCCAGGGGACAAAGTCTCTGTCTGCCTTCCTGGTTTTCCATTCCAGTTTTCCCACCTCTCTGCATTCAGAGCACCGAGTGCCTAGCGCCTTGGGCCTTGATGACTCAACATCCCGAGGTTCTGGCAAAGGTCATCCTTCTGGTGGCATGGACGTCATGCCCGGAGAACCAAGGCAACATGTTCCACTCCTCAGATCCGTCTCCTGTGGACATTGACTCCACCCAGTCTGCATTTGCTGTGTAGTCTGTGTAATATAAAATTGGACAATGGGTCGCCCTTCTGAAAGGTAATCAATAACCGTGCAGCCAGGTCAGTCATCAGGAGGCCGCTCCACCTGCAATCCTGAAGACCCTGAATTCCTCACATAAAGCTCCCCAGGAAAGAACCACAGCCTTTCATTCCCATGGAGAATGGGGCGTGCTTATTGCTCCCGACCCTCAAATGCACAGGGAGGGCTAAATGCCTAGTTTTGAAGGTGCCTGGGGACCTGTAGATAAATGATGGCACTCAGAAGCCAGGGGCTCATGTTACCATAGAGCTGCCCACAACTGGCTTTCCTCACTCTAAGTACCTTGGCAGCAGTGTCTTTTCCAGCTGTACGTCTCTTACTTAATGGAGAGCCCGTCCAGAGCTCTGGAGCAAAGGCCATGGGACTCAAATCCCATTCCAAGCGAGTGAGTGACAAGCAACTAATTTCCAAAGCTGTGCAGCGGATATTTTTTCTTCCTTCAACCCTCTGGGAGAGAGAATGATGCAAATGAAATACCCCAAGGGGGAGTAGCTTGTTGTAACTTATGATTAATCTTGAAAAACCACATGAGTTAAGCATTCCAGTCCTGGAGCTAACCCTAAAATCAGGAACATGATACCGCTCCCTCCTTGCAGGCCTGCTCCTCATTCCCTCACTCCTCGAGTCCCAGAAATCTTAGGTGCATTTGTACAATGCATCCTTCTTGCCACTCAAGCCAGTGGAGTAGTCCTTTGTTGCGACCAGCTCAGAAAAAGCAACCTTGGGTCTGTCATGGGGGACAGCTCTTTTAATCAGAGTAATAGCCTGATGCATGTTTAAAGCATTGTGTTCTTTCAAATACCTGATTTTGTTGTTCTTCATGAAAGCCTAATGTTAACGGGGGCTTCATATTCTCCTCAGTCCAATAAAGATGCTTCTGGAAGCATGCTGGGCCATGCCTGACCACAGGAAAAAATGGTGATGGTAAATAGAGTCTGGGACAAAACACAGGCACCCCACCTCTTCAAGTTCGGGCATCTAGGTGCCCCCAAAGGGCTCTCTGCGAGGTGCCCACCTCTGACTGTGTGCAAATCATTTTACCCCTAGGCTTATGTTCTTCATTTCAAAAATTAGCTAACATGCCCTATCTTTGAGATTGCTTGGGGAAACAAAGTCACTATGTCATCTGTTTGTGCCTTGGTTTCCTCTCTTGGGGATTTTAAGAAAACTAAATGAGCTCATGCATGTAACATGCTTTAGATCATGCCTGGCAGAGAGTATGGAGTAAATGCTGGCCATTATTTTTACTGGCTTTGAGTGAAGCCACACTAAAGATGGTGGAAAAGAGAAAGTGTGTCACCAGCAAAAGCATGATTTACTTCCCTATTAGCACAGCTGTCAAGCTATTTCCCTGAGCAATCCATTGGGCAGAAGGTTCTTTATCCCAGCTACAACTGGCTGCTGTCCTGACTCTTCTGATTTGCCCCAACAGCAAAGCAGGACCTTCGGACAGGCCCTTTCTGAGCCAGGGGACATTTCAACATGGCCCTCTTGATGTTGAGCAATCATAATGCAAAGACAATTAAAAAAAAGTTAAGAAGTAATGGGGACAAGTGGCCTTCAGTCTTGAGCCTCCTTCCTGCCTGAGTCCAATTTTGTCCTTGAATCTAACCCTATTGGAATCAAGGAGGAAGTGTTGTTATTTCCACAATTCTTGTTAATAGTGTGTTTTTTTCTTTCTGTTTCTTTAACAGAAAGCTTAAGCATTTGTTTTCCAGGCTGCATCCTGGGTCAAAGTGGTGATGTCAGATGTCTGTCTTCTCCCACAGACCACCCAGTCTTCTCAGACAACGCTTCTTTCCTGGCGCTTGTTGTGGGTCGCTGGCTTAGGAGGCTCTGTGGTGGGGGAGTAAATCACAGGCAGGGTTGGGCCAGTTTTATCCTAGGGAGGAAGAAGCAGTGTCATTGGCCACCAGCTTAGGGAAGTCTGAGTTGGGGGTACTGGGGTGTCCAGGCTTGCAAAGCATTTCATTAATTGGCCACCATTTATGCCTTCGTTCCCAGCTTATTTTAATTAGCTGCTTCCGGATTTAATCTCCCAAATGTTCTGCCTCTGTCCTTGTTTAATCCTGCGGTCTGATGGGCCCTTATTTATGCACATCAATACTGTTTACAAACATGAAAGCTGCCCAGCGGTGTTTGAACTTTAGGCACTGCCATTGGTTATCGATAAGGAAAGGCAGCCCTGCAGGTGGTATGTCAATACCGCCAGGTCAATATTGTATTCGCAGGCAAGATCCGGGCTTTTCTGCATGGTCTGGGGGAGGAGGCTGCAGTCGGCAGAAACTCCATTCCACTGGTCTTTGCTCTCGAGTGTCACCATCTTCTTTCCCATTCCGAGTCACGGATAGCCTCTGGGGCCGACTGGGTTATTGAGGAAGCTCGCTGTTGCAGCAAGAGAAGAAACCCACCATTTTGGAAGTGTATCTTTTTTCCCAATAGACCCATAGGGCCATGGTTCTCCTGGGGTGCTGGAATTGGAGTCAGTTTTCCGCCAGGCTCCCACACTTTGGGACAAGTCAGAAGCTCTCTTGGCTTCTCTTTTTAAGTCTAGAAAGTACGTTTCAACCGTTGAATGTGGTAACGTGTACGAAAGTGTTTTTATAATGCTACGATGGATCAACTGGGTTGTACAATGGTTTACGGGGCCAGAGAGACATAGGTTCAAACTTCCTTTCTGCTACTTACTGTCTGGGTGTCCTCTAGTGCTTTACATAATATCTCTAATTCCCAATTTACTCATATGGTAAATGGACTTAAGAGCGGTACCATTCTGGAAGGCTTGTTTCAGGACAAAATGAGATTAAACATAAAGAATGTACGTAGCCTGGTACCCAAGACCTAAGAAACACTGTTGCTCCATTATGATGGCTTTTTATTAAATTATTATCATTACTGCTATTATTATTATTATTATTATTATTACAATTCCCAGGTCAGCCGCTACTTAGCTGAGTGAACTCAGAAAATTTCTTTTGTCTGAGCCCTGGTTTCTTCAGTTGTCAACTAGGAATCAACACCAATCTCTCAAGATTCTCTGAGAATTAAGTGAAAATATGGTGTAACCCATGGACTAGCATATTTGCAGTTCTCTCGATGCATCTCTCTTTCCTTCTGTGGAGAGATGTAAACTTCCTTTCTCTTTGCAGTACTCTTTGCAAATCTGAGGGAAGCATGCATAGCCATTTCATTTCAAGCCAGGGCTAGGAAGCGCAAGCTTTCCAGGTGCTGGTATCAGGACATGAGAACAAGGTTTGTTTCCCTCAGGGGGTGCCTCTGGTAGGGAATGCTCATGAAGTGTCTGGATTTTATGGCTTTTGTCTTTTGTCAACTAACCACCTCCTCCTCTCTGTCTGTATTGCAGAATGCAATCTGTGGGAAGCAGCATGGTTAATTCAGGACTTCATTTTGACAAGTTCCTACATGGGACTCCAACTTCTAAGGGGATGAGTCGCACGGGCTGTGCGACTGAGAAATCCTGTGTTTCTATGACTTCTGCCATCAGAGCTGTCCCAGCCCCATATACATAGTTAGCATCCGATGATGCACTGAGAGGCCCCGGATTTTACTGAGTTTATTAACTGGCTGGGGAGTTGGAAATAGCACCTCCCCCAACTGCAATGACACTCCAAACAAACTGATTAAATATCTGCCTCCCAGGACGGTGACCAACTCATTCGATTTGCCTGGACTTTCCTTCTTTGAGGACTGAAAGACCCATGTCCCGAGAACCCACTCCGTCCTGGGCACCCTACCACATTCGTCACCCTACCTTCCCAGGTAGTCAAAGTATCTTCCCTTTAAGCTAATGATGAAACCAAAAATCTTGGGACCAATTGTGGGGTGTCTCCAGCAGAGAGAAATGGGGACACCCAAAGAAACCTGGGCTCTGAGGACTGAGACTTCAGTAGCTCCTCTTCCCGCAGAGCATACGAGGCAGCTCTTTCCTAGAAGAGATTCTGTGGAAAGGACTAATTGGTATGGATGCTATGGATAATGGGACATACCATTTACCTCCACCCCCTACCTCTCCTTTGAGCCTTATGCAAGACCCCTGGGGGTAGAGCAATGCCCAAACTAAATCTGAAGAAAATGTTGGTATTTCTCTGAGTTTAAAAGTCTTAAAAACTCTATTCTCTTTGAGAAAGAGCAGCAGAAGCCACTCTACCAGACATGTAAAAGAAACTTGAGAATAATTTAAGCATAAGCCAAACAAAACAAGTTGAAGATACAGTTAAACTCCTGGTATAACTGATGTTTCTGTGGACTTCAGATTTTAAAGAAATGTAAGGGAAGAAAGCAAACATAGTAGCTAATGTTTCTTGGGTTCACGGTACTTGCCAAGCACTGGACTGACTGTTTATATGCCTTATCTCATCTATTCCCAGAAGCCAGCCTAGAAGATAGATACTATTATTATTTGGATTTTGGAGTTGAAAGCATGAGTTTCAAAGATGTCGAAGTAACTATTCTAAGGTCACACAGCTAGCAAGGGTCAAGGCCAGAATTTGGACTTTGGTCTTCAGGGCATAGAGCTGTGATCTTGATTGGTGAGCTCCACTGCCTGCCACTGTCTTGTCTTCTGCCATATATTCAACCTCACCACTGTCCCCATAGATTTTTAACACACTTCCTGACAACTCTTCAGAAATGCTTTGCTCAAGATGAACCCAAGTAGTCCATGCTAATTTAACACTGGTGGGCACTCACACACACATGCACATCTACTGGTAAAAATACAGAGACACAAATGGAATCATTGTAAAACATGCAGCCTTTCTTTTAACTTTGAGCTTTCCATGCATGTGTTTCAGGGACTGTCTGCCAGTCATCAGATATAACCATCTAAGTTCTCTGCGGTATGAAGGGGGTAGGGGAGGGAGAGGAAAATGCTGGAGCAGTAGAGGGAAAGCTACTAGAAAGTAGAAGTCTCTTTGTAGGCCATGGTCCTACCCTCTCAAGTCTTCAGAAAAGTTAAAACTTTTATGGTTAGAAACCTTGGGAATAGCAAGAGACCAAAATCTAGCTTGTGGCCAACCTGGGGCATACCCCCAGGAACGCATGCACAGGAATTCATGGAAGGTGAGGGGGGCTGGGACCTGGATGAAACTGGGAGAAGGCCTTAGTGGCTGAGCTGGGAGGCAGACTGGAATTGGGAATGTGAGTCAAGTTCATCTGATCTGTCAGGGGAAGATGGCTCCAAGTGGTATGTGGGCCACACACATTCTTCAAGTCCCCAAACTTCTGGCCACATGTTTTCAAAATCCCAGACTCTGGTAGCCCAAGACTCTGAGACTAAGCAAGTGCTGTTCTGGGCAGCTTACCCCCATCCAATTATCTCTGTCAGAACTTAGGGGCTAGAAAAATCTGATTCTGCCACAAAATTCCTTTGAGTGCCTCTGCTTTCTCTCTTCTCCACCTTGGGTTCCATCCTCACCAACCAAAGAATGTCGCCCAGTTTATCAGATACTTTGGGTCTGCCAGCAACCAGAAGCAGGGTGAACTGGAGTGTCCAACTGCCCCCAGTGTTGTCCCTTAAGTGGAAGCCAAAACCAAAGACAACACTGGGAACGTATGGTTGACAGTGGGAAGATACTCCTTGGAGGTACCTTCAGCACTCACTTCCTAGAGTCCCCTGTGAGCTAGAAGTCACTTTACTTACCTTTGAGAAAGGATATTCCTCAATGGACACTGTAGACTGTTCAGGGTCTGGGGCCTGTTCTAGGAAACTCTAGAAAAGTTTTGTTAAGCATCAACAAGTCCCTTCTGGGTCTCCAGCCTGTTAATGCCTCTTTACCCAAATGAGAGGCAATGTGTAGCTTTTGAAAACACCATCTTCACAAGGTAAGGCATTAAGCAGTAAATCTGGACATTTTTCCTCCCCCTTCCCAGTCTACCTTTTTTCCTTGCTAATTGGCAGAAAATTAATGAACGAGGCACTGATTGAACAGATGCTCCTCATGGAAAAAGGCAGAATTGGAGTTTTTCTTGCCCTCTTTTTTTGAACACATCAAGAAGGTAGTAACATGTGGCAGGTCAAAAATGAAGAGAAGGTAACAGTACAGATTGTAAAGAACACAAAGGGGTTGGAGTGTGTATGTGTGCGTGCATGCGTGCGTGTGTGCGTGCACGTGTGTGTATTTTCTCTTTTGTTTTAACTTCTTTGCATCTTTTTTTTCTTTTTCTTTTTTCTAAAGCTCATATTCGGCTGTAGCTCATAATTAGCAGCTAGGCCTCTGGGACCTAATTAACCAATTCAATTAACAAAAAAAGCACACAAGTCACCCTGACATTTGTCAGCCATTAGGAAGGATGTCAGACTGGCAGTTTCAGCCGAAACATTAATGGTGATTAGCTCATTTGTGACTCACTTTACTCCACTATCCTCCTGGAGAGGCAGCCTCTAAGCCACACTGTCCAGAGCTATGGGTCAGTAGCTTGACTTTCAAAGGTCAAGAGAAGACTCCCTCCTAGCTCTTTCACTGGGTCAAGGGGCCTCATCTCAACCTTGGCTAAGTCTTGCCTACACTTTTCCCAAGTTCGCACTAAGTCCTTTTGGGCAAACCTAAATACTCTTGGCTATTTCTCCAGGGTATAAGAATTCAGCAAAGGCTTCTTTATTAGGGATGAAGTTTAAAAACTCTCATTATCATTATTTTTGGCCTATTCGTTCTCATATTTACTTTCCACGCTCAGCAGGGTTGCTATAGCTAGCTCCAGCAGACAGTTTGTTCATTTGGGCTCTGCCTTTGTTCTTGGAGTTGATTAACTCCAGTATCTTCTATGATGCAGACAGGTATTTAGATAGTAGTCATGACTATCTTTGCCTCTGATCTCCCTTAATTTCACTCTACTTCCCTGGAAGCCCTGATATAATAATAAGCAAGGAAGCCTCTGTAATTAAAAAAGCTCAGGTGCATGGGTTGACAGATAAAAAGGAGGTCCTGAAATCTCAGAGCCTAGGTGGTTTCCTGCCAGTGTATTCCTCTTTCTTATTTTAGTTAGTCTTCAGGGAAGTTCCCAAGACTCTTTGTGGCAGACTGGACTGAAGAAATGATACTCAGAAGGTATCAGACAGAGATTGTGCATGGACGCACATAAGAGAAAGCTCAAGTAACCATGACTTAAATGCATGGGGATTTACTGTTCTCACCTGTCAAGAGGCCTGAGAGAGTCTCTCAGGGACTGGAACAGCTGCCCCACAGCTTCATGAGCCTTCCCCCGCCCCTCTTCTGTCCCGCTCTCTTAGCCTATATGGGGTTTGTCCTCATGGCTGCAAGATGGCGGCTCCCACACTTCCAGGCATTGCATCTGCGTTCCAGGAAATGAGAGGAGGGAAGGGAAAAAGCTAAAGCCTTACAAAGTTTGTTTGTTTGTTTGTTTGTTTTAAATCAAGAAAACCATAGTTTTCCAGGAAGCTCTATCCAGCAGACATTCCCTTTTGAATGAGCAGAACTATATCACATGGACACCTCAACTACAAGGGACACTGAGAAATCAGGATTTTCTTGGCTGGATACATTGGTGCCCTGAACAAAATTGAGATTCTGTTGGGAAGGAAGGAAGGAAGGGAGGGAGGAAAGAAGGAAGGAAGGAAGGAAGGAAGGAAGGAAGGAAGGAAGGAAGGAAGGAAGGAAAGACAGATATTGGTAAACTTGCAGCATTTGCCACAGCCATGTATTGGATCCCTACTAAGGAGACATATTTTCTTTGCAAGAACCCTGTTTGTTGGTGATGATATCCCTGTTTGATGGATCAGATGAAGGATGCTCAGAGGTCTTAAATAGTTTGCCTAAGATCACAGCACTGGTAAATGACAGTGCAACAATTGAGATTTAGACATGTTGGATCCAAAGCCTGTGGGTTGTTTTCGGCCATTACCACCATGCACTAGCCATGGGTTCTCAAAGACTCAGTCATAGCCACATAGCAGAAACCCCTGCCGATGAAGATTTTGCCCCGTTGGAAAATTGGGAATGGAAAAGTCAGAAGGTGTTCTTGCCCTTCCAGCTTGCTTCTGTTGGGCTTCTGTTGCTTCTGTTGTTTGCCTGGTTCCGAGCCACATGCTAATAACCACACATATGGGTTTCATTTCCTCCAGAGCTGGCCCAAGTAAACCCCCAAAGCCACCTTGCTTGCCACCCTCTGCCTCTTCCTGGCAGCCCTCAACCCTGGTTCACACACAAAGTTGACCCATTCAAACTGGAGACACCCCAGGCTGTGCAATTAGGCTGGAGAAGAAAACAGACCCTATTTCAAAAGGTGACTCCCTACCATTTTGAAATAAGGCTTCATTAATTGCAGGTCCCTATTGATTCATTACCATGAAACAGCCTGGACTGCTTGCCTGTAGCATAACCTTTCTCAACAGAGGGAGCTGGACATTCTTTGCAGGTAATCTACAGGGCCCAACAGCAAATATCTAGAATCAGAACTATTCATGCATGAACAATATAGCAGCTCCTTATTGTTACACCCATTGTTCCCGCACAAAGAGCAGCGGGCAGGTTAAATCTATTTTAGCTGGGAAGGCTCTACAGAAATCCTTGCTACCGAGCATTTGATACTGATCACAGAGTCACATCAGGGAACAGCGGCTGAAAGGAGGAAGTCATTTTTATTGCTGAACGTGAGAGGTGACAACCTCTCCTCTGCTCTGGCTCCCCAGGACTTAGGCCTCTAAGTGGGAGTGAAGGTTTTGTTTTGTTTTGTTTTATTTTTAATGCCACTCAATGAGAGTGGGTTTTGAAAGGGGACGATGGTATGGATAGTTAAGGGGGAAAAAGGTATTACACAATGTTGCATTCAGGCAACATATGTGAACTCTGGATTCATTCAATTTTAAAAACACGTTCCCAGGGGGAATCAAGTGTATGAATGTGAATTATAACAAAGGGTGTGGCCGCTCCAGAGTTGGCGTTGCCTAAATGGTACCATTTGGAACAACGAATCTGGTGTCGGAAAACAGGGACTGGATTCCACCCTGGGTTTGCCTCTCTTTGGCCAGGCAGTGCAAATGCCCCTGGCTCAATGAACCTTCTTGCTGCGAAGGGTGAGCCCATCGGGGGTGGTCCTTTTGAGATTTTTATAATGAGCAACACGTGTGAGGGCTGGGAGCCAATGAAGAGAAGATTCAGCTGGGTAAGATACAGAAGGGACTTAACATATTATTTAGTCCTGTCCTCATACTATAGCAGCAGAGGTAGGACTGCGAAGGGAAGGTGGCTTTCTCTGCTCATTAGTTCTGGGATGAGAAGCCAACCTACAACGTTTTATCCTCCATGGTAGTTTTGAGTAAGAAAGACAATGCTGAATTGGGGCAAGAGCATAGAGGCAACAGAATGGACACTAGCCATAAACAACCACTCATGCCCTCCCAGTGCATCTTAGAGCTGCCCATCAGGCCTGCTCTAGACCTCAGGAAACTGTCATGGCGCCCACCAGGGGTGGGGTCAGGGAAGGAACCTCTATTTGCAAGGCAACGAGGAGAGAGCAGCTGACAGCTATCTGCTTGCCAGCTGGTGCTGCAAGAGACAGAATCAGGGAAGAGGGTAACACCATTGGTTGCTTGGAATCATCTATTCCACAAATATCTAGAAAGGTGTGTGGAAATAAAATGGAAAAAGCAAAGGCTATGTAATCAGAGCTTGCCCCGGCAAGAGAGTGAGTCTCCATCACTTGTGTTCTGACAGACACTCAAAGGCAGGCAGGAGTGGGGAAGCTTTCTAGTAAAAAACGGACGCTTTAGGTGTAGCCTGACTGGAGGCTGTTGGCCTGGGGAAGCTGCAGGTGGGCCACCTAGAAGTGGAGCATCCTGGGTGGTGGGTTAGGGGGACATATGTGGCTTTCTCTGGTTGGTCCTAAGTGAGAAGCAGGGATGACCACCAGGGAGGCTGTCAGTTTTTAACTGAGTCTGGGCTATTTGGGACTGACTGTTAGAGACATGACTGTCTAGTGTCCTGGACTGTCACTAGAGCTAGCGGCCTGGCCTCCTCGGCTGGTCATTGCAGATGAGGTGCTCTGGACCGTGGGTCCAAGTTCTCTTTTCACAAGTGGCCGGGCCCTTTGCATTTTTTGTCTCTGAAGTGGATGAAGCCCTAAGTTGAGGATAGACTCCTTAAGCCTTCAGGTTGCTTCTTTGGTACAGTCGTTCCTTTCCTACCGTGCTTTTCCTTGGGAAAAATAAAAGGAATTACACAGATTTGCTTAGAGGCACCTTCTTTATGACCACAACCCACTCCTCACGGATTTCAGGTGGAGTGTTTCCAAATCACAAGCGCCTCTACAACCGGAAGTTGAAACTGGCTGTCTCATGGAGGAAACACCAGCTGCTTTGTGAGCTATGTCCCCAGATAAGAGATACCTCTGGGAATCTCACTTCCACCTTCTTCCGCCCCAGCTCCCACACAATCAAGCAGATTCACAATCAAACCCAGGGAAAATATCATTCCGCTTTTGGGTTTGTGTTGCACTTCTCACGATCTCGGGTCTAATGCTGTGTGCTAACAATGCCCACCATGGGGTGATACGCATGTGTACACATCCATATGCACATGTATATATTTCATCATTGTGATTTATAGTAACTCATATTGACATGTGAGACATATCTAAGACTAAGAACTAAGTGTACGTGATGATAAAGTGCCCCAGGGGTGCTGGGTGGCTTAGCCGGGTAGGTGTCCCATTCTTGGTTTTGGCTCAGGTCACGATCTTACGGTTTGTGGGTTTCGAGCCCAGCGTCTGGCTCCGTGCTGGCAATGCAGAGCCTGCTTGGGATTCTCTCTCTCCTTCTCTTTCTGCCCCCCCCTCTCAAAATAAATAAATAAACTTTTAAAAAAGTGCCCCAGAGACTTTCACAAGAGCAAAACTAGCAGTATCCTTAGAAGATGATATGAAAGGTAGCAGAAGTTGTTTCGTTTGTAAATGTTTAAATTAAACAGAAAATGCAGAGACATTTCCTATTTCCTTTACCCCTGCCCAGCTTTCTGGAGGAATAATTGACAAATATAATTGTATACATTTGAAGGTACAGACATGATGATTTGATATGCATATACATTGTGGAATGATTACTGAGATCAAGATAATTAACATATTTATCACCTCACATAGTTAACTCTTTTTTCTTTTTGGTGGTGAGAACTTAAGATCTACTCAGCAAATTTCAGATATTCAATATCATCTTATTAACTATACAGTTACGATGCTGCACATTAGATCCTCACAACTTACTCATCTTACAACTGAAAGTTGGTACACTTTGATCTACGTCTCCCCACTTCCCCCTCTGCCCAGCCCCTGGCAATCACCATCCTATTCTCTGTTTCTATGAAATTGATCTTTTTTTTTCTTTTTTTCAGATTCCACCTGTAAGTGATAAATACAGTATTTGTTCTTCTCTGTCTGGCTTATTGCACTTAGCATAATGCCCTCCAGGTTCATTCATGTTGTTGTAAATGCCAGAATTTCCTTCTTCTACATTCTGATGTATATGTATATATAGATATATGCAGAAGGATATATAGATATATATTATCTCACATTTTCTTTATCCATTCATCTGTCAGAGAACATTGAGGTGCTTTCTAGATCTTGGCCATGGTGACTAATGTTGCAATGAACACGGGAGTACAGATATCTCCTTGAGATACTGATTGTGTTTCCTTTGGATATGTGCCCAGAAGTGGGGTTGCTGAATCATTCGGCAGTTCTATTTTTAGTTTTTTGAGGAACCGTTACACTGTTTTCCATAATGGCTGTGCCAGTTTACGTTCTCACCAACAGTGTATAAGTGTTCCCTTTCCTCCATGTCCTTGCCAACATTTGTCATCTCTTGCCTTTTTGATGATAGCCATCCTTCCAGGGATGAGGTGATATCTCATTGGGATTTAGATTTGGATTTGGTTACGCTTGGTTAGTGATGTTAAGCATCTTTTCATGTACCCATAGGTCACTTGTTTGCCTTCTTTGGCAAGATGTCTGTTCAGGTCCTTGGCTCAGTTTTAATAGTTTTGGGGTTTTTTTTGGTTGGCTTGTTTGTTTGTTTTACTCTTTGAGTTTTTACTATTGAGTTGTGTAAGCTTCTTATATATTTTGGATATATTATTAGATATGTGGTTTGCGAAAAATTTTTTCCCATTCTGTAGCTTGCCTTTTCAATTCATTGATTGTTTCCTTTACTGTGTGTAGTTGTTTTGTTTTGTTTTATTTTTGAGGTAGTTCCACTTGCTTGTTTTAGCTTTTGTTGCCTATCCTTTTAACGTCGTATTCAATAAATCGTTGCCAAGACCAACATCTAGGAGAGTTTTCCCACTGTTTTCTTCTAGGAGTGTTTTTTTAATTTTCATTTTTTGTGCAGGAGTTTTATAATTCCAGGTTTTACATTTGAGTCTTCAGTGATTTGGAATTAACTTTTTTTTAAATGTTTATTTATTTTTGAAAGAGAGAGACAGAGCATGAACAAGAGAGGGACAGAGAGAGACAGAGACACAGAATCTGAAGCAGGTCCCAGGTTCTGAGCTGTCAGCACAGAGCCTGACACGGGGCTCAAACTCATGGACCATGAGATCGTGACCTGAGCTGAAGTCAAACCGTTAGCTGACTAAACCACCCAGGTGCCCCTAAATTAGCTTTTGTGAGTAGTATATGACAGAAGTCCAGTTTCACTTTTTTACAAGTGGATATCCAATTTTGCCAGCACCATTTACTAGGGAGATAATTCCTTCCCTGTTGTGTGTTCTTGGCTCCCTTGTCAAAGATTACTGGATTGTGCATGCCTAAGTTTTTGTCTGGGCTTTCTGTGCTCTTTTCCACTGGTCTATGTGCCTGTTTTTATGCCCAGTTCCATACCATTTTTATTAGTACAGCTTAGTAATAGGGTTTGAAATTAGGAAGTGTAATGTCTCCAGCTTCGTTCTTCCTCAAGATCTGGCTATTTAGGGTCTTTTTTGATTCTGTATGAATTTTAGGATAGTTTTTCTATGTCTGTAAAAAATGCCATTGGAATTTTGTGTCGATTGCATTAAATCTGTAGTCACTTGGGATTGTATGGACATTTTAACAATATTAATTCAATCCAAGAATACAGGATATCTCTCCAAAGAGGCTTGAGAGTCAAGTAAGGGCCAATTCCTATAGCAGGCCTTGTCTACCATGCTTGGAGCTTGCCCTTAACTGAGTAGACACTTGAAAGCTCTGACTCTCAAGAGTAAAATGATGTGGTCCAATCTGAGGTCGAGGCAGATTGTTCTGGTAGTTGGGTGGAGGATGGATCGGTAGGGAACAGACATGATACCAGTTATGGGTCTGCTTTGGTATTCTGGTAGGAGACGATGAAGTCTGATGCATAAGCCGTACATTAGTGGGGGTAAGAGTAGAGAAACCGTCATTTGGTACGTTCCAAACCTCAACCTAAACCTTGAGAAAATACTCCCAAATTGGTTTGAAAGCCTCTCATCAGAGGCTGAAGTAGCGGCAGGGCAAATGACACCATGCCAGAGGAGGAGAGGACAGAGAAGCTGGGACATTGTTTTATTCTTCTTTGCTTCTTATTACATTGCCGTTTTTGACACAAATCAGGTATTCAATGAGTGTTCTTCTAGTAAATGAACAAGTTCACTTTTCAAGGCTGTCTACCACCTTGAACAAGTAAGTTTATCACTTTCAGATAGACTCTCACAGCAAAGCAGCCAAAACAAGAGGCCCTTGGTTAGTTGAACTCTTACCCCAAGGTCTTATTAAGTTCCAAGCTAAGATTATCTGTTCATTTATTAAAGACAGCACGAGTTAGGGGGTCTGAGCCTTTGGGGTTGTGTGCACTGTGGAGCAAATGGCCTTGGTGTTAAGGAGCAGAGATGAAGTTTCTAGTCAGATCCCAGACTCTCCACCCCTCTCACCCGCAGGCCATATTGTCCCAAAGCATTTGTCCTTAATGGTCAATCCTGAGTGTATTTCAGGGGAAATTTAATCCATATGGTTTTGATTCATTTATACTTAACTCATCAAAACACTTACTTTTTCCTGGGAGAGTTTGTTGCCATTCGGGAAGCATTTTCAGATGTGATAAAAGCCTTTAAAATGATCAGGGAAGAGGCTGGAAGTCCGCCATTGATTTGACATGTGAAAAGGCTGAGGTCCAGTCTTGGGCTTTCTTTGCGCTTGGGTCAGAGACGGCCAATTTCAGCCACATTTTTCTTCCTTGATCTTAGAAACAGACTAGGGTAGAGAAATGTGGAAAACTTGAGAGAGAAGCCCCAAGCTGCAAGCCGAGTAGAGCATGGAGGATGAAGCCGGGGACCCACAGCTTCAGACTGACTGGCAGGGAGATGGGGTCTCTAATCCAGCCACCTTGCCCAAAACTCCTTGCCAAGTCCGGTTCATGTGGCCTCAGTCTCCTTGGTTGTTGCACGGCTCCAACCCCTGGACATTGATTACAGTGGGTGCAGAACAATCTTGATCCTCTTGATTTACAGATGAGAAATCAAAGATCAGAAAAGCAAGTGACTTGACTAAGGTCACATGTCAGGTTAGTGACAGAGGAAAGTCTAAACCAGGTATCCTAAACCCCACTCTAGCATCCCTCCCCCATTACGGTAGACATGGCCCTGCCCTGAAATGTAATCAGCTGGTTAACACGCTCCTTGCTCTGTGTTCTCCTTAACGTTTGTTGGTATCAGACCCCATGATAAGTGCTTTGTGAACGATATCATGAGGTGCAAACTTGGGCAAGTTATTCCACCTCTTTTAGGTTCAAGAGATGGTAAACATGGTAGTCAGGAGTGGAAGCTCTGAGCCACATTGCCCAGGTTCAAATCCCAGCTCTGCTACTAACTAGTTAGCTTAATCTTTCTTTCCTTCAGCTCCTATATCATAGTACTATTGTGTTAGAAGGCTGGATGTTCTTATTATTTCAGACAATCCTTTCAAATGACCCAGTGAGGTTGCTACTCCAGTTATCACCAAATTGCAGACGAGTCAACCGAGGCCCATGATAGTTGTGCCAGTTGTCCAAGGTAACTGGGAGAGCTAGAATTCAAACTCAGATCTTTCTGACTCCAGAGAAGCAGGTCTCTGGGATTTACTGGATAATAGTATGAGTATGTTTGTTTATTTTTGTTTATGTTTTCCATGATACAGGCGTAGCACAATTTCTCTTACATCTTTCGTATCTACAACACAAGAACAATTATGGTTGATATTTAGCATCAAATACATTTCAAATGAAATTTCCATTGTATTTTCAGCACCCAGTGTACTGATGTATTTTGAGAATGTTTCCATGTTAGAGAGGATGCTCTCAGGACTAAGAGACAGTAACTCTACTCAAACTTGCAAAAAACATCGAATGAAATAGAGCAACTCACATTACTAGAACCATTCACAGTTGAATCCAGCCACTTAAAAAATGCCACAGTGGGGGCCCCTGGTGGGCTCAGTCGGTTAAGCATCCGACGTTCACTTAGGTCATGATCTCGCGGTTCGTGGGTTCGAGCCCTGCGTCGGGCTCTGTGCTGACTGCCAGCTCAGAGCCTGGAGCCTGTTTCAGAGTCTGTGACTCCCTCTCTCTCTGACCCTCCCCTGCTCACGCTGTCTCTCTCTCTCTCTCTCTCTCTCCTAGAAATAAATAAAAAAATAAAAAATAAAAAATGCCACCAGAAATCTCAGCATCTCCTTTCTCCTCTTTTCTTTGGTCTGTCCTCAGTCTCAGGTGGCTCCCATCGTGTCGGGGCAAACACAGCCACTAGCGATTCCAGGCCAATGGGCTTCAAGCCCAGTAACCCCTTCATAGAGTGTGGTGTTGTCCCCAGATTCCAGCAAAACCTCAGGATTGGGCTCTCTTTTGGTTTGGCTGAGGATTTATACCCACCTCTGAAATAATCACACCTCCAGAGTATGAAGCATAGGGATTGGGCAGCACTGGTCAGGTGACCATCCCCAGAACCAGTGAAGAGGGTCAGCCTCATTCAAACCAGAAGAACGACCAGGAGTGGGGAAGGGGAGCCCTCCCGCAGGAAACCCCAGGGTGCTAGTATGAGAAGAAAGGGGATTGATGCCAGCCGGTGGAAACATCAGATGTTCACTACAACTTGCCAAACAAGTTTTGAGAAAAAACCAAAAACCTATTTGTATCACACTTGATGCCCTATTGGACCCAAACCCTCAATCCTCAAACTTTCCGGTAAGAACACTTTTTTCTTTATCTGAGAAACACTTTAATCTTCCAGGACACCCTAAAATCCAAGGTGGCCCAGAGAGCACAGGAGAAGCCCCGTCGTGTGCGGCTGAGCTGCGATTCATCCTCTGACTGTTTTCACCTTCCCGGGCCCTGAAAGTGGCTGGATGCCACTGTTTTCCTCGTCAGCTGGAGGGAGCTCTTCGGAAGCACTGCGGTTTCCCCTCTTCCCTGTGCACCTCGAAATGGCCTTTCCCTCGGGGGTCTGAACAGGGTGAACTTCACCCCTGTTGTCCTAGGACGACGAGATCTCATTCCTAGGAGTCAGATGAGACAGCCGTGGTGCCAGAACGGGGCTCTCGGGCCTTCCTGTCCACAGATAGGCAATCTGCCCACCAAGTCAGGTCACCTAGAGGCAGCAGGAAGTGGGCTGAACAGAAGCTAATGGCATCACGTAAGCTGGTGAAATAGCTACGTAATAATTTTCTAGCATCTTGCATTTGTCCACATGAGGAGCCAATAGATAGCCTGGTTAAGACAGAATTGGTCCACTGGACCAACAAGCATTTAAGTGCCTCTTTCGGCCTGGGGACAAGCTAGTTATAACATTCTAGTCAATTCCATCGAGCCTCTCAAGATAGCCTTCAGGATTCAGAGTCACTCAACTCGGGTTTATGCGTAGCTTCAGCAAATATTTTCTGAGTGACCTTTAGCATCCGTTTCCTAATCTGTAAGGATGCTCACACCGAGGCCCATGTCACAGGGCTGCCGTAAGGATGACATGAGGTAACAAATACCAGGCCCAGTGGCTGCCGCTATGGAAATCACTCCACAGAGGGAGATGCCGTCCTCTTCCCTCTCTCAGCTGACTCTTTGCTGAGATGACTGGCCAACCATTAGATCTTCATTGTGCCCCGTAAAGATGGATACTGGCCTGATCTTGAAAGCTCAGACCCAGGAGCACCTGGGTGGCTCAGTCAGTTGAGCATCGACTTCAGCTCAGGTCAGGATCTCACAGTTCGTGAGATCAAGCCCCACATCAGGTTCACTGCTGTCAGCCTGTCAGTATAGAACCTGCTTCGGATCCCCTGTACCACTTTCTCTGCCCCACCTCCACTTGCACTCTCCCCCACAAAAAATAAATAAATAAAAATTAAAAAAAAAAAAGAAAAGAAAGTAAGTTCAGACCCAGCAGCATGCGTACACTCCCACCTGGTTGGCATCAGCTTTCTCCACACCCCTCACCCTTCAGATGGTAGGAAGAGGAAGCAGTTAGTGGTTGAAAAAAGGTCACTAATTAGCCAAACACACACCTTAATGGGCACCTGGGGCTTTACATATGTCTCCAAAATGCAGATTTAAGCATTTATATTGAGCTTTGATATCATGGCTTCGAGATCTAATAATAATAACAGACACCAGGCACGGAGCTAAATCCTAACACCCTTTCCACACCTCATTTTATGTTCACAACAGTCCCATGATACCACTATTATTACTCTATTTACAGATAAGGAAACTGAGTCTTAGAGCAGTGCAATCAAAGCTGCCATGATCAGTTGCACGTGTGGTCTGAATAGCAACCCCCCACCGGGGGGCTGGGAGGTGTGTAAGAGTATTAGAGGTTGCAGGTAGCATTTCTTTGCATTTACTATATGCCAGACACTGTTATATTCGTTTAATTCGTTACTCCTCACGGCTGTCCTGTGCAAAATCCAAGGGACGATACACAGCGCCCCTAGTTAAATAACTTGCCCCAGATCAACAGCTAATAAATGGCAGAGCATTCTAGAATTCCTGCCATAATACCCTGCACTTTTCCTGCAGAGTTCTTTTTATAATTATAATTTTTATTAAAAAAATTTTTTTTTACCATTTTTATATTATTCAGAGACAAAGAGAGACAGAGCATGAGCAGGGAAGGAGCAGAGGGAGGGGGAGATAGAATCCTAAGCAGGCTCCAGGCTCCGAGCTCTCAGCATAGAGCCCAACGTGGGGCTCAAACTTCACAGACCATGAGATCATAACCTGAGCCAAAGTCAGACGCCAAACCGACTGAGCCACCCAGGTACCCCTAATTATAATTAAATTTTTAAATATTTATTTATCTTTGAGATATATATATATATAGAGAGGGAGAGAGAGAGCATGCGAGTAAGCGCACAAGCAGAGGAGGGGCAGAAATAGAGGGGGACACAGAATCTGAAGCAGGCTCCAGGCTCTGAGCTGTCAGCACAGAGCCCGACGCGGGGCTCAATCCTAAGAACCTTGAGATCATGACCTGAGCCGAAGTCAGAGGTATAACTGACTAAGCCACCCAGGTGCCTTTATAATTATAATTAATTATAATTAACTTCCATGATGGCAGAAGGGTCATTCTTGTAACCCTGGGACACTGCGGGACCCCTGGCCCAGAGTAGGTGTTGAATAAATATTGAAGAGTGAATCAATGAATGAACAAATAGAGTATGTAAAACAGATAGCAGGGAGAGTTTTTAATAGCAACAACTGTCCACCATTTCACACCGAATGACCAGGGCGGACATCCAGAGTGTGGTTGGGGGAGCTGGGAACCTGGATTCAGGCACTGGTGCCGGGCTTTACCGAGCAAAGTCCCCCCCACCCCAGCACCTCCAAACTGAGGCTCGCTGGCGGGGATGTACTCTCTAAAGCACCACAGAATTCCTTGGCCCCCACACAACATCTGGTCAAACAAGCATTCTGTTTCTCAGACAAACTAAGACAACCCAGCCCAACATCCAAAGTGGCCACTGGCCAACAGGCACTTGGGTTCAACGCTGATTTTGTTTAAACAGCTGAACGTGCACTGGAGAGATCCACCCTTTCTGCCCCGGCCCTCCTCTCTGGTCTCTGGCTGAGGACAAGAGCATCTCAGGTCGGGACTCTTAATCCTTCTAAACATGAGGGAGGATGTGCTCCTGACTGGACGCCAAGGAGCTCCTGCGCCCAGAGAGGTGGCCCGTTGGATGGGAGTGGGGGTGGGGGTGGATCTGGAACGTTCAGAAATGCTGCCATCTTGTGGTGGCTTCAGGCCAGAGCAAGGTCCTCAGGCCAACTTCTCCAACAAACCAGCTCCTGGAGGGCTCCTCCCAAATTCACAGGTCCCTTTTTCTCATCTTTTTCCATCTTGCCATTACCCTCCCCTCCCCCCAGCACACCCTGCTCCAGAGTTGCAACACCTCCATGTTTGAATAATCGTTCGGGAATTTGGAACTTTTCTTTCTGAAAAGAGCATCACTTTTGAATGCACTTTTGAATTCTCAGGAATTTTTTGGAATTCTTTCTTTGGAGAGAGCACTTCTTTGCGAGTCCAGGAGGAGGGTCCCCAGTGTGTGCAGCATCCTCCTGGGCCCGGCCCAGAGCACAGGCCATGAAGCCTAGATATGTTGGCTCCACCTCCACCCGCCAGAGCAACTTCCGCAGGCAGCTCTGTCCAGCAACCCCGTGGTCGATGTGGGTTTTTACCCTCAGCTTCCGAAAGCTCCCTTGCAAACTCTATGGCGTTCCCACTGAAAGATTCGGCCTGAGTTAAAAGAATTTGCTCATCAGGACACCAGCAAAAGCCCCCCACACACAAGGACTCCAGGTAGAGAAGCCACTTGCCGATTCCAAGATGGGGGCACCGACCCAGCAGAATGGTCGCAGCCTCTCATCCCCCCAGAATCCTGCGGCATCCTGGGCTCCTTATCTAAGGATCTCCTTTGAAATGAAGAAGCAGAGTCTGGACCGATGCTTGGAGGCTGATTGCTAGAAGATAGCGCTCCGAACAACCTGTGCATGTTTGCATCACAAAGCACTCACCCGCCTGCGCCACCAGCCTGGTTCTGCCCAGGGTGGATTATCTGCTGCAGGGCCAGCCTTCAGCAAAACTGTCAAGGGGAAAATAATGATCTTTTGCACCTCCCAGCTCTCCTGGAATTTACCAGATCCGCAGAGGGCAAGCCCCTGAGAAAAGGGGGTTGGACACAGGACAGGCACATTTTGGCAGAAAAGGGAGCTAGATCTAAGATGCTCCCCAAAAGGAGAGGGGGGTGGCCCCCATGGAGCTGGCTGAGCACTGGGCTGAGTGGTTAGAATGAGACCATGGTCAGGGGCCCTCAGCTATGGCCCTCCCTGCTGGGGCAATACGCAGCAGCGCAGTGTGGGCGCTGGGCACCCGGACAGTCAGGATGATGTGCATCTGCAGCTCCCCACTGACTCCTGCGTAGCTTTGCGGCCCTGGGGAAGTCACCCTGTGCCTCACCATCCTCAGCCACAAAATGGGGGAAATAATAGTTATGGCCACAAAGCCGTTTTTAAGGATTAAACAATTTTAAGTCATTTAAATAGTGTCGATGTGTTACAACTGTTAAAGAAAAGTGAAATGAAGTGTCACATGACATCGGAAGCAGCATTAGTTTCTCGCACACTGAGGCTCAGGGACGAAGCACCGGTCCTGGCCTGTATGAAATGCTGACGGGTCAGAGTTGAAGACACCCTGAAGTTTTGGTCACGTAGAACTTTCGGGAATATGATTTACGGGATGAGAAAGGTTTTGTAGAGGAGGCAGCATGGAGGGGACCAGGGCGGAAACATGGGTGTGATGGGCAATAGTGCCATTTGCCAAGTATTTTCAGCTCCTGCCGTGGAGAGATCTGATGGCCGTATGCTTCCTTTTACGCGTGGCCCCATGTAGTTGGTTGGAGCCATGTTATGAGTTCCTACTAAAAAGTGTGAACAGAAGTGACATGTGTCACTCAGGCCAGAGTGCTAGAACTTCCAGAGCTCTCTGGGTCTTTCCAGCACAGTGACGCATGAGATTTCAAATGATGGCCACTCTGTCAGCCTAGGTCCCCCACAATTACAACAATCGGAACCCATGTCGCCCCATGACAGACTTGTAGAATGAGGGACACATAAAGCCTGGCATTTGGGGGGTGTTTTCCTACTGTAGCACAGCCTGCTTCTCCTCACTGAGAGAACAGGCTTGATTTCCATCAATGACATTATCAGGGAAGAGGGTGTGACTTTGAACAGGTCACTTGCCTTCTCTGAGCTTCATTTTTCTCTTTTATGTTTTTTCTCCTTCAGGCAGAAGTGGGGGGGGGGAGAGAGAGAGAGAGAGGGAGGGAGAGGGAGAGAGAGAGAGAATCCCAAGCAGGCTCCACACTGTCAGAATGGAGCCCCATGTGTGGCTCGATCTCACAGACCACGAGATAATGACCTGAGCTGATATCAAGAGTCGGACCCTTAACCAACTGAGCCACCCAGTTGCTCCAAAGGCTCCACTTTTCTCTTAGCATGACGACATTGTCTCAGAAGGCTGGCTGCTAAGGTCCATGCTCAAGAAGGAAAACCTTTTAGTCTTGAGTAACACTAAGCAGTTTAGAGCATGGTCCAAATAGACCACACTGTTGCTTCTCACACTAACCTGAGGATGTAGACAGAGCAGGTAGATTTTATACTTGTTGAAGATGGAGCAGATTGGGTTTCCTGAACTTCTGGTTTCCCCCCCACAGCACCCCTCCCCTTGCCTACCCTCTGCCATCTCTCCCTCCCTGCTCCCTCGACCCTCTCTCTCACCTTTTCCCTCCCTCCCCCCACCCACTCTCATGCTTGCACAGTGACCTCCATCTTTTCAGGCTCTGGTTTCCATCTCTGCGTGTTCATCAGAATGTCTGGTGGAGCTGCTTTTATTTTACCTTTCTAAGAATTAAAAAATATATATTTATACATTTGGAAACAAATTCTGGGCTATGCCACAGTCTTAGTCTTAGTTTAGATCCACCCCAGGGTCTCAAATCTACAGTGACTGTCGAGTACAGAGAAAATGGACGCTTGCCGCAATGGTCCTGAGATGGGATACAGTCCTGTGGTGTCTTCAGGAAATGAAAGGAAGATACAATCGTGCGCGAGAGATCTTCAGTTGTGGAGGGAGGCTTAGGGATGGCTAGTCCAACATTTTCAGGCCACGCAATGAGAAAAATGAGACCCAGGAAGACCAAATGACTTGCCCCAAGTGATAGGAATGATATAATTATTGGAAAAAGACTAAATCCTCAGTCTCCTCAATTTCCTCATGTTCTTTTGCAAAATGGCAATTCGTAGGACCTCACAGGGATTCTGTTCAGCCCATCAGGGGTGGGGCCTGGGATTCTGTGGTTTTAAAAGGCTGGGGAGGGGTGAGGGGGGCGTCCAGGAGGCAGCCAGGGGTGAGCGCCATGGAGGCTGGCCTGCGGTAGGGACTGTGAAATCCATAGCAGGATCCTTTCGGTGGGGCCACTGCAGAGCCTGGCGAGGAAGCTCTGGGCATCTTCCTAGAGCACAGAGGGACTTGTTCTCCTGGGAGGCTGCCTGGAGGAGGCTTGCCAGGTGCCTGCAGACTCAGCACATAAGGGGTAGAGCCACACAGTTTTATGTTATTGTTGAACTGACTTCAGGTTCCTGGGGCTGTCCAGGCCTGAATGTTTGGGATTCTAAGAAGTGATTCTGGCTCCGCATTACTGATCAAGACATGGAGGCTCACAGAGAGCTCATGGCATGGCTGAGGCGTTAGCAAAAGGCAGAGTTGGAGCCAGAATGCATTCATTTGCTGTAGGAAATTATACTAACTTAGTGGCTTCAAACAACACGCACTAGGGACGCCTGGGTGGCTCAATCGGTTAAGCATCCCACTTCAGCTCAGGTCATGATCTTGAGGTTCACGAGTTCCAGCCCCAGGTCAGGCTCTGTGCTGAAAGCTCAGAGCCTAAAGCCTGCTTCAGACTCTGTGTCTCCCTCTCTGTGTCTTTGCTCCTCCCCTGCCCACTCATCTCTCTCTCTCTCAAAAATAATAAATGTAAAAAACAATTTTTTTAAACAAACACACACAGTATCTTAAGGAGTCAGACACAGATCTCACTGGCTAAAAAATCCTTCTGGAGGCTATAGGGGAGAATCCATTTCCTTTCCCTTTCCAGCTTCCAGAAGCCACTGCATTCCTTGGCTCATGGCTCCTTCCCCATCTTGAAAGTCCCTGGCAGGCATCTCCCCGCCCCCTCGGCAGACATACCTCCCTATATATGACTAGGGAAGTTTCTTTGCTGTTGAGGACTCACAGATTACCTTGTACCCTCGTGGATCATGTCCCCATGTCAACTGAGCTTTAATCACATCTGCAAAAGCTCCTTCTGAGGTGTCACGTAATATTCACAGGTTCTGGAGGATTAGAGTGTGGGCACCTTTGGGGGTCATTATTCTGCCCACTACACCGTCTCTACTCTTCTACCTCCTAATGCAGAGCTCCAAGCTGTACACCCGACAGTGCATCCACCCTTCTTCCTTCCGCTCCCTCCTGGCCTCCCCTCAACACTGGGAGTGACTCCACCTCGGGCTACATCTGCTTCCAAACTGCCTTAGCGGTTCTTACCCAAAGCCACCATTTGATTCAGAAATTACAGGCAGGACTAATTGTTGCTTGAGGCTACTTGTGAAATGGGGATAGTTTGCAACAAAAAATCCCAGCCCAAGGATTCAAGCTAGGAAATGAATTGCTCTGGGAGTGGGGACAGGAAACACACACACATACACACACACACACACACACACACACACACCCCGTTTGAGCCCAATACTACACCTCCTTCCCAGAACCCACAGAGGTTTCTACAGGTCAGGAGATGGTGAAGACACATTTTTCAGTTTTCTTTAACCCTACACTAAAATGGACTCAGACAGGCAAAGCGAAGCTGGCTGTGGACACCGTCTGAAATAGTACCGGTTCTACATTCATTAGCAAGACCTTGAGGGGCACCTGGGTGGCTCCATCGGTTAAGCATCTGACTTCAGCTCAGGTCATGATCTCTCAGTTTGTGGGTTCAAGCCCCACATAGGGCTCTATGCTAACAGCTCAAAGCCTGGAGCCTGCTTCAGATTCTGTGTCTCTCTCTCTCTCTGCCTCTCCCTCACTTGCACTCTGTCTCTCTCTGTCTCAAAAATAAACGTTAAAAAAATTAACAAAAAAAAAAAAGAAAGAAAGTCCTTCAGCAAGTCATCCCCTCCCTCTGGGATCCAGCTTCCGCATCTACCCGTGGGCAGTTTCCTCATTATTAAAATGCACACCTACTCCCAGGGCTCCTGGAGAGCTCAGTGCAGAATTGAGTAGAAAGTCCTCGGCACCTGGTCTGGCACTAGTGCGCGTCAGTCAATCCTGGCTCCCACCGTGATGTCACGTAACTCACCTTACCCTCCTTTATCCCTGGCCGTGTGTTGTGTGGTCATCATCTAATTTCACTGTCACAACACAGCGAGGAGGGGGTGGCGCCAGTCTTATTCAGATTTTCCAAATGAGGAAATTGACGCCTAGAGGTTGGAAAATAGGTGTAGGGTCATACGGTGTTAAGTATCTTTAGTAGGGTCACTTAGCTTTTCCGAGGCCGAGCGGGGACAGGAAGCTGAGGACACAGAGCCCCAGAGTCTCCAGGTGCACCCACAACATGCTCCTCTGGGGTGACTACCTCCTCCTCTCGTAACTCTTGGCCCCCTTCCAGCATCATAGACCCTCACGGATCATCATGGAGCAGTCATTGAGCCGAAAGCAGATGCAAAGAGAACGTCAGGGAATATTCTTTTCCTTGTCAAGTGAGTTTGAAGGAAAAACTATTTATAGATGGACAGGCCTTTGATGAAGAGGAATTTAAAAATTAGAAATGTCTGAGGCACCTGAGTGGATCAGTCGGTTGAGCGTCTGACTTCAGCTCAGGTCATGATCTTATGGTTCATGGGTATGAGCCCCATATTGGGCTCGCTGCTGTCAGTGCAGAGCCTGCTTCAGATCCTCTCTGTCCCTCTCTCTCTGCCCCTTTGTAGCTTGTGCTCTCTCTCTCCCCAAAATATATACATCTTTCAAATTAGAAGTGTTTGCTGCCGATTTTCCAAATGAACGCATTCAGTGATAATCCCCAGTTGCAGTTGGCCTGGTGCCTCCCAGTTTACCTTAGCTGCCAGGAAAAGTTGGGACTGGGGTGCCAGGATGGCTCAGTTGGTTAAGCATCCGACTTCGGCTCAGGTCATGATATCACAGTTCATCGGTTCAAGCCCCGCGTTGGGCTCTGTGCTGACGGCCAACTCAGAGCCTGGAGCCTGTTTCAGATTCTGTGTCTCCCTCTCTCTCTGACCCTCCCCTGCTCATGCTGTCTCTCTCTCAAAGAGAAGAAAAGGAAAGGAAAGGAACGGAAAGGAAAGGAAAGGAAAGGCAAGGAAAGGAAAGGAAAGAAAAGGAAAGTTGGGACTGAAATCCAGCAGTGTTTTCCTGAAAGAATTCTTTTACCTCTCCATGCACGTGCATGTGACTTGGTGTCTCTTGAACTTTATTTGTATATTGTTTTGTTTCTAACTTTACATGTTCCTTTTTTATTATGAGCCACCTTGAACAATTTTGGGCAGCTTAGAGTACGCATAATACAGTAGAGGTTGGGGAGGATTGTGGCTCAAGTCTGAACTCCCATCCCCCGAAGACGCAGGCATGTGAGGTCCAGTCTGAAGGACTGGGGGCCCACCCAGCAAGAATCTACTTACATGGGAGGTGGGGAAGCCTCCTGGGACAGCCCTCATCCTAGGGGAAGGGAGAATGGATAGTGTTGGACAGGATGGGGGGTTGGTCCTCCGAGCACAGGCAGTCACCCAGGTTAACTTTCCACCCACCCAGCAGAGCTGGGCCAGAGTCCTCAGAGGAGGGTCCACAGCACTAGACGATGAGGAGAAATGGAATGGGTGGGCTGAGAGGTGCCTGGGTGGCTCAGTCGGTTGAGCTTCTGACTCTTTATCTAATCTTTTTTTTTTTTTAAGTTTATTTATTTATTTAAAGAGAAAGAATGAGGCAAGGGCAGAGAGGGAGAGAGAGATTCCAAGCAGGCTCCATGTTGTCAGCACAGAGCCCCACCTGGCATCAAGGGTCGAACACCTTGCGGACCGAGCCACCCAGGCGTCCCTGACCTCCCAACTCTTGATTTCGGCTCAGGTCATGATCCCAGGGTCTGGGATCAAGCTCTGTAACGGGCTCTGTGCTCAGTGCGGAGCCTGCTTAAGTTTCTGTCTGCCTCTCTCCCTCTGCCCCTCTTCCCAACTCGTTCTCTCACTCTCAAATAAGTAAATAAATAAATAAATAAATAAGGGTAGGACGAGATGGCCAGCTGGCAGAGGCCACCGCCCCCTTCCCTGTCCCCAGCTCTGCAGATGCCACGCAGGCCCAGAGCAAGGTGGACGGAAAACGCAAAGTGAGAGTGCGCGGAAGATGGTGGGTCTCCAGGTTGGGGAGTGGGAGCACCCCAAGTGAAAGAGGGTTGGTTCCCAGGGTGTGCGAGCTTTTAATATTTGCTCTTTTCTCTGTCTCACGTTGCCCAGGGCAGACCACTGATGGTGTTACTCCCGTGGGAGGCACAGCAGTGCTGGCCAGTGGCTGGGGGTTGGGGGAGACAGGGAAGCCTCAGGGTGAGCTCCAGCCTCCCCGGTGGAAGTGCATCTCCAGCTGGAAATGCGGTCTAACTCAGTCTTCCCCGCCCCGTTCTGCATCTGGATCCTCCCTCTTGAGGCCCCTCCTCTGATACGTCCCTTGGATAAGAATTCCTGTCTCAGGCTCTGCTTCTAGAGAACTTGACCTAAGCCAGTGAGATAAATGGAAGTACACGAATAAGGTGACAGAAATGAGTCCTCATATACTAGTAATTGTAAATAGGTGAAATTCACTGATAAAGAATAAACAGAGATTCCGGACTGATCGAAAGTAAAAAACAAACACATGAATAAAAACCAAGCAATCGAAATATACATAATTACTAACTCAAATTCGGTGTTTATAGAACAAAGCATTTAACACAGACAATACATCATGTTTTGAGCACACACAGAACCTAAACAAAACTGTTACAGATTTAGCTACAATAAATTCCAAGGAAAGAAACCAGACAATGTTTTCTCATTGTGTTTGGAAAATAAAAAACCAGTATCTAATTATCAGCTTAAAAATATTACATCTGTTAGGTAACTAAAAAAATGGGCTATTTAATTACTCTTGAGTCAGAGAGAAAATCAGAAAGGAAGTTCTAAAATACTTAAAGCTAAAAGCAAATGAAAACACTATATGTCAAATTTGTGCAATGGATAAAAGGGGGAACATATGGCATTAAATACATTTGTCAAAAAGGAAAAATAAAGCCCTGAAAACAAATCATCGAAGCTTCGATATTTAAGCTTTTACACTTTTTAAGTAGCAAAAAAGAAATCTCAGAAAAGCATGATGGGAAGAAAAAATAAATACAAAAGAAATGAATGAAAGAGAGGACAGGAAAAAAAAAAACAAACAGATAAGCTAACAAGACCAAAAGCTGGCATTTTGAAAACATTAACAAGGAGGGACAAACATCTCGCAAAACTGATTTCTTTCACTGAAACTTTGGTTGAGAGAATTGTGGATTTACATGCAATGAAAGCAAATAATGTAGAGTCTCACATCCCCTTTCCTCAGTTTCTCCTAAAGGTAACATTTTGCAAAACCACAGCACAAAGCACAACCAGGATCTTGACATGAATAAAATATACTGACTTTATTTAAAATTTCTCAGTTTTGCTGTCATTTGTGTGTGTGTGTGCGCATGTGTGTGTACTTAGTTCTCTGCAATTTTGTCATGTTTAGATTCGTGTGTCCACTACCCTGGTCGAGACACTGATCAGATCCTTCACCATAAGGATCTCTCATGAAAAATCTACTTTTGAAAAAAGGAGTGAAGATATAAATAAGTGGATACATGATGAAAGCAGATAAATACTTACACAGATGCAGCAGAGAGTCATAAAAAATATTACGAACAACTGTGTACCAAAAATCAGAAGACTTAAGCAAAATGAAAAAATTATCAGAAAAATATGAAAGCCAAAATATTGGGGTAAGAAAAATAGAAGTATAGAATAGAAATAACTAATAGAGTAATAACTGGTAAAAAGAATAGAAATAACTAATAAAGTCATGTTAAGCTCCAGTATAAAAATATTTTGGAAGTAAGTTCTATTAAATTGTCAAATTAAGAGACAATCCCTACTTTATACAAATTGTTTCAGAAATCAGAAGGAGAGAAAGTTGTCAAACATATTTTGTGGGAGGGATATGCCTCCACGGAACACTTAGATAAAACAGTAAAAAGATACTAGCTCCGGAAAGATTAGCCAACCAAATTCAACACTGTAGCTAAGTTAAATAATAGCAAAGTAAGCTGTATTTCAGAGTGTAAAGATAGTTTCACTTCAGAAATCTTAGCAATGTTGTTCACCAGATTGTACTAAAAAGAAAAATCACATGGTTATCTCAATGTATCCAGGATATGATCTTAATAAAGTTCAACATCTCATTGTGATTTTTCAACTCAGAAAAAAAGGTAAGGTTCCTTTTAAAAATATTTAATATATATAATAAATTTATGTACTATATATATACACACCCACACACTAAAGTATAAGATTTCTGTTCAATACAACAATAGAAGAGAAACAAAACATGGAAATTATAACAATTAAAAGAAAAACTGCCTTTCTTTACAAATGGTAATGATCAGAGGCGCCTGGGTGACTCGGTCGGTTAAGTGTCCAACTTCGGCTCAGGTCATGGTCTCGTGGTTTGTGGGTTCAAGCCCCGCGTCGGGCTCTGTGCTGACAGCTCAGAGCCTGGAGCCTGCTTTGGACTCTGTGTCTTCCTCTCTCTTTGCCTGTTCCCTCTCTCTTCCCCTGCTCATGCTCTGTCTCTCTCTCAAAAATAAGTAAACATTAAACAAAAAATTTTTAAATGGTAATGATCAGTGGAAAAACTCTCAAGGCTCAGAAGTGTTCACAAGACTACCGGATGCAAGAGTAATTTATGTATGTCAATGAAAAAAGTCATCTCTGACTTCCACCTAATGGTCCTGTTGAAGTTACTGGGATAGGACTTACCATCCTACCATAAACAACTAGAAAACAGGATAAAATACACGAAGCTGCTTTCAGGCATTGAACAAAAGGCAGCAGGCAGCACAGAACTGTGGTCTCTGAGAAAAAGCAAACAAATGAGGTAAGCCCCATGATCCCTGCCCTTCTTCCTGGAGGAACATTCTAGAATACACCACACACAGGAGAGTCTCAAGCAGTTCATAGCTGCCTCACTGGGTTGAGAAGAAAGGAAACAGAGGCTTTGGAGAGGCTGAGGAGACTGGACCCTGTGGGCAGAGAACCAGAGGGGAAGAAGTTTAGGTGCAGAAAGAACTCCACAAGTTTCCACGCTCAAACGTGCACACGTCAAGTGAAACTCCATGAGGCCAGGAAAAGAATTTTCCTGTAAGTTTCTATTGTGAGGTAAACAATTTTCAGGGTTCATCCAAGGCTGAGAGGCATTTGAATTCTGACCACCTAAAGAATAATCCTTCTTGAACATTTGGGATTTTTGGTAGAGTCATTGAAACAGTCACAACGTAGTGGGGCGCCTGGGTGGCTCAGTCAGTTGAACGGCCAACTTCGGCTCAGGTCATGATCTCACGGTTCATGGGTTCGAGCCCCGCGTCGGGCTCTGTGCTGACAGCTCAGAGCCTGGAGTCTGCTTCGGATTCTGTGTCTCCCTCTCTCTGTGCCCCTCCCCTGCTCACAGTCTGTCTCTGTCTCTCAAAAAATGAATAAAAATGTTAAAAATTTTTAAAAAAGAGTTACTTCATCAGAGTAAGCCTAAAGCAGCCAGAGTAAAACTTACTTTAATTTGACACTTAAAAAAAGCATAAAAACAAGACATTCTACAATGGCATGGTAATAAAAACGTGGGGTTCTAGTCCAGAAATAGACAAATAGAATTAAGAAAAAACATTTAGAAAGAGACCCATGATGTATCATTTTTAAAAGGGGACACTAGGATTCGGTGGAGGAAAAAAATGAATTATTTAGTATATTTTGTTGGGGGAACTGGCTCACTGGATGAAAAAACTCGTGGCTCTAATTCAAACCACATTCAAAAATAAACTCAAAAAAGGCCTAAATCTGAAGGAAAAATGCTACGTCTTCAATAGAAGAATATGTAAAAGAATATCTTTTTGACATTAGGGTGGTAAAGATTTCTTTAATTAGACACCAAAAATGTAAACCATATGGCAAAGATTGGTGAACTTGACTATATCAAAATGAAAAAGATCTGTTCAAACATGGCCACTGGAACCACACTTACCTGATGGAGGCCGATGGGGAGGAGATAATGAACATTGTCTGAAACTGAAAGAGGCATAGACCCTAGAATGCAAGATACCGCAAGTGAATGAGAGAAACATGGGAAATCTGATGGAAAGATGTGCACCATTCCTAGAAGAGGGAGCTAACTGCTAGTATATTTATGGAGAACTGTTTTACCTCATCGGTAATTAGAAATATGTCATTTAAATTAGCAATGAGAGGCCCCTGAGTGACTCTGTTGGCTGAGTGTCCGCCTTCGGCTCAGGTCATGATCTCTCGGCTGGTGGGTTCAAGCCCCACATCAGGCTCTGTCCTGACAGCTCAGAGCCTGGAGTCTGCTTTGGATTCTGTGTCTCCCTCTCTCTCTGCCCCTTCCCTGCTCACGATCTGTCTCTCTCAAAAAGAAATAAACATTAAAAAATTGGAAATAAAATAAAAAAAGCAATGAGATACTGACTGGCAAAAACTTGAAGAGTCCGAAAGAAAAGACAAAATGCTAGTGAGGATGTGGGGAGATGACCTGCCCAGCTTTGGTGCCGGCAGTCAGCACAGAGCATGGTTTTCCAGAAATACAGGCACCCAGTGTCCTCAGTGAGCTCTGGTTTGCCAGCTGGGTGCCTGGGCCGGAATGGCCTGGAGCCATTTCAGGTGACTCAAGGTGGGGCTGTAAATGAGCTCCAGGGCTGCCCCAATGCGGGCCAACAGGAGAGACCGGTGGCATTCAGTCCTGGTACTTGTCCAGATCGGACTGGAAAATTCAGGAAGTGGGGCGGGAGGGCTACAGAATGCAATTTCTTTCCACTTCGGAAAGCACAAGACAAGGTGGGGGAAGTAGAGGCCCGTCATGGGGGGTTGGAGCACTAACACCAGCCCCTCGTCTCTCATTCTTACAAGGAGGGAAAGAAGGTGGCGGATGTGGATGAGACCCTCAGGCCTGGCGCCTCTAACGCCCTGACATGCTCTGAGACCCTGCGCAGGGGCCCTCTGTGCCTCAGAACCCTCATCCGTGCTGAGGGCAGGGGTCCTGGCCCCAGCCTACCTCTCAGGCCAGGTTACGTAAATACGTAAATACGCAGGCCTGTAATTTCAAAAACGCAAGTGGAGGGCTGGACCATTAAGGAGTGTTTTGCTGGGCTGCTTTGAGGTCTGACCTATTTATTTTTCTCCAGGAGTTTTTTTGGAAATTCTCTTTATTAAGGTTTTTCCTTCCTTCTTCCTTTCTTCCCTCTGACTTTGACGTCAGCACCAAAGCCGGCGTGGGCAGAATTTGGATGTTTAAGGACACTGTAGACGGTCCATTCCTGGCCCTTCCTCCCTCCCAGGCCCTGGGCTCTGCAAGGGTTCCAGTGAGCCCCAAGGACAAAGGAGAGGGCTTCTCATCCCCTGTCCCCCAGATGCCCACTTCCTGGTCCTTCTGTTCAGCAGCCCAGGAGGGGTCCCAAGCAGAAGCCTCTGGACCCAAGGTTTATCCCAGGGGCCCAAGGATCTGTCACACGTTCCCCATCTATTACTCCAAAAAGGGACTTTGGGTCTGCAAACTGTATACCTCAGAGAACAGTCAGGAAGCAGGATAGACTTGATTATGGGATGAGACTCTTCACATCCCCTAAAAATTTCCCTACCTGGCTGACAAATGTCTCAGAATTTGCCATTGGAACGAAAACTGAACAAGGAAAACTTGAGCCCGGCCAGAAGTATCCCACTGAGATTTATTAGTCATTTATGCCTCAGTGTGAATGAAATACTCAGAGCCTTTCCTGAGGGTTGAGTGTGAGAAAATTCTAGAACCTTCCAGAAGCCTGTGTGCAATAGGAGAACTTCTAAGAGGGGGAGGGGGCACAGGTAAGGTGGGTGAGGGTGCCAAAGACAAAACCCCACCCACTCCTGACTGACCCTGGTGGGGACTGGCCTGCCCAGAGACGTCCCCACCCCTACCTACCGGGGCCTGTCACCAGGCTGGACTTTCTGCCCCTGCCTCCCCACTCCCTCCCTCCCTTACTGTCTCTCTCCACTGCTCTCCCCATCCCTTTCCTCTTTACTATCATTTTTTTTCTTTTCCTTTCTCGTNTTTCTGCCCCTGCCTCCCCACTCCCTCCCTCCCTTACTGTCTCTCTCCACTGCTCTCCCCATCCCTTTCCTCTTCCCTTTTCACTTTCCACTTTACTATCATTTTTTTTCTTTTCCTTTCTCGCGGTTCAGCTTTCACTTTCTCTCACATCTTGTCTCACTTGTTTCCTTTTACCTTCTCTTTCAGGTTCTCTTTCACGGTTTCTTCTTCTCTTGCACTTCACTTTCACTTTCTCCACCTGACCTTTCTCTGCCGCGCTCAGCCTGCCCTCCCCTCGCTTCCCCCAAGTGTTTCTGGACATCCTTTAGAGGAGGTTTCTGTTATTGTCAGCGCCACACCTCCAGGAGCATACACTCTTTTTTCTCTTCCTCTTTTCCCATTTCCTTTCCTCCCCCCTCTGCGGTCTGTGCCTCCTCTCCTCCTTGCAGCTCCTTCTCTCCCCCATCCCCTTCCCTCCAGCTGCGTGAACATCTCAATTGTACCCTGTCGGCAGAATCTTGCCGGCCTGACATTTGCTCCTAGGTGCGTCTGCTTTAACTATCCCACTTAAAAATGAAACCCATCTGCCCCAAACTGAAAACAGCCTCTCCCCCACCGGGGACAATAAATATTGATGACTTGAGGCATGATTGGCTTTATGATGTTTGATGACAACCGGTATCAGTTACAGAACTTACATCATTTAATAAAAAAAAAAAAAAAGAAAGAAAGAAAGAAAAGGAAAGAAAAGCCCTAGCAGGGATGTTGCATGTCAACAGACATTATTAAATGTCAAAAGAAATACATTTTCTTCAAGAGCCTGAAATCCAAACAATGTGAGGGTGCTGGGGAGGGGCTGGGCGCGGGGAGTTCGGACAGCTCTTATTTGAAGTTAGGAATATGGTTCCTTTTTGCGTTCGCCCTGATTTGCTCCGGTTGCGTTTTCCTAGAGCCCTACTGTAGCCACCGGGACAAAGCATCTCTCCAGAAGTCCCCTTCCTTTTCATTCTCTGAAAAGCTGAGCCCATTTGACATCTCCCTGCTTTCCCCACGGGAAACCTCTCAAATGCTCCGGTGGGAGAAAACTGGATATACTGAAGGCTTCGATAGCTGAAAGCCGCAGATGAGGTGAGAACGCTTACGATGTCTCTCTTTATTTTTATTGTCACTAGGAACTCAGGACTGTCTGGCTCTGAAGTTGAAAGCAAATAACCCAAGACCTGTTAGGTGAACCTACCGAGCTTCCATTTATATGCTGATAAGTTAAATATAAATAGTGGTATGAAAGGGTGGCCGCCAACATTTCTATTTGGAGTACATTGACTCATTTAAAAAAAAAAAAATAGAAAGGTGGAAACAGTTACTCCTATTTTAAATGTATTTATGTGTCTTAAGAGCTGGGTTCTGACTACCTGAAATACTTCCGGAGCCTCACCGGGTATATTTAGAAGGATCACAAATGCTTGTGGTCTTCAGCATGGTTTCGTGAATCAAGTCCCTACAGGCCGTTTGTAATTGAAAAGGTTAACACGGCTTCTTCAAATTCCTCACTTGACCTTCCTCCCCCTCCCAGGAGCTTATGCTATGGGAGACTCAGACTCCTTTTTAATCACTGCAGTTGTTGTGGTCTTTCAAAGAAGGTTCTGGAAAAAAAGAGAACAGACCAGCAGTAGAAATACAGGGATTTATGCTACTCGGCCCTGCATTTGTAACACAGGGTTATTATTAATACCTGCCCGACGGGGGTCATTGCGGAGGTCCCAGAAATGTCATTTGTGGGAGTGGTTTGAAAATGGAGGACTCAGGNAAAAAAAAAAAAAGAAAAGAAAATGGAGGACTCAAAGGTGTTTCTTCCGGGGAAAGGGTGTGTCACTGGGAGATCTCCCCGAACTTTGGACACTTAGCAATTGGGGACTTTGAGCAAGTCATGTACCCTCTCTGGGCCTCAAATTTATCACCTGTGAAATGAAAATGCGAATCCCTACCTCTTAGGCCTTGAGTGGAAATTAGATGCCAAGTGTCCGAAGCCATTTGCTAAACAATGGAGGGCTGCCTCCTTTCATTCAGAAATCCTTCCGAACGAACACTGCCTGGGAGCCAGGAAGGGGGCTGGGAGCTGAGGACGGCGACAGAAGCTGTCAGAGGAGCAGTTCTGAGCCTGACGGTGCCACCAAGCTCTGGCCTGGGAGCCTGGAGGCACTTGGAGTCTGTGGGGGAATTTCAGCGAAGGTAAGGAATGTGGGAGGAAGTTCCAAAGACCCAGTGAAAGAGCAACTGGGTCTCACCCCCAGGAGATGGAGGGGGGGGAGGGGGGGCACTGGCGAGGGGGGGTGGGGAAGCTGTCCAAGGCCCACAGAACCACAGCGCGGTGCTGAAAGCAAAGAATGATGCTGAGTTTGGACGAAGGAGGCATATGGAGCCCGGAGCAACGCGCTGTGAGTCCTTGGATGAGCAGAACGGCAAGCAGGATGCAAGGTTTGTTAGGAATTTCAGAGACATTGCCATCGCGTTCACGTTCCCAGGATATGCCCTGTTTTCTCTTCGTGTGGCTAAGGTTGGAACGAAACTGGAATGCGTGGAAGGTCCCACGTCCAGGTTCAGACAGGTCCTCTCAGACTCAGCCCGTTACCTGACAATCTTAGTCACCTGAGATGGGGGGCAGGGAATTAGCAGGCTTCTCTCAGCAATGACTTTCTTGTGATTTGTCCAGCAATTCCTTCCTTGAGCCAAACCAGAAAAACCACTGAATCTGAGGTATTTGGCGTGGGTGGATGGTGTTCTGGATCCTTTAAGGGCAAATGGCTGTAAAATGAAAATAGTTCCCTTAAAAGCACACACTTGAAGTGTGTCTGTGTGTGTACGTAGTGGGGGAGGTCCAGTGAGGCTCTCACTTTTTCCAAATGAACTTCCCCAACTTCATTAAGACCAAATGCCAGCAGATGGCGGTGGGGGGTGTATTTCAATAATAGAAACGGTTTCTACACCACTGACCACCATGAAAAAAAAAGAAAAGCACTGCCCCCCCTACCCCCCAGCCTTTTGGAAGTTGCCCCTTTAAGTGAGGTGGGAAAGTTGGAGCTGCTTTCCTCCAAGGAATTTAAGAGAATCAACATGTTTTCCTTTCCTGGTTGCATCTGTGGTTGGATTGCTTAAAATATTTCACTTCAAGTAACCTCAGTTTGTTACGCCAGATTTTTTTGTGTCTTATTTTGTTCTTTTCCCCCTTATTTTTGTTTTGTTTTGTTTTGAGGTAGAGAAGACCAGCTCCAGGAAAAGGAAAAAAAAAAAACACAACACCCAGAAACTTCTACTTGTCAGAATCGGAATGCATATCAGTTATGCTGGAGACAATGAAAACATCAAAAAGCACATACAAACCATAAAAAATTCAGGTCCTCTGAAGCAATGTGGGACACGCTTGGTTGCGCTTCTCATTTGCATGTCAGTACCCACAATGCTCTGCAAGCTCCCAGATCTTTCCACGCAGCCCCGGTGTCTGAGCTCTAGGGAACAAAGTGAAAGGTTCACGTGTGCTTGTGCGGGAGAGAGGTACTTTGGTATCCGCAGGAAAAGCAAGGCGGGTGTGGGGACAGATCTGCTCCCACCATGGTGATTACCAGCCAGCCCCTTAGGGCTTAATCTCAGGCTTGGGAGCTCTACCTTGCCTTTTGTGTTTTTGTTTTTGGATTTTTTTTGTTTGTTGTTGCCTTCCTCTTCCTCCCTTTGCCCAGATATGCTGTGATGGTGAAGCCACGCTGTGCAGGGGAGAGGAGGGCGCCAACCTTTAGAAGCCCTGGATGATGGAATGGCTACAGCACTTGCCTGGAATTTGAGATTTTTGTGCCGCGTGTCTTTTCTGATGCTGGTCCTCACTCCCAGACATGCTGGCCTCTTCTGCGTTCGGGCTCCCACGGACAGTCCTTGCTTGGTCAGTGTGCAGACTCAGAGGTGCCACCATGGCCTGCTGCTGGGGACCAAGAGGGTGCCCTCTGACTTCAAGCTTCCCTCCCACGCATGATGCTTTTCTCTGCAAACCTTGCTTCCCAGGGAGCCTCACCGAGCCGTTGTCTGGACGTTCCAAACTCCAGGGGCAGATTGGGAATACAGGCCCCAAACTGAAAGTTGGGGGGGAGGGCATAAATCTGGCCTCGCCTAGGCATTCTCAGCCTCCTGGGTGGCCTTGGGTACGTCACTTGTCTGCCTCCGTTTGTCCTTTCCCATCCAAGCCTGTGCTGTCCTGGGAGCGTCTCCTGAGCATCAGTGACTATTATTACACCTGTGATTTTAACATGACCAACCATTCTGGGACATGACAAAATACCTAAAAAATAAAAGTAAAGCTCAATCTTTGAGGCTTCTACCTGGAAGGTTTTTGTCTGGGTTGGTACTTTGATTTTTGAGCTTCGCTTTTCTCAAAGCCGCAAAGGAGTTCTTAGGCTAGATTAATTTAGCGGTAGGAAGATTCGGGCAGAGGCGGGAACGTGGATACACGCAGGTTCTCAACCCACCCCTGACACCCCAGCGTCGGAGGTAAGATAAAAGTCAGCCCCCACCTCGAATTTCAGAAGCTGCCCGGGAAAGCTGGACCCAGCAGACAGGTTAGTTTGCTTCAGCCTGTACACAGCTCTGGAGCGGTTGCCAGTATTTGAAAATCAAGAGCTTTTACAGCACTTCTTAAAACATCTGAAGATGGGGCCACCATAGGCGTCCATTGCTTCTTGGGAGCCGCGAGACAGCGCCCCCTGGGGGCGGTGGAGGCTCTGCGGTCCAGCAGGGGACCGCCTTCCGAGGCCCACCCAGGTTCTCCAAGCCCAGCCACTCCCCTGGCTTTTGCAGCCTCAGTGGTGGCCAGTCTCACGCTCTGAAACCCTGAGTTTTCCTTCTTTGTTACCAGACACATCGGCATGAGGATAACGCAGCCCCCGCTTAGCTCCGACAGCTTTTCCTGGTGGCCGTCCAGGAGAGAAGCAGGACCGAGGGCCTTGACCTACAAACAGCCCCACCTCTTCATCCCCATCCGCAAACAAGCTCTGCCTTGGCAAATGTGTTTTTCACCTGCTGCAGCCCAAGGAATCTGCTCCGGCCTCCTCCTCCTCTCGGCGTGCACGCTTCCCTTCTCTTCTGATGCCTAAAGTAGTCTGGGGTGAGGGGTGGGTTGCAAGGTTTGGAGGTCTAAAAATTCTTTCCCAGATTTGTTGTGTCTAATTTGGGCTGCAAATGGTTTTTGTTGTCAACGGCTAACCACTGTTTGGTCTGCGTAGTCATCTCTGTTGAATTTAGAGGGTGGTGAAAGCCCAGTTTGCCCAAATACAGTCTAAATACATTTACACATTTATTCCCACATGTGTCTTTATGTCTCTGACTGTCTCACCACACCTCAGACGTGTCCGTGGGTAGGAGCGTCCCGGGAAGAACACGGGCGGGTAACTTGACCCTGTACTGTAAACTTCACAAAAAAAAAAAAAAAAAAAAGAAAGAAAGAAAACATCGGTGAATTGATCCAATCAGATGGTGAGTGAGGAAGATGCTTCAGAGCAAGGGTGTTAGAATGAGGGCTTGGAGTGGAATCTGATTGCTTCCTTACAACTGAAAAGACAAATAATATCACCAGAGAGAAGGAGAAATAAAGTAGAGAGCTGAGAAAAATAAGTAAAAGGTCACTTTTCATCCATAAATAAATAAACAATTTTAAAAAGGTGGAGCACTGAGTGGCTCAGTGAGTTAAGTATCCGACTCTTGATTCTGGCTCAGGTCATGATCTCACGGTTGGTGAGATGGAGCCCTGAGTCGGACTCTGGGCTCATGGTAGAGCCTGCTTGGGATTCTCTCTCTCTCTCTCTCTCTCTCTCTCTCTCTCGTCTCTCTCTCTCTCTGCCCCTCCTCTACTTGTGCACGCTTTCTCACTCTCTTGCAAAATAAATAACTAAAAATGTGTTTAAAAATTAAAAATTATGTCCCACCCAAAATTTAACTGGGATTCTTTATCAACATCAGAGCCTTATGTTTAATGTTCACCAAGTTACAAAAGAGTTAAAACGACAGGTGATGCCAGATGTTAATAATACTGACAGTGACAGTTAACATTCATTGGGAGCTCACGATGCTTTAGGAACAGGGCTGAGGGCTATTACACAGTTACTCCTTTAATCCTTATAATAACTCAGTAAGGTCTATATATTATCCCCATTTTGCAGGCAAGAAAACTGTGGTTAGGTGATTTGTCCAGAGTCCCAGAGGTGGGAAGGGATGGAACTGGTACTCAAACCATGCTGCTCTTCTGCATGATGTGAGCCTGGACAGCAGGACTGGCGCCCCCCTCACCAGCTGGCCAGAGTAAAGGACCTTCCAGATGGCCTGCCTCAGTCATGACTGGCTTGGGAGCTGACACTTGGGTGAGGTCAAGAAGGCTGAAGAGAGACATGGTGCATCCGGCTCACAGTTCCTTTGCTAAAAATGACCCCCAGGGATGTACCACAGGAGGCCCACTGGCCCCTCTCTGATGAAAACCTTGATCTTCAGAGATGACCCCACTCTGGGAGAATTGACAGAATGGGCCACTGCCTGGCAGAGTCCATGGGTTCCTCACCCCGAATGTATCCTGGAGGATGCAAAGCATGCTCATCACCTCAGGGTGACTCGTCCCAATGCGGCGATGCCTGAAGCAAGGCCAGGATGGAGAGGCAGAGTCGGAACGGAGAGAAAGTTCCATCTTCTTCTGCATCAGAAGACAGTGTTGGGGATGGAATGGGAGCCGGAGCTTCGAAGCATGTGGCTAGAAAAGAGACCAGGCATCATGAGTGAACCTTGAGTCCAAAGTGGGTAACTCTTCGTTTGATGATTTTCGGACATGGGCAGATGCTTAAACAGGCTAGTCTGGGCGGAAACCTCAGCTTTCACATAGCCCTGCCCAGAGATGCTGATGGAGAGGCATAGGGACTCTTGGTGATATTAAGAACAAGGGAGACTCTAGGCCTTCTCGCAGCTTAAATAATTCCTCTGTTGCAGTGCAGCTCTCTAGCAGAGATTCAAACCTCAGTGGAACAGAGCCACTCATTCTAATAGGGAAATGGGAAAGTGTGTGACAGGGTCAGACACCACGCCTCCTCACTGTTCCATTCCCCAGTGTGGACCCAAGATGTAGGCGTTGAGCAAATGTCTGTTGATGAATGACCACTTCAGTCCATGACTGAGTTTTTCTAGGGCTCTTGGAAATATGTGTGGAAAAGGTAGAAATTGAGTGTAAGTTGCACCTGTTAAAATTAGACTTGCTGACACATGGATTAACAGTTGTGATATAAATACAAGGTTTTTCTATCATGTAATGTAAAGTGTAGAGGCTGATTATCCCATGGGAGTGTGGCAGCTTCATAATCACCAGGGACTCAACATCCTTCAACCTTTCCCTTCTTCCATCTTAAGTTCATGAATTCCACTCATAAGATCACCTCATGGTAACATTATGGCTGCTGGAACTCCAGCTATCACATCCACGTTTCAGGTTGAAGAAGGAGAAAGGAGAGAAGGACAGCCTTCTCAGAAGCCTCAACTGACTTCCACTGATATTTCGTTGTCCACTTATAATTGCAAAGGAGACTAGGAAATATGTTCTTTTTCTTATCTGGGCACATTGTCCATCTGAGTAAAATACTGCTTCTGTTAGCAAAGAAGAAGGGAAGAGTGGTTAGTGGGTAGATGATAACTGCAGTCTCGGCCTTGTGAGATTCAGCCTTCTTTACAGAGAGGAAGAAGGAAAGGGATTCACTAAGGTAACTCCGGTCTCACTCCTGTCCTGTGAGATGCACAGCTCTGAGATGTTCTTTATTGCTGCCTGATGATGTGGCAAATACAATATGTGGGTGCCTGGGGCACATAATCAGATCCTTCACGATTCAAATCCTACTGTTAAGGGCTTAGTGAATTGCATTGACTTCCCCTTCATTATTTTCAGCTGTGTAAAGCGCCTCGCCAACTGTTCAGGCTCTATTTCCTAATGAAGCTTCTGGTGAAGAACGGAATCTGACAGGTATGTGGACAGAACTGCCCTGCAGTGGCTGACAGAGCTGGGCATGTTAGCCAGGTAGGCAGACGGACAGATAGACAGATAAAGTCTTTAGTAAATACCGAGTATTACTTAATAGCAAACTTACTGCCTCTCACTGACTTGAACAGGCTCTTACAGGATATTTAATGACTTCTGCTAAACAGAATACTAGAGTTTCTCACTTTTTTTAAGGCTACAAAAATTAAAGCTACTGTATAAGACGGGTGCCAACTTTCCACTCATGTGTTTGTGCAGCTTTCTTAGCTCTCCCCCCAGATGAAAACCACATCGAAGCTCTTAGTTTTCCCAAGATGGCAACCCAACAGCCAACCGTGTGTTCTCAGGTAAGGGCTCCCTCGACACAGAGAGCATAATGGGGCTGGAGGTTTTCCAGTTTTCTTTAGCCCAGGGCTTGGGAAGCTGGATTAAGGTTTTTGAAGGCAGAGGCAAGAATGTGAAATGGAAGCTTTTGGAGTTCTGCCCATTGTTAGCCTTGGACGATCACTGAAGGGGGCGGACCACCTCCTGGGGAACCCATCAGCATCTAGGAGGCATGGTAGAAATGACCAGTCCTTGAAGGAGGTTGAGATTATCCAAAATCCCACATGTCACCAATATTCCAATATCTTAAAAAAGACTCATCAAAAGGAGGGAATAAATTCTTCATATCCTTCATACTGGTAATTGCTTGCAAACATCTTCCTTTCCAGTTTCATTGCCAACTCCATAAAACAGGGAATAAGTCTTTCTTGTTCTTTATTAGCTTTTGTTCCCAGACATAAATAGTCCTCAATAAGTTGAGGCTTGGCGTCTCCAATTCCTTTTGCTGCCAGGCTTTTGACATGATTTCTCCTGGGCATTTTCTTTGTATGTTTTAAGTTTTTTTTTTTAATTTTTAAAAAATGTTTATTTACATTTGAGAGAGACAGGCAGAGCATGAGTAGAGGAAGGGCAGAGAGAGAGGGAGACACAGACTTGGAAGCAGACTCCAGGCTCTGAGCTGTCAGCACAGAGCCCAACGCGGGGCTTGAACGCATGAACCGTGGGATCATGACCTGAGCCAAAGTCATACATTCAACTGACTGAGCCACCCAGGCACCCCTGTATGTTTTTAGTGATTGAGATTAGATTGCACATATACATAACTATGGATAATGTAATATACAATGTAATGTAAAATGTAATCGTATACAATGCTTTCTCAAGTAACATTATAGCATAAACATGTTCCTACATGTGTTCATATAGGCTAAGCTGCTGTAATAAAAAAGAGAGACCCCAAAATACAGAGGCTAAAATAAAAGAGAATTTGTTTATCGCTCATGTAATGGTCTAATGCTAGGGCAGGTGGGCAGTTCTGCTCTGTAAGCAATCCAGGGAATGGGCAGGTGGAATGCTTCCTTTAATACATGGTCTCCTTATCTGGATCCCAAGTGGCTCCTTCAGTTTTCATCCCTTCCAAACCAGAGAGAAAAGGGAAAAGGAGAGGGAAGGACAAACAGCTTCCTCATAAAAACATAATCCAGAAGGTTCAGGCTTCATTTGAGCTTACATCTTATTGGCTGAAACCTAGAATATTGCTATGCCTAGCTGCAAGGGAGGCTGGAAATTGTAGTCTCCAGCTTGGCAAACATGTCACATTAGTGTTTCCCAATGGATATTAATCTTTGGTGTTTATAAATGGAAGCTGGAATTCCTGGGAATTCTTGGGACTTCCAAAATTAGTCTTAAAGAATTCCCACACTTTTCATACTCTTTTCTCATTCTATGGATATCTAACAATATTGGTTCAACGAATAAGATATACTAAATTTAGCAAATTTACAAGAATGACAGCTTGTAGTAAATAATCAAATATTAGAAAATATCAGTGAACAGCGTTGGGTAATATTCAAATAATGTAACATTTAGATCTAGCAAAGTTAAAGCACTATATAGAATTACATGTCAAAATTGCCAATTTAAGGACTTCCTTTGCTCCCCAAACTTGTTATTTCTGAGATTATCATTAATAGGATATATATAAAGTATACACACATATAAATTTAACAATTTTTTTTTTATTTGAAAGAATGGCTTTCCATTCAAAGCAGTCCGAGAAGAGCCACAGTCAGTTAAGTGTCTGACTTCAGCTCAGCTCATAATCTCACGGTTTGTGGGTTTAAACCCCGCGTTGGGCTCTGCACTGACAGCTCAGTGCCTGGAGCCTGCTTCGGATTCTGTGTCTCCCTCTCTCTCTGCCCCTCCCCACCTTGCGTTCTGTCTCTCTCTCAAAAATGAATAAACATTAAATTTTATTTTTTTCAAAAAACAGACTGACCATGTAGATCATGATCAATCCTTTCCCACGTGCTCCTATTCTGGTTCCTGGAAATGTCAGTCTGAACCTACCTATGTTTTCTGCTCTTGCTTTTGAGTTGACGTTGGTGGATTCAAACCAGTAATGCCTCTGTATTGATTGTTAAGCTTTGATTCTTGTAGGAAGATTACGTCACTTTTTTTTCATGGTCCCCATTTCTTGACTAATTTTTCTTTTGGGATTTGGGAAAACATAACAACTTCCCAAGAAATACTAGAAAGGAATCCTCACATGGAAACCTTAGTCAGGGTGAGAATATGGGGGAGTAGTTCTATTACTAAAAGACAGGAGAGAATGAATTCTCAAAGATGGCTTGCTCAGGACCAGCTGCATAATTCTGGGCTCGGTGCAAAATGAAAATGTTGAGCCCCCTTGTTCAAGAATTATTAACAATTTCTGAATAGTAGCCATGGAGTATTAAACAAATGTGGGCACCAAAGACACGACCCTGTTTTAAGAATCTTTGTTAATCTCATTTTAAGTGGCGGTGTAGTATTCCACTGTGTGGAGTTATCATAATTTATATAACTGTTTCTGTATTCTTGGAAAATGTGGTGGTATTTACTCAGCAGTCTCGTCCATCAGTTTTACTGATCCTAGTCTTGGGGTTGGCTTGGTCTCAGGATATGTATGGAAACTTAGGGTATACTCGCAAGATGTGGAGCCTTAGTGTAGACACTCCTCAGGAACTGCAGACTCCAGTTGAGGGATGGCCTGTTACCTACAGGGTTTAAGTCTGAGCCAAAGCCAGCCAGCCAGAAAACCAGGACCAGGTGGGAACTCTGCACGGGAGGGCATCACGGTAGTAAGCAGTCTCAACAGGCAGATCAAGCCGAGGCTGAGCAGAAAGCCAAGGGTAAAGGCAGAACAGCAGGCGAGGCAAACATTGAGCTGTCCTCAGAGATAGGACTAGGGATAAGCCCCATGGGGGGTGTTCAGCCAAGAGCAGCTGTTGCCCATGTGCTTGGAACCGTCTGGCTCTTCTCTGCTCTTTCCCAGTCCGTGGATCCCTGCACTGGCCTCCTGGACTTGAGAGAGCTATCTCTGTCCGTGTTGGATGGCCGTCTCTCTCGTAAACTCTGGGCAGGCTGGGTGTTCACTTGTTAGGCACTCGGAGAGGAGGAGGGAGGTGGGCTCGATCACCACTCTCCGGGACTCCAGAATTTCCTACAGGCCTCTGTGTGATGGTCAGCTTCAGACATTTTGTTCAGATGTCTGAAACTGAACATGCTCTTCTTGGCTGACGCGTTTAGCAGGAACAGGCCAATGTGACGGAGCTGGAAGCACTACAGTGAAGAGTAGGAGAAGCGTAGGACTAGTAATCTCCAGGGGCCAAAGGCATCTCTGACCCTGTCATTTATAACCAAAATGATCTTAATAAACACACAGCATTCTGTGCCTCTGTTTCCCCATCTGTAAAGCGAGACCAATAGGAGGTCCTACAGTTTTGGAGATCAACACATTTTTTTTCTGTAAAGGGTCACATAGTTTAGACTCAGCAGAGCAGAGCGTTTTGTGTTGCTATTATTATCAGTTCTTGGTTTTGTTTTGTTTTTTTTTTAATTTAGTTTTGACAGAGAGAGAGAGGCAGCGTGAGCAGGGGAGGGTCAGAGAGAGAGGGGGAGACACAGAATCTGAAACAGGCTCCAGGCTCTGGGCCGGCAGTCAGCACAGAGCCCGACACGGGGCTCGAACCCACAAACTGTGAGATCATGACCTGAGCCGAAGTCGGACGCTTAGCCAACTGAGCCACCCAGGCGCCCCTCAGTTCTTGGTTTTAATAACATTTATAGCCTCCTCTCTTTGAAACTTTAAAGTATTTGATACAGTGTTGTTAACTATAGTCACCATGCTTTACCCAATATTCACAGAATATATTCATCTTATAACTGGAAGTTTGTACCTTTGACTAGCATCTCCCCATTTACCCCAACCCCTGACCGTTTTACTCTCTGTTTCTGAGTTCAGGCTTTTCAGAGTCCTCACTTAGGTGAGAACATACAGTATTTGTCTTTCTCGGTGAGACTGACTTCACTGAGCCTAATGCCCTCAAGGTCTATCCACGTTGTCACAACTGGTAGGATTTTCTTCTTATTTATGGCTTAATTTCTTTTATTTTTTTCAATTGCAATACGTTTGTCAGATAACATTGTGTACGCTTCAAGTGTACAGTATGTTGATCGTGTGGATTTGATGCGTTTATATATTATAATATGGTTTCATTATGGTTTTAGTGCCTCTATCACTTCACATAATTATCATTTCATGTTTGTGGCGGGAATAATTAAGATCTAGTCTCTTAGCAAGGCTGGTTGTTACACTAGTACATTGTTGTCTATATTCCCTATACTGTGATTAGATCTCCAGGGTTATGTATGGACTGCTTGCAAGTTCGTACCCTTAAACGTTTCTCCTATTCCCCCCACCGAGCCTCTGGTAACCACCACTTTACTGTTTGTTTTCATGGGTTTGGCTCTCATAGATTTCACATAAAAGTGATATCATATAGTATTTGTCTTTTTTTTCTTTTGTCTGATTTGTCTCACTGAGCAAAATGTCCTCGAGGTCCATACATGCTGCTGTGAATGTCAGGATTTCCTTCTCTATCTCATGCCTAAATAATATTCCATTGTGTGTGTATATAAACCCCATCTTTTTTATCCATTTATCTGATGACGGGCACTTAGGTTGCTTCCATATCTTGGCTATTGTGAATAGCACTGCAGTGAACATGTGTGTGCAGATATCTCTGATACAGGGCATAAGGTTTTTGTCACAACCACCCCGCTCTGCTATTGTAGAGTAAGAGCAGCCGCAGATGATACGTAAGTGAATGGCATCACGTATGTTCTAGTAATACCGTATTTGCAAAAACAGGTGGCAGACTGTAGCGTGCCGACCCTTGACCCATTTCATAGGACTGTTACAAGAATGAATTGAGCTAGTGTGTGCAAAGGACTTGTTACAGACCCCTCTGTAATGACAGCCACTTCTCTGTGTGGCAGGGATGGTTGGAGCGGCTGGGAGACTGGTTCACAGCTTCTCAGCTTTGAGATCTGGCCCTTCATTTCTTAGCAAGATACCGAAAGGATCCTCTTCATCTACTTTCTCTTCCTGAGAGCCAAAGTGCCGAAAGGAGGCATCTTGACATTCGTCTCCACAGACATCATGGCATACTTCCCGTCTGCATGAGACACTCTTTGTGATCGTTTTTGAAGAAGAACACTCTCTAAGATGTGCTTAGAGACACGCAGCTGCCTCCATGAAGAGTCTTTGAGACCTTTCCCAGCTCTTCGTTTTCATGTCGCACGTTCCTAAAGGCACACCCCTCTGCGTCAATGTCCTTAGCTTGGTCCTGCAAGGAGAGAGCTTGGAGAGGCATCATCTTGAGTCTGAGACCCCTGAGTGGGCTGCAAAAGGTTGGACGTGGCTCGGAAAGATGGCATCTCCAGGACTGAAACAGAACGGATGCCTGCCCTCTCTTCCAGCACGGAATCTCCGAAAGAGGATGATACGACGGAGATTCTGACTCTTGTCTAGGGCAGGACCTAGGAATCTGTCATTAATCATCATTTTAATAATTCTCACGATAATACTTTCAATACAAGGTCTCCCAGTGAGTCTGCTGCTCAGCCGAGTATCTGCTTAGCTCTTGGCCATTCTCCTGGCTGTGGTTAATTCCCCACCCCCCCCAATATTCCACAGCCCCTCTCTCCAAAACCCCAAGCCCTACAGCTGCCTGATTGCTTCCTCTTTTCTCTGTGCACTCGCTATGTTAGCCAAAAGGCAGAGGGCTTCGCAGGCGCACTGTTACCTGCGGCGGCGGTTCTGTGCTCCGAGAAGGAGACGATTTCACGCTGGATTGGGCAGCTGGGAGGGCTCGAGCCTGTGGACTCAGCCTGTGGACTCAGGAGAGCTTTGGGCCGGGCCGACTTCAGCATTTCCAAGTCAACGCCGAAGGCTCATACGCTGGTGGATGGGAAAGTCATTGATTTTTCTTGAGATAATAACTCAAGTGTATTTGCTCAGTGTCTTTCAGCACCAAAGGCTTGTCTGCTTTTGTTTTTTGTTTTGTTTTTTATTATTTGCTTGTTCTGAGAAGAAAAAGCTTGAGCAACTAAAGCAACATCGTGGTGTGTTATTGTTCTGTGGCTCCTGGGGCCGAGTTGGTCGCATTTCCTCTATCAAAATACATTGATTCATCAACAGATATTTAATGAGCACCTACTGTGTGTCACGGTGGGCACTGAAACGCTTTGGGAGAAGCCTGGGACCTGGAGGTGTCTGAGATGGTTGTCCTGGTCCTGAGGTCCACAGTTCTAAACCGGAGGGGCTTCTAAGTCCCAATCCCAGCCCTGCAACAAGAAATCGATCCCAGACAAAAGTATTTTAAGGGAACTTGGACCCACTGCTCAGTAAATCAGGTTTATTGTCTGGCCTTGATGCCCCACTTCCTGTACCCGATCCTTGTCTCATTCCCAGTAAGCAAGTCCATGGCCTCCCATGTTTTGACTGCCTGCCGTGTAAAGTAGTGCTAAGTGCTTTACACCTTCTGGTTCTCACTTCCCATAACTGCAGCAGGCAAAGGCCATGATGCTCATATGGCAGATGAGGAAGCTGAGGCTCAAGAGGGGTTATTTGCCTGGACTTTGATGCCAGGTTGTCTGACACCAAAGCAACTGCTCCTTACCCCTGTCTCAGATAAGTTCCTACCTCACACCGTAGCTTCTGTGACTGCATTTAAGTGTGTTCCCAGAGAGATCTCATCTGCACCTTAGGCCCCCATCCCTGGTCTTCGACACCAAGTATCCCTGCACTATCACACATTTCATGGGGAAATAGGACATTCATAACATGAAGGATCAGCTGTAGTAGAAAATCATGCCTCTTCCTCCAGGTTGGGGTGGATTCCTGGGGAATCGCTAAATATCTCTAAACTAGTAGCTCTCAAAACATGGCCCCTGCACTAGCAGCAACGGCATCACCTGGGAACCCAGAAATGCGTGTCTCGGGCCCCACCTTGACCTACTGAATCAGAGCCTCTCAGGACAGGCTCAGGAATCATGTTTTAACAAGTTCTCTGGGCTACTCTGACGCACACTGAGGTTTCAGAACCACTGGCCCGGATTCGATGCCCAGTAGGCTTTAGTGCTGATAATGTGCACCCAATGCAGATGGCAGCTGGATGGGGCATAGCTGCAAAACCCAAAAAGGGAAGAAGCAAGGGGACAGGCACATCTGTTTTCAAAAACTTGGAAAGATTGCATATCCTGTTGCTGTCTTGGAGATTCATAAAGATACATGCCACCAGTCTATTCACAACCAACCCTCCCACAGCAGAAAGCCCTGTTTAAATTTACTTAAATAGCCATTCCTAAATTCATGTTTTTAAACATTTTTTATTTTTAAGAAATCTCTACACCCAACATGGGGCTTGAGCTTACAACCCTGAGGTCACAAGTCACATGCTCTACCGAATGAGCCAGCCCAGGCGCCTCTTTTCTTAAAGTCATTTTAATTTAAATCATGGACCTTGTCTTTTGCAAAACACCTGTTGATGTCCCAGGGAACTAGGAAAGAATAATACACTTTGGGAAGGTTGATTATCGTTTCCTAAACTGCACAGGACTCTCACTTTGAGCATGCTCATCAGAATGAAGTATCTAAAAGCCTTATCTATCAGAAACTCAGGAATATCCAGAAGAATTGTTCTGAAAATCAACTTTGGACCCATATACAGATGCTTTGTTGCAAAACTCCAGGAGACAGCTATGTGAGTGGAGTCCCCTGGCCTCATGCAATGTGCAGCCTGGACCGTGGCCAAATACTGAATTAACAAAAGTCTTTGAGGACTAAAATGTTTCCATCTACCAGACATCATTTAGAATTGAGGTGTTTTGAGGAGTCTAGGAAGGGGATTTTAAAGATATTTAATTCTCAGACTGCATGAACACATTTTAAACATCCTGAAAACATTTCAGGATGAATTTTGCCAAGTGTAAGTCTTCTGGTAGATGAAATGACATTGAATACAGTCATTTCTGCTCCTTTAGGCCTAGCTTATTGTACATTTTCAGAGCATTTGACAAGAACACTTTGTATTTAGGTAACATCTTTCATCCCCAAGCTTCAGGAATCTGCTAGAGACAGAACTGGCAAGAAAATTCCCAACATGGAAGTCCCCTCCCCCTGGTGGATGGTAACTTTCTAACAGAAGTAGGGCATTTGCTAACTACCAGTATACTGTCTGATATCAAGACAGTATCAGAGCTTATCAGCATAGAGAAACTAGGCTGGACAACATGACCACGGGCTTCATATTTCTGTGAATTAACGTAAGAAAAATAAAGAGGGTAGAAATTTCTTGTTCTCCTTGTAGTGCCCGAAGAACTTCACATTTAATCAGGAGATGCTTGCACCCTCCAAGCCCCAGTGATGCCTGAGAAGTGCCCCCAAATTACTTTGTATTAGATGCTGGCTGCAGATTCAGCAGGGAACCAGAAATGCTAGACGCAGATAAAAGTTCAGCATGGGGAGATGGTGAGAAGGGCCGGCTTTGAGTTCCCCTCTGCTTGGTAGGTGACTCCGTTTTCTCTTATTTTCAAATAAAGTTTATCATCCTCTCCCTTATATATTCTTATTGTAGAAAATTTGGTGAAAACAGAAATGTAAGAAGCAAAGAAACTCACACGTTCCAGAGAGAATCACTTTTAGCAATTTGGTATACTTCCTCCAGTTTTTTCCTATGCATTTTTGAAAATAGAATTAAGATGGCACAATGTATACAGTCCTGATTCTGGGGCATTACAGTACAATCTACGCATATACTTTGGTTTTTTTGTTTTGTTTTGTTTTTTGTTTTTTGTTTTTTAATCCTGCAAAAGCNTTTATCGTAGTGATTCTGGGAACTGGCCCAGAGCCTGGCAACAGTAACGTTACTGAAAAACATCACAACGGGCAATGTTTCATTGAGTAGCTACACCAGAACACATGTAAACCTCTCTCTGATGTGGATGTTAAAATTGCTTCTAATTTTTCACTATTGTAGGTAATGATGAAATTCTGTTAAGGCTTTTCCCCCCGTATTGGATTATTATCTATAGCAGATACTGTCAGCATCCCATCCTTAGGGCTTTCCCAGGAGTGCCTGAAGACTGTCTCTGGATGGTCTGCTGGTCTCCTATGCCACCTGCCTGGACTTGTTCCCTGGCCACGGAAATGTGCCTGGACTACGTACATGTGGAATAGCCCAGATGTGCCAGCACTAATGTATCTGAGCAAACCTCAACCAGCCAGGATGGAAATTCCAGCTTTGTTGCTCTGCAGCATGACAAATAACACAGTTGACAGAGCGTGTTGTGCACACTGTCAGACATCACACGGTCCTCACCAGATTGAGCTCCAGCGATCTACCTCGTCTCACTCATTGGTGTATCTCTCATATTGGCTTTTCTCTCATTCCTGTTTCCCACATTCACCCACTCCCTTGTCATGCTTCCTGGAAACACCTCCCAAAGAAACTGCTCACTGGTACCAAATCCTTGTCTCAGGCTCTGCTTCTGGGAGACTCCAAACTGAGTCATCAACTTTGGGTAGAGTTTGAGAAACAAAACTATCAAGCCAAATCAAACGACTTCTTTAAAGAAAGATTCAGGAAACATATTGATGGGCAAGTCATTTCCAGGACTCTTTTGTCAACCCTTGATTTTATTCTAAGAATTTGGACCAAGAGCTGGACATTTAGGAAGAAAAGAAATCAACACACACACCAGCCGGGACTGTACCATAAGACCGTCAAGCCATTTCATCTGAGTTAGTGCTTTTGCTGTTCACATTTCTCCGTTATTTCTCTTGCTTCATTTTCTTCCATGTTCCTGGACAGAGGCCAACGGTTATAGAATTTTCCCTTTTGTCTCTACAAATGGAAAGAGAGGGAGAATAGAAGGCAGCAGAGAAAAGAATCTGGGAGAAAGGACAAGTGAGGCACTGTTTTGCAATATTTCAGCCTTGGTTCTCTGTTACAACCAGGGTTTGGTATTTTCAGGGGAAATGAAAAGAAGCAGACAGTGCTAGAAGCAGGTTTTTGTCATTATTAAACCCCTGCGATCCATGAGGAGTGTGCTCACTGTGTTCCAAAATAAAGCTACATATTTGGGGATTGTCAGAGTGAGCTGGGAAGCATGGTTTCTCCAGGGAAACAGGAGTGGAGTTTCCTACCAGCTTTACTGCTGAGGCCATGACTGCAAGCGGCAAGAAAACCAGAGCTGTTATCCTAAAAATGAGGGACAAATCACCCTCAAGACTGACTGGACATTCCGAGAGAGCAAAGTCACCCTTGGTTGGATGGACAACAGAGATAGAAACGTGAGGAGGTATAGCGTTCATCCTGTTGTGTTGGTGAGGAATCCTTTTCCCTCTAGGGCTTACACATCATCTGTGCTGTTTTTTGTTTTTCTGGTTTTGTGTTTTACAGAATAAAGAGACGGATGCTTTGGTCAATGTCAGTTGAAGGGCAGTCATTAAACTGGACGTGTCCTCCCCCCAACCGGAAAGTGTCAGATGCCTCCCAATTGTCTAGGTCCATACAGCCTTTTCAAAAATCCCCAAAAGACCTCTGTTCACCTCTGGAGGATTCTAGGTTGCTCATAAATCCATTGTGTAGGGGAAAGGGAATCACAAGTCACCTGCAGACTTGATGCCCGGCCTCCTATGGGGGCAACACTAGCAAAGTCCCACGTTTGGCTGATAGAAGACCTGGGTTGTTGCAGAGGGCCCTGCATGGCAGACACTGCTTTGTGCTACTGAACCAGATTTCCTTTTCCTTTGGGACATGCACTAGACAAGGCATCCCAACCTCCCTGGGGGTCAGGTGGGACCCCATGACGGGCAGGGTGATATTTACATACTTCCATGCCAGGCTCCTGGCTCCTTCTCCACACCCCATCATTCTGCCATTCTCGCAACTGAATGTGCCGGACTCCCAGGCCCCAGAGGCTGATGGAGAATAACAAGATTCTAGAAGCCTCGTCCCTGAAGTCCTGGCCTGGGGGGTGACCTGCCCAGGAGAAATGCTGAGCAGGGACAACACTACGGGACATCACATGAGTGAGAAATCATCTTTCATTATGTTAAGGCATTGACGTGTGGTAGCTGTTTGTTAAGGCGCTAGTACAACCCGTAAGTACCCTCTGTTTCCTGGCACACGCGTGGGTTCGCTGGAATGGCAGGGCCACACATGCTGCTTGTCCCGCCAAACTCCACCAAGGGAGGAGCACTCAACCACAGGACAGTTGCATGTGATTGACACCTTTTGCACATGCCGTGGGACCGCAGAAGCAAAAGCGTCCAGCTCAGCCAGAGAGGGGACAACTGTCAGGCAATGTGGCATGAGAAAAGTAGAGTTGTGCCGTCCTCAGGACACTAAGCAGCTCTGGCCCAGCTCTGCCTGGCAGCGCACGTGGGCAGGCATCAGTCTGCATCCGAAGGCAACTCAGAGATTGTTCAAACCTACATGGCATACCCTTAAGACACCGCATCTTAATGCAAACCAAAATTTGCTGAAATTCAATCTGTCATTAACCGTCATTGATTGAGGAGAATCAGGATGGGGATCCAGCCCAAATAGCACAAAGGAGGGTAAACTGAGGCCCCAGCAACCAGCAGCACCCCGTCTTGATGCTAGCTGCTCCAGAGCTCACTCCTGAGTTTCCTGGTCAACTTTCAAGTGACCTTGAAGGAAGAACTGCTTTTCGGTGTGCCTCCAGCTGAGCGTTTCCACCACAGGGGAAACATGCCCACCCTTTGTCCCCCAGGGTGGGTTGTGAAGGTTAATGAATTGCTATTTATGAAGTGCTTTGAGATCCGTGGATGAAAGGCCCTATGAAGTCAAAAGCATTCAGATGATGATTAAATTGCCTTGCCTGAGGTCAGACAGCGCAGGACGAGAGGATCGGGAAAGGGAAGACACAATCCCTTTCTTCCGTTCCCTTGCTACAACAACTAAGACCGTCACCTGTTCCTGTGAAGATGAGCCTGTCCCTCTGCGGGTGGATGTCCTCGGGCTTTCTCGTCCTGGCTCCTTTATTCCCAGCATCCAGGTTAGGACCAGATTCAGGCTCCTCGCCAGCCGTGCTCATCAGAATGCTGAGCAACTCTCCACTCTTGGGGAGCGCTCTGGCTTGCAGGGCTTTTAAAAGCCCAGGGAAGCTGACTGAGAGGGACGGAGATTCATACTTGACCCCGAGACCCTCCTCGAGAAAGAAAGGGCAGTCTTCCCTATGCCGACTGGGCACCCAAACTAAGGAAGTCCAATGCCCTGGTTGAATTTGGGGAGTGGGGGCTGTTGCACACCACCCGCGATCTCCTGCGCCCCAGGTTTTCTTTTCTCTTTCTTTTTCTTATCCATTCACCCAACCTCACCCCGGTGGTATTTGTTTTACAAACATCTCCTCCATACCTTTGTCTTTTCCTGCCCTCATGTCGGCAATTGTAGAGACACCTCATTGCAATTCAGACACCTGTCACTTTCGGATGTCAACGTGGCTGTTGCCACACTGATTAGTTAAGATGAAGAAAAAAAATACGGTGCCATATAAATAAAAAATTAGAGACTGTCACGTTGTGTAAAAAGAGCCCACCTTCCAATACCAGATCTCGGCCAAGCAACACTCATTCTCTGTTTCCCGGGTATCCCAGCTAAGGGGAATGCTTATAATGTCTTGTTTTTAGAGATTAAGTGGTTAATGATTTAATGAACTAAAAAAAAATCTCATTTGTTGCTTCCCTTGGACTTGGAAAAAACCTCAAAGAGCTGATTTTCTGTGTACCTCAGTCCAATATTGCTACCTGCTGGGATACGAACACAGTCTCTAAATAAATTGCTAGTGGCCTTAGGCGGGTGGAAGAGTCTTCCTTTGATCCTGCTAGAGCAGATGAAGTCAAATGTTCAATCAATCAATCACATTCATAACTTGCAGCTACAATCGGGCTGACAAGAGCCTATTATTTATTTTTAAAATCATATATTTCATTATTGCAAAACACACAGGCTCTCACGAGGGGGAAGAGACTAAATTATTGATAAGCCATATAGATGACGGAGTTTGTTGTTTCTGACATGCTTGTCACTAACTATTGTCAGGAAGAATTTACTAAGATGTAGAGCCAGGAAAGTTGGCCAGAAATGTATGTCGTGCCAAAGCGGAGATAGGGAGAGGAAGCTCTAATGGCCTCTCTCTCTCTCTCTCTCTCTTATTGAATTCTTGTAGGTAAAAGGCAGCTGAAGGCAGAACAGGTTTCTATTGTAAAGCAAGACTTGAAAAGCCCCCAGTTTGATTGCTATAGAGCAGGAGATTTGGTTCTCAAAATAGCCATGCGTCTGGGAAATGAATTTTTGCTGGTGTCTGTGCATTCCTGGAAATAACAATCGTAACTCCAGAATTCCCACATGGTCCAGGGCCAGGCATATTTATTCAGTATTGTGTGTCAGGGACTGGGGGTGGGAGGCGATGTGTGAACGCAGCCTGAAGTGGAAGGCATAAAGGAAGCTCGTTCTGGACTCTAACAGTGGGAGACAAGGGGGCGCTCTCCTCACCACCTCTCCCTTCCTACCCCCGAGCTTCCAGGGTGCCCTCAATGGAGGCAGCCTCCCTATGGACCCACAACTGAAGTTTTCCAATGGACTTAGGAGATGAAAGACCAGTGAGAAAAATGCTGACCTCTCATTTGTGGGTCCGCCTTTCTTTTCTGTTCTCTGGGTCACCAGCTGCGAAGGTCATGGCCAACTGTGAGCCCTGGTGATGCCTACGGTCGCCATTGACCACCTCATCTGAACATGAGGGGATGGACAGGAAGATCTCTCAGCATTGTCACTTGGCTGTCACCTCCACATTAAAGAGGATGCTTCTCGATTTGGTGGAAGAAAGAGTACCCTGGACTGAGGGGAGGGAAGACGTTTTTTTAAGGGAATGTAAATGTTCACTCGTACAGATCAAATTCTATTAGAACAAATACCTTTATGTTCAAACAAAAACAGCTGCGTAACTAAAGACTTCTCATACCCACTGCCCCCTGCCCCCCCATTTGATACTCCCGGATCACAAGTACAATGTAAGTAAAATGCAAGCTCCTTTGGAGGTCCATTTGAGAGTTGACTTGTACTCCTGAATTATTTGCTCATTCCAAGATGATCTCCCAGTGGTTGGGATGGGGGACAGACAGTGCTATGGGTGTGCCCTAGAATCAAAGTTTTCTCAAGGCAGAAGGGCCCTTCCAGACCAATCTGCCTAACACCTCCATACCACCTCTCTTTATTTCACAGACGAGAAAACCATGTCAGAAGCTGGAATCAGACAGCCAGTTGGTGGCAGATGGGGAACCAGACCCTGGCCTCCAACCCCTTCCCTAAGGGACTATCAGCAAAACTTAAGTCAGGAAAGAGGGGTCTCCACTTCCAGTCAAGTGTTGTACCTACTTATTACACGATGCTACTTTCTGGTGTAACCGTCCAATTTCTGCTTTCAGACCAGAAATTCTATTTAGAACCCAAACAACCAGAAAGCTCACCTAGTCACACCTGGTTTCACAGTGCGGATCCCAGACAATAAGCAGACGAGGTTATAGAGGAGTAGGATTTGGAAGTAACTTTTGGACCGATTGGAAGATGTTGCATCAACCTTCCGGGAGCCAGGAGCCCCTCCGGCCTGGACGGCCACTTCCTTCATGTGTCACCGTTGGCTGATATGCCCCTGTCCGGGGCACAGGTTTTTGTCTATGAAGTAAGGAGTGGTCTGTGTGTGCTGCAAGTCATCGTCTGGCTCCGAAATTCTGCATAAAATCCTCTGCAGTGACATCTTCCTTTTATTATTTGAACATTTTGCAGGCTAAGCTAGCACACATGGAAACGGAGCCAGCCAAGGAAATTAATGCACCAGAATAAACCATACCTTCTCATCTTCGTGGCACAGGAAAAATAACTCTTCACTGGGAGAAGGAGGAAACCTGCTGTTTAGTCCTGGCGTTGTGACGCTTAGGTGAGTCATGGAATCCAGTGCCTCTCAGCTTTCTCATCTGTATAATGGGAATATTTTACTCGTCTTCTATCCACTCAGCGGTGGCAGATTGCTGTGCAGATCTGAATCCATCACGTAAGTGAGAAGAGGGAAAAAAGGAAGCTTCCAGAACACCAGAGATGTAGAGCAGTAGCATCTCTTGGTGGTGGGAATTTACTACAGATGAGAGAGCTGGCTGCAAATACGAGATTACATTTTTAATTACCTTCAGATGCTGACCTATATAAACAAGCATATTTCACTTCTTTGGGAGGGAATAGGAAAAAGGGAGAGGGCGGGACTCATCAACTTGCTGGCAATGCTTTTTTGCAGCAGTTTCAAGGCAAATCTTTAGGAGGAGGAAAGCCAGCTGCCTTTCTACAGTGAGCAAAGAGATGGCCAAAGAGCCTTCTCCTCTCGTTTCCATCGTTTTCTGTTTTCGGGGCTGCAGGGTGCGTTCGCGCACTCACGGCACACTGGCAACTCCCCGTTGACGATGTCCATAAACGTTCTGGTCATTTCCTCCGTGTGGCTTTTTTCCTTTTAAAGTCCGTGTGCTACACTCTTTGGTGAGAATTGCTACCTCAAGAAGGGCTGGAGTACCTGAACGGTGTTGGGTTGCAGGATGCCAGACAGATGGCTTCTTTCCCTGGCAAGATAAGACTATATTAAGTATGATTTTGTGAAAAGCCCGTCTCCCAGCACTGGTCCCCTTGGGAGCCTAGCAAGATTGGTCAGTTGTATGATTACAATGGGCACTAATTATACCCAGAAGCCAAGGAATAGCAGGTGTAACTTACAAAGCCCTTGGTGATAAGGGCCTGGGTAAACACAATGAGATAAAAGCGACTTCATCCTTCCAAAAGGACAAAGGAATTACTTCTTGAAAAAACCCAATGATGTAGGAAAACATTTAAACAGAGAACAGAAATAAAACAGAAATGCTTCCAGCTTTTTATTTTTAGGGGAGCACAGGCAAATTTGGGTTAACCCTGTGTGGGCCACAGTAGGGTCAGCAAAGCATAGTCATCGTCTCATCCTGAGTGGATGCTGGGAACGCTGTATTTCATCGTGAGTCCTCCGTGAAGGGGACCCTCAAGTGTGGAAGCCAAATGTGTGCATTTAAGACCCTGAAGATGTACATTTAAGCCGAGGAACAGCCCCAAATCACACCCCAGTACACACGCCTACCTCTTTCTCGTCCAAATGGCGCAGCAGCAGCCGTGCCCGAGACTCTGACCTTGATTTCTGCCCATGACGCTCCCTCTAAGATTTGTCAACCAAGAGTGTTTAACAGAGTGAGGATGGCTGTATAATCACATGCACGAGATGCAGCCTGTGCACACAGAGGCAATGATGGCCACACAAACCCTAGGAGAAACTTCCTGGGAAGAGGGTGATGGAGAGCTGGAGGAAGGCACACAGATAAAGAGGAATCACTTCTTTCCTGAGGATGGCTGGCTCTGGTACCCTCTGATGCCTATGACTAGACTTTTCACTTATTTCCTCCCTAATGACTGGCTTGCTTCCCCATGATATCAGAGTGACTAGGGAACCAGGTGGGGCTGTGGTAGCCAAGTTGCTGGACTGTTCTTTCCCTTTAGAGCCCCTAGCCACATGGACCAGGACACAGCCAGCCCTAGTCTAGCATAATAGGCCTTTCTCACACCCAGAGTGTTTCACAATCTGGGGGCAGATGGTTTTGTGGAAAACAAACTTATTTGGTTTGATCACTGAGCCAGTGAGTCGAGAGCCCAAGTTCAATGTTCTTAGACTTGTCCACAAGGCCCTGTGTGGTCTGGTCCCTGCTGCTTCCACTGGCCTCATCTCCCACCATTCTACCACTTGTTCAATCTGATCCAACCACATGGCCTTCTCGCTGTTCTTCAAACAGGCCTAACCCTTGCCCCAAGACCTTCCCACCTGGCCTTGCCTCTGCCGCCACAGTCTCCCCCCAGATATCTTCATGGCTCCCACTCACTTCTATCCAGTCTGTGCTCAAAGACACCTTCTTGGTCCAGCCATTCCCGAATGCTCTGCATAAAATAACAACAACGACCCAGCCCCAGGCCTCACTCCATTCCCCTGGGGGATTTTCTATGAAGTATTTACTGCCGTCTGACACGTCGTGTTCATCTGTTTGTTTATTGCCTCTCTTCCCTCGCTAAATGAAGCTTCATGAGTGAGGGTACTTGACTTCACTCACACGGCGACCCCAGAACTTAGCACAACTCGATCAGGCAATGGGATAGCTGGTAAAACATTACTTCTCTGTGCATGTGTGTCTGTGAGGGTGTTTCTGGAAGAGATTGGCATTTGGACCAGTAGACTGAGTAAAGAAGATGCTCCGCCCCCAATGTGGGTAGACACCACCCAATCCAGTCAAAAAGGCAAAGGAAGCATGAATTTGCTGTCTCTGCTTGAGCTGAGATATCCGTCTTCTCCTGCCCTCCAACACTGGCATTCTTGGTTCTCAAGCTTTGGGACTCAGACCGTACTCACCATCAGTCCCCGATTCTCAGGCCTTCAAGCTTGTGCTGAATTATACCACTAGCTGTGTGGCTTTCCAGCCTGTAGACAGCAGATTGTGGACTTCTTGGTCTCCATAACCACAAGTTAACCCCCATCCTAAAGCTCCTCCTATCCACCATATATATCCCATTGGCTCTGCTGCTCGAGAGCCCTGACTAAGACAATAAGTGTGTCACGTGTGGGACCTCACTTACGCCTTGCATTACTCATGAGAGAACAGAAGCCGTGATGTTACACTACCCAAGATCACACAGATGGCGAGTGGGGAGCTTGGCTCAGACCCAGGCAGTTTGCTCCTGAGTTGGCACTCTGAACCACTAGGCTCCAGAAGGTCCTCCTGAGTTCTTGATCAGAAGCATAATTTCTGGCTTCCAGCTCCTCACCAGCTACCAAAGCCCAGCTGAGCGCATGAAGGCTGCCTGGCCCCTTTATTCTCCCACATTCTCCATGCTCTGTGTCTGGATAAAGGACAGAACTCGATCATTAGAGAAACATAGGTCTTGACCCTTTCTGATTATTTTACTGAATTGTACTCAAGGGCAGGTGAGCCATCAACTTACACAGAGGGGATTGCACGATACGGCTGTACTATAGCCCTCCTTACCCACAGTTTCACTCTCTGTGGTTTCAGTTACCAAGGTCTGGAAGGAGGTGATCACCTTCTGACGTATGGTCAGAAGGTCAGTAAGAGCTTAACGCCAAGTCACACGCCTACATCATTCACCCCAGTTCATCTCATCACATAGGCATTTTATCATCTCACATGGTCACAAGAGGAAAGGGGACTCTCATACAATAAGGTAGTTGAAGAAAGAGAGAAATCATATTCACATAACTTTGATGACAGTATATTGTAACAGTGAGCACTCCATGGGGATTCATGGGAGAAGATTCTCAGGTCTAATATCTAAGCAACAAATATGCATGCACCTTACGGGCACCATGCATCGAGTGGTGGTGTTTCCTACTCCACACCGCCTCCTACAAACTTAGAGACAAAATCTGGCCCCACTTCTAGCACAAGGAGAGACCTTCCAATCCCCAAATTTGTGAGTTAGCGCCCCCTCACTGGGCACAAGACGACTCATCTAGTCTTGGTTTCCTTTTCCTTTTCTTCAGCTGTTTTTAACTGTTCTTGCCCTATTATATGTCAGTAAGTGTAGGAGATGTGTGTGTATACACATTTGTGTAGTTTGTATGTTTCTTCAGCATAGGACACAAATATGGTCACAGAGCTTTCAATTTTCCAGCTCATTGCTTGTGCACCATCTGCCCTCTGTTAGCATAGTGTCTGTCGTGAAGGCTCCCCCCAGCCTACCACCCGTTTTAGAACTCTGGAGTCTTTTATTTTTTTTTTAATGTTTTATTTATTTCTGAGAGAGAGAGAGACACAGTGTGATCAGGGGAAGGTCAGAGAGAGAGGGAGACACAGAATCTGAAGCAGGCTCCAGGCTCTGAGCTAGCTGTCAGCACAGAGCCCAACACGGGGCTCGAACCCACAAACCATGAGATCATGACCTGAGCCAAAGTCGGACCTTAACTGACTGAGCCACCCAGGTGCTCCATCAGAACTCTGGAGTCTTGAAATGAAGAAGTGAAACTTTCAGTCCTGCCTCCAATTTCTAGATTAACAGAGAGAATAAGATAGTTGAGTGGTGTGCTGGGTCGTTGATGTAGCCATGGCCATGTTTTGTGCCATCCTGTTCCTTTGCAATCCACTCCTGTGTCCGAGATCCTTGTCATGGTCTTAGGTCCTCTCATTTGCTCTTTCTTTCTTTCCTTCTTTAAATGTTTATTTAGTTTTGAAAGACAGAGATACAGAGCACAAGGAGGGAGGGGCAGAAAGAGAGGGAGACACAGAATCTGAAGTAGGCTGCAGGCTCCAAGGTGTCAGCACAGAGCCCAATGTGGGGCTCGAACCCACAAAGGGCAGGATTATGACTTGGGCTGAAGTCAGATGTTTAACTGACTGAGTCACCCAAGCACCCCTCTCATTTGCTCTTTCAATTCACTGTCATGGAAGCCATTTATCCTTGAAACATGACATCAGTGAGGGTGCCAGGGTGCCAGGCATACTCCCCATGCTGGGCCACCCAACAACACTTCTGGGCTCATGGGATATATTTCTGGCCATTAGACCAGGCTAACCCTCCCTCCTCTGCTCTCCATGGTTCTTCTAGGGAATCCTTTGTCTTCTTTCTTGCTAGAGAACTTCTGCCAGAGACATCTTATCAGATTTCTCTGACTTTTAATCCAGGAAGCAGTGTTTAGGGTTCTAATCCCAGTAGGTCCTGAGCTTTTGATGCAAATGAGTCCACACCCTCCCCAGGGCTCGGCATCCCCCAGGCCCAGTGCTGCCCTCCAAGGTCAGCGTCCAGCTCACCTACTCTCTATTTTGTTTATCTCTGCTCTGCTCTAAGCTTTATTATTTCCTCTTGTCTGCTTGCTTTGGATTTAGTTTCTCTTTTTCTAGTTTCTTAAGGTGAAAGGTTATATCATTGATTTGAAATCTTTCTTCTTTTTATACACAGGTACTTACAACTATAAACTTCTCTCTGAGTTCTGTTCTTTCATGAATTTCAGAATGTCCTACTTTTATTTTCATTCATCTCCAAGTATTTTCCAGTTCCCAGTTCCTACAACTTGTTATATTTTTCTTTGACCCATTGGTTATTTAAGAGTGTATTGTTTCATTTCCACGTATTTGTGGATTTTTCAGATTTCTCTCTGGTATTGATTTCTAATTTTATTCACTATGGCCGAGGAATGCATAATTTCAAACTTTTTAAACTTATGGAAACTTGTTCTGTGGTTTAACATAGAGCCTATCCTGGAGAATATTCCATGCTCACTAGAGAAGCATGAATATTCACTATTGTTGGGTGGAATGTTCTACTGATGCCTGTTTAGTCTAGTTGGTTTATAAGGTTCTATTTCCTTGCTGTTCTTCTGTTTAATTTCTCTATCGATTATTCAATTCAAGTTATTGAAGTGTCCAACTATTATTGTTCAACTATTTTCACATTCTATTGTACCAGTTTTGGCTTCATATATCTCGGGGAGTTGGCTGTCATGTGTATATATGTTTATAATTGTTATATACATCATTTTAATGGTTTCCTTTAGTTTTTTGTACATGGTTTCCTTGATCTCTGTGAACACATTTAAAACTGTTGATAATCGGAAGTCTTGGTCTAGTACGTCCAACATCTAGGAATTCTCAGGAATAATTTCTATGATTACTTTTCTTCCTGAGCATGGACCATACTCTTTTGTCTCTGTGCAGTCTCCACAGTTTTGTTGTTCTTGTTGAAAATTGGGCATTTTGAATATTCTAACAAACCAATTCTGGAAATTAGATTTTATCCTTCCTGGGGTGTATCAATGCAACATATTATAGTTGTTTCTTTAATGATTTTTTTGAACTAACTTTGTAAAGCCTATATTCTTTGTCATTTGTGATTACTTAAGACTCTCTTCCAGGGAAAAGTGGGTGCTGGACATTGAGGAGGGCACTTGTTGGGATGAGCACTGGGTGTTATATGTAAGTCAGTTTGACAATAAATTCTATTTTTAAAAAAGACTCTCTTCCATTTGTCTGGGGATCAGGTAGAGATTGACAGAGGTTTCTTTAAATGTCTCCAACAATGACCAAAACAAAGACTCTCATTCCAGCAGGTGGGCTTTGTGCGTATACTAGGGCATGTCCTCAATACTCAGCTAAGCAGCTGACAATTCCACTCGAGCTTTTCCTTCTCTCTTGGGCTGAATGTCAGCCAGCAGTGAGATGTTAGGGCCTCTTCAGTTCTTTCCTGAGTGTGCAAACAGCCCTGGGCATGCATGTGCCCTTCAAGATGCCCCAGAACACATCAGAACATTTCAGAGCCCTTATTTCCCAAAGCATCTCATTCCCCAGCCTTCCCTCCCCAATTTTTTGGCTGGTCTATTGTTTGTGCCCAGGCAGAAGGGACCGATACTTTGGCCTTTAAATATTCTTGGCAAATGCCATGTGGACAGCCATCTCTGCACTGGGAGAGTTCTGAGTTATGCAAGGTAAAGGTGAGCCCTTTGAACAGCTCCAGTGGCCACTGGACAGGTCAAAACAACCAAGCACAATTCTTTGAGAAAAAGATCTATTTTTCTCCCTCAAGGCACTGGTCCCTATACTGGTGATATGGACCATTTTCTTCAAGGTCACTGCTGAGGGGCTGGGGCCAGGGTAAGTTAGACATGCCACCAGGCTCTCTTACTGAGGTTCAGTTGTTTTCATTTGTTTGTTTTCTGTTTTTGTTTTTGGGATTTTTTCCCCAAAATTTTTTTTAAGTGTTCCCCTTGTTGCTGTATGGTTTAGGTTAGTTTCCACAATTCCAAAAGAGTTTCTTCTGAGTTTTTTTCCCAAGTACTTATTGTTTTTGTGGAAGGGTAGCTCTTGGAGTTCTCTACTCTGCCATTTTCACTGATGTCCGTCTTGTAAGTATTTTGTAAGCGCCGACTTTGGTCTAGGCAGTGAGGATGCAGAAGTGCTTAAAATTGGCTTCTGACCGGGGAAAAATAGTTGGGGAGAGGGAGGGAGGCAAACCATGAGAGGCTCTTGAATGCTGAGAACAAACTGAGGGCTGATGGGGGTTGGGGGAGGGGAAGGGGGGAAATGGGCATGGAGGAGGGCACTTGTTGGGATGAGCACTGGGTGTTATATGGAAACCAACTTGACAATACACTATGTAAGGGAAAAAAAACTGGCTTCTGACCTCTGGGAGTTTATAGCGTAGCAGGGAGCAAGATTTTGGTACCTGAAGCAATGAAGGTTAATCCAAAATAACAGCTGTTCTAAAGCAAGATTCCTTTTCCCAAGGGAGGTCATGGAGGACAGAATTCTCTAAGGAGACAGTGGTGTTCATGCCAAGTCCTTTTTACTAGTAGTTTCCTAGGCATCTCTTTGCCACCTCCCTTAAGCTTCTAGAAGCTGCATTCAGAAGTGGAAGCTGCCGCTCTGTCACTTTTGGTACTTGTTTAGAACACTTTAGTAGACAAGGCCAATCCTCTCCTAGCCAGCTTAGAACCTACCTTGTTTGAAGCTTCTCCTTTTAAATGAGTTATTAATGGATACCTGAGAACCTGGGGCTTAGAGAACATTGATTAAGCCTAGGCTGAATGGATCTCATTTAGAAATAGATGGCCATCAGATTAATAGAGTAGACATGTTGCTAGAGGCTCTAGTTAATTTGGAGTGGCTATAGGCCATGGGAGCATCCAAGAACTATCTCTCAGTTATCCAGTTGAGCTGTGTAACTGCCAGGCAACACTTTGTCAGCCCCAAATATAACTACTTCATAAAGAATATTTTATATTTATTATATGCTGGAGAGTTGGCAGAGACAAAATACAGAGTAAGTCAAGGTCCCTGGTCCTAAAGAAATTAGGATCCTTAGGATGAATAGAAACTCTTGGCAAAGTAATCTAGGTCTACACAATGCCAAACTGCACCATGAAGAGTGCTAGTCAATTATTGGGACACATCCTTCCCTCCCTTGGCTCCTTTTTCTTTCTTTCTTTTTTTTTTTTTTTTCACTTTTTGCCTTCCCCCCTTCTTTTCCTTCCTTCTCTCCCTCCCTCCCTCCATTCCTTCCTTCCTTCTTCCCTTCTTCCTTCCTTCCTTCCTTCCATCCTTCCTTTCTTCTTTTCCTCCCTTCCTCCCACATATAAAGGCTGTGCCCACCACTACCTACTGGTTAAGAATAAAGCACTAATAAAAATAGACTTGGTTTCTGCCTTCATGGAATTTACAGTCTGGTAATTGAGTCAGAGTAAGAAGTCAACCACAAATGACTAATTACCACTGATTCCAGAAACAAAAGAGGCTTGTGACCTCATCTCAGTGGTCATGAATTGTATCCCCAAAGAAAGGATATCTAATGTGGGATGAAGAGGAGAAAATACGAATGATCCAGGAGAAGTAAGGGAATTATTCAGGAGGAAGGACTAGGACATGTGCAAAGGCCCTGAGACAGGAGGGCATCTGAGAATCAGGGATGGAAAACAGGCCAGTGTGCTGGGCATGAAGAGGGAAGAGAGGCAATGGTACCAGATGCAAAAGGGACAGATCAGGGGCCAGGTCATCCAGGGTCTTGTGAGACAGAACTGGACCTTATCCTAAAAGCAATGGAAGCTGTCATAATTATAAAACCACTATGAGTGGGGGTGTCTATACTTACACTCTAAGACTCAAATGTCCCCTCTATAAGGATAATTTAAGTGTATACTTTTCCCCTGTAACGGATGTCAGTCTGATCCCACACCCTCACCGCAGAGAAATAAAAACTCATACTTGACATTGCTAATATCTCAGTTGCTTGCCATTTAAAATAATCTATGATGAAGTCTTCGGAATGAATGTTTGGTCTTTTCAGAATGTGATCTCGATTCATTGTAGATTTTCTTCACCCCCTTCTTCAGCCCTCCTCCCTGGGACTCAGTATTCACTGTTGTAGTTGTTTGTGTGTGGTAGGTGGCTCCTGTTCCACCCTGGCATTGTGGGAGAGGCAGATCTATGGGCATCTACCCCTTCTTCTACCTCTGGGTCCTCACCAAGCTCTCCAAAGATGTGTGTCACACCATGGTCCCTGCTGGCTGGTACCTGTATGTGAGGCTGAGCTTCCCATTCCTATACAGCCCACAGTGGCTCCCCTTCAAAGTGCTAGTACTTGGTAGCCTCCTTCTCCTCCCTTCCCTTGGTTGTATGGCCATGTGGTAAGTGAACCTCTTCAGAATTCATGGCGACCGTCAGACAATTGTCCATGCATTCTAATCCAGTAGCTGGGATACATTTCTTTGACACACCCTACTCTCTCACTCGTGCTGGGGTCACCGTTTGGTCCTAGTTTGTCCAGGACTTTCCCAGTTTCCAAATTGAAAGTGCTATGCCTAGGAAACCCTTCAGTCTTAGGCAGGTGGAGTTGACTGGTCACCCTACACCCTTTCCTCCTCATGGCCGGTGGCTGGAGGTCAGGCAATCAAGGTTAAGAGCACAGAGATGAATCCACCTTGACTAGATAAGGAAGCACAGTTGCCCAACCCCTGGAGAGCACTGAGCTTTATTGTGGGGTTCGTTCCACCTCGTGGAAATACAAAACAACCTCCTTGTTTGTAGGTTTGCCAAGAAAGAAGTTATTCACTGCAGAAATGGATTTGATAAAATAAATAAATAGAACACATGCTTTAAAGTGTAAGGATTAAGTAGCTAAGTCTTATGCTGAAGTCAGAAGGGAAACAAGAATCTTAGGTCATGTATCTAAGTTTACACAAACACCATCTAATTCTTATTTATTTGGTTAACACTTTGGAGCAGGGAAAAAAAGTCAAATGTTATAGTTTCAGCATCAAAAACATATGTAAAGCAGCTCTTACTCTCCTGCGCAGTTGATGGAAACCGCCCCTTTGGAAGAGGCGCGGAAGAATGCCTTTGTGTTGCTGAGTTTTTATGTTCTTGACTTACCAGATCAAGGACAGATGTGAATGTATTTTTCGGCTTCATAACCAACAGGGAGTATTGCAACTTAAAGCAGCTGGGGGAGAAAGCTGTGTATAATACAACGGTTCTTTCTGGAAACTGACTTGTTTCAATGGAAAAACTGGGAGGCATCGGGGTGGATACTTGACTTCCTGGGAAAAATTTGGGGGTGCGTGAGGAGGTCCTGGAGCTTCTCCTGGTGTTATGGGAAGTCCCTTTTATTACCTCAGGGGAAGGACCCCACTTCAAAAGAATGCCCAACTGTCTTTACTATCTGAGGCCCAAATCTGGCAACAGTGACATTTGGGAGCAGGGCCCGGGTGGGAGTTGGCTTCCTAAGTGCCAAATCCTGTGCTAAACGCCTTATATGTGTTATCTCACTTGATTTTCAGAATGATCTTTTGTATGGTGGGTCCTCAGGCTCTTATCCCAAAATGCATGGGGCCTGATGTGTTTCAAAGCTAAACCTTTAGCCCCAAGATTTTAGGAAAGAAAAATATGGGCACAGACCGTATACTATGTAACACTCTCTGTAGATCTGCGTGGACACTCCTTAATCAAACACATTTGTATTTTCACATTTGGTGGGATAAATAAAAGTTATAAATTGCTTCGCGTGAATTCTGGTCAGCACTAAATGAGTTTTAGTGCTAAACATTTGGGAAAAAGTGAAAGCCTTTGTGTTTTTAGAGCTTTTTGGATTTTAGAAGGACAGGAAGGAGATTTGGACTTGTCCTCTAACGCCCATGTAACAGAAAAGGAAGCTGGGGTCAAACGTGTTTGTTCTCTGTACCTCATTCTCTTCTAATTTTATTTTATTTTTAGTTTTTCAAAGTTTATTTATTTATGTTGAGAAAGACAGAGAGCGCACAAGTGGGGGAGGGGAAGAGAGTGAGGGGGCAGAGGATCTGAAGCAGGCTCTGTGCTGATAGCAGAGAGCCCAATGTGGGGCTTCAACCCACGAACCATGAGATCATGACCCAAGACGAAGTCAGACACCTCACTGACCGAGCCACCCAGTGCCCCATTGTCTTCTAATTTTAAACAATCATTTGTCAATTAACTCCATGTGTTTTGGGTCAGTGTTCAGTCTCTTTAGAGTTTGAGCTCAACTGGTCCTGGCTTTGCTCCCAGCCCCTGGCTGGGCCTTCTTCCTGAGTGCAGGGCTGACTGAGGTGGCTGAGTCTCTAGTGCCCCACTGCGTTCCTCAACAGCATGGTGACTTGGCACCCACCCTCCCTTTATCTAAATGATTTTTACAAAAATGAGATATCCATAGACTTCCCTACCATGGCTTGGGAGCTCTAGAACATTCCATGTGGCTCTAGTACATTTCATGTCTCTTGAACAGTAAATGTTTCCAAGGCAGCAGGGAAGGGCCTCTGTCCATCCACATACAAGGATCTTGGCTCGCTATGTAATAACCATGCAGCCAGAGTTGGTTCTAGGGAGAAAGAAATCAAAGTTCCTGGTAGAGGAAGGGGGCAGGCATTTCCCTGAGGGTGAGGTGCACACAGGTACACACAACAATGAAGTATTTGTGGCCGAGGCTCAGGCCAACTCTACCAGCAAAGAGTCAGTGGCCAGACTGAGCTGGGTCATCCCAACTGTGTGAATGAGTGAAGGTGGGTGTCTCTCTGAGCAGGGTCCAGGCTAGTCCCTTCTCAAAGGCAGAAGCATCCTTGATGATTTCTGCCCTCTTCCCCCTCCCTACTTCTGGCCAAAGGAAAGCAAGGGGTCCAAGCTGGAGAGGCCAAAGACTTGAGGAAGTATGTGGTGGGCTGGGGAGAGGGCGTGGCTCTCTCTGTCCCTGCCGGTGACACTGTTCCACTGGCTGATGGACGACCAATGAGTTCTGCATAAATCACAGTTGTGAGGTTTGGAGCCACCAAATTGACTTCTGCCTCTCCAGGCAGATCGTGAATGTCTTTCAAGAAGGCGAAAGGGCCTTGCTATTCAGAGAGCCAGCCGTTGAGAGTTGGGGATGGAATAGAACACTCGGTCCCTCTGCAGCAGAAAGAAAAGTTCTGCCTGAGTGTAGAATTCTGCAGTGTGCTTCTCTTCCCTGCTGATCCAGCTAATGTTCTCACTTTCAAAGAACAGGTGGGAGTCTGACATGCTCTCCGAAAAGAGAGAGAAAGAAAGAAATCTTCCCTGAGAACTTTAAAAGTGACTTTTCTTCTATTTCTGAAGGGACTTGGCCCATGTTCTTGCCCTGGGAGAAATTGCTCCCAAGAGCTGAGGGAGTGGGAAAGAGAAGGACTCCTTAGACCCCTACCCTGTTATCTTCATCTGTGAAATGTGAATAATGGCTACACCTACCGGAAATACTCCTGTGAGGGGTTCTTGTAAAGACAAATGCCTGAAGTTTGGCAGGCACTCGGCAAATTAATTGCAAATTATTTTATTAGTAATAGTATTGCTGTGGTGATGGTGGTGATGACAGTGATGGCAGTGATGGTGGTGATCGTGGTGATGGTGATGGTGGTGATGACGGTGATGGTGGTAATTGTGGCGATGGTGATGATGGTGGTGGTGGTGATGGTGATGATGGTGGTGGTGGTGGTGGTGGTGGTGGTGATGGTGATGGTTAATGATGGTGATGAATGGTGATGATGGTGGTGGTGGTGGTGATGGTGATGGTGGTGATGATGATGCTTAATGATGGTGATGATGGTAATGGTGGTGATGGTGATGATGGTGGTGGTGGTGGTGGTGGTGGTGGTGGTGGTGATGGTGGTAATGGTGATGATCGTGATAGTGGTGGTGTTAATGATGATGGTGGTGATGGCAGTGATCGTGGTGATAGTGATGATGGTGGTGACAGTGGTGATGACGATGGGGATGTGGGTCAAAGTCCCACTTCCTGGCCTTGGGTGCAGCCCCAACACTGCAGGTGATGTGACCCTTCGTCCCACCCAGTCCTGCCTACTCTGGGGCCACCCTTGAAAATGAGTAGCTCTGGGATGAGCTGGCTTAAAGGGACAATGACCTCCCCTGCCCAACACCCCCTGGGGTCAGCTCCTCCTTCGTCCACTTCAGGCCTTCTTGGATCCCAGCTTCCTTGGCTAAGGGACAGTGCCAGAGGAGACACCAGTGGCAGTCTCCCTCAACAGTTTCTGGGTGTTGTTTTCTCTCTGAGGTTTCTCGTGCTGGGTAAAGGAGGACACCCAGCTACCCAAGTGGGCTCCCTTGGCAGGTATGGCCTTTGCCCAGGTGCTCCTGACATCCTGACATACCCAGTCACCACCCCCAGTACTCAGGGATGCTGGAGTCTACTCAGGTCCTCACTTGGACCCCAGTCATGATTATCTCTGATACCTCTCACCACAAGCCTGGGAGGAAGGGACTATGATGCCCATCCCACAGATGAAGAAAGAGAATCCCAGAGAGGTTGAGTATCAAGTCCAAGCTCACATAGCCAACATGTGGACATGACCCGGATTCAAGCTCAGGGCTGACCTCAATGACCTTGTGTTCTCCTGGCCCTGCCTTATGCCCAGAGGCTCAGGTCAACTGGCAGGGAAGCTGTTGTTTGCCGCAGAATCCAGAAGGCCTAAAACAGGAGCAAAGGGATGAGGGCCATTTTGGAAAAATTGCCCAGGGGAAAGAGGTGGAAATTCAGCTGCTAGGGGACTGCAGCCTATTTCCCAGAGATGAGAGCTGAGCCCTCAGCCCAGCCCAGCCCTGGCCTGATGCAGAAAGTGTGGGGTAGAAGCACCACCCAGATTCCCATCCAGCCTTGCATGTCCCTTTGGGCTTGTTCCCCAGGAAGATCTTGCTGCCCTTGCCAGGAACTCCCAGGAATAAGCTCAGAAGAGTATAATCACAGGAACTTTCCAGAAAACATGGGTTCCCACTATTACCCTCTAACCACAGCCTATAGCTCCTCTCCTGTGGGTGGTGGCTATAAACCTGACCAAAAAGACAGGAGAATTTCGGGAATCTTTATCTGAAGGTAGTCCTCAAATTCCAGCCCCTGGCAACAGTAGAACAATTCTCTTCTGCCCCAGGGACTTCTACAGCTGCCATTCTCCTGTTTCCTTTGTCTGGAGTGTCTTCTAGCCAGACTTCTCTATCTGGTGAATGCCCAGACCTTCTCCAAGACCCAGCTCAAATGCCACCTCCTCTGAGATGCCAGCCTGGACCCTTCGAGGATCATGGTGTAGTGCTTCCTCTGAGAACACAGATTCCTTTTGGAAACTTGTACTAGAGTTGTCAGTTTACATTATCCATCATCGTCAGTAGCAGCACCCTGCTTGGAATACAGTAGGTGCTCAATAAATGCGGGTGGAACAAATGCATTCATGAATAAAAGCCCATTTAACTTAGTTTATGCTGGAAATGGTGGAGAAGTCGTAAGCTAGGCCCTTGCACCAGCCTGTTGTGCCACATCTCACCTGCAGATTGGTGGCCGTGGCCTTAAAAAAAGAAACAACCACTACCAAGGCCTCCACTTCTGAGACCTGGAGGGAAGCCAGGAGTTTGGGTCCTGGTAGCCTTGTCTTTACTTCCCTCTTGTGGCCAAAAGTTACTGCTGCATCTGAAAAAGCCAGAGATTTTTTTTTTTTTTTTTTTTTTTTTTTTGGGAGGCTGGGGAGAGGGAGGTATTTTTGCCTCCTGGAGTTTTTTTAGGGTCCCCGAGTCACTCTGATCCTGTCCCACATTTCCTAGATGTACCTGTGACCCTCCCTCTAGTGCCTTGAAAATATGTTAAAAGCATGGCAGATAGATAACTAGCAGGGCCTGCCTTGTCTCAAAATGAGCATCTAAGAGATGCCAAAGGTCCATCAGCTCTGGCTTAAGACTGTTGGGTGCTTGGGTGTGGAAGGGAAGGAAGGATATGACAAGGTGTGTGGTAGATTTCTGCCCTCGAACACCTAATGGTCTATTTGCAACACCTGTGCAGGAAGTTCAGGATGGCATTATATGGCACTGTATACTGGTAAAAGAATCCTAAACATGCCTGTCGGCCTAACAGCCAAGCTTTGGAATCAGGCAGACTTAGATGTACATCTAGTCCCACCACTTACTGCCTAGGTGACCCTGAATGAGTTATTTCATCACTCTGAATGCTTCCTCATCCACAAAATGGACCCACTAAGAGCTCTTCCTACACGGAGTCACGATGACTGAGTGGCATGATGTGTGCCAAGACCTCAGCATGCTGCCCGGCACAGAGTAATTCCCCTAAGTGTTAGCCTTTGTTGTTATAAGTAAGGTTTTTAATTGTCTGGTGCAGATAGAGAGCAGGGTGGGGAGTGATAAAGAACAGGATAAATACTAATCATGAGCTTCCTAAAGGCAGATCTCAATTTTCTTATCCTCAGAGCTCACTGCACTATGATATTTCTTAATATGATAGTGCATCATGGGTGAGATGACCCACAAGGTTGCCTTGTTTTAAGGCTGCTTGGAGGAGGTAGGCTATCGGTTGGCTCTAGCCAGAGTCAACTTGTTTCAATTTCTCCTTCCTTCACCCACGGCAGACATCACTAATCAATCACATCTCCCTCCCACACCCATGGCGACATCACTGATCAATCACTTCTCCCTCCTAAACCCACGGAAGACATCATTCCTATGACATGGCAGACATGACTAATCCATCACAGCCCTCTTTCACAGAGAGCAAGTCTGTAATCTCAGATTTCTCAGTGTAGAGCTCCAGGCAGTTACAACAATTAAGCAGAGTGGGAAAATGGCATACAATCTAATTAACCTTTTCAGGTCTTGACACATGGGTAGTTAAATATGTGGAGAGGAAGGGGGCGGGCATCTTAGCCAGAGAGAGTAAGGTAAGCTGAAATATGAGTGAGAAGACAGATCTTCCAGGCAAAGGAAGTAAGGTAGAGAGAGGCGGCTTTATGGAGCCCCTTGGCTCTGGGCTGACTTACAGTAGTGGGGAAAGGTTGCTGGGCAGGTGTGATCTGGAGGGCAAGATCTGTCTGGCTGCCAGGGCCAGGTGGTCTGTAAAGGGGCCTGAGCCCTGAGGAGGAGTGAGGAGGGCTGGAACTCAGGACAAGGTGTGGAGGGAGATAATTGCCTAGGATGCTGGAAAGGGCTGGAAAGGAAGCCCTGGTGAGCTTGGTGACTCCGGGCACGTTAGCAATATAAGGTAGTGGTGCCATCACAGCTCATTTCCTGGCCTCGAGCTCCAGAGCTGGGAGAATAATGGCACCTCCAGCAGGAAGCAGGGGGGCTGGGGCCCAGCGGAGAGGATGTGCTTTGTTTCAGGGCTTGGAGGTGCCTTTGGGAATTCCAGTGGCGGTTTCCTGTGGGCAGCTGGAAACGGCAGGTTGGAAGCAGAGCTAGAGCTGCAGATATTAGAAAGGAAGAGAGGAAAAGGTTAATGCTTTACAGGACCAGCTTCTCTTTTACTCAAAGCAGTTTGGGGAGGAACAGAGAGTGTGCATTCAGGAAAAAGATGAACTGGGTGAAGGTCATGGTTTAATTAAGAGGCATTCGCTGCAATCCGGTTTTCCAAAAGATACTACATATCTGGGTCAAGTGTCCTTTTCACAATATCGCCTAAATTAGTAGGAAAAAAAAATGTTTTTTTTTGGTAATAGGGAACAGTAAGTCTCATACCCAGGACCCCTAATGTCCCTATTGCTAAGAAAGAAAGTGTATATTTAACTGAAATACCCAAGCAATCAGAAGCGAGGTCAGAGAGACAATTCCTTTATTAGGAAACTCCATTTCCTAAGGCCTAATAAAGTCACTTGATCTCAAAGGTCAAACAGACCTGGATTTGAACCTCAGCTCCAGCACTTCCTAGCTGTGTGACCTTGGACAAGATGCTTAACCTCTCTGAACCTTGGTTCCCTCATCCATAAAATGGAGCTAATAAAGTACCTAGTTCACAAAGCTGTGGTAGTAATCAAATGAAATGATGTATCGAAAGGTTTAGTCCAGGACTTGACAAGTAATAAGCATTGAATGTATGAGAGCTATCCTTTTATCTTATCATCTATTTTTTTTTAGGAACAGATTTTAAACAACCAATGCATCTTTTCATGGCTGATAGGGTTCCTGGGAGGTCCTCTGAGGGAGGCAGAGAAACCTTACACTGATAATGCGCCAGCCAAGCACATTTCCTATAGGTCTGTCACATCGCCCAGTACGAGACACAGTGGGAGAGGCTTCTGGAATTCTCCAGGAGATGAACAGCCTATTGGCCATCTCCCATGGGCTTGTGGCCCAGGTTGGGGCCTGAGGGCTCTGCTGTCTTAAATCCTGTGTCCTTCCCCCTTTCCACCAATGTGTCCATGACACAGGAGTTCCAAAGGTATCACATGGATCTGTGTTAAAGCTCCCTTGACTCATAAGTGAGGATGCCCTACCAACCCAAAGGAGATGCTCTTGAGCCAAGGCCAGCGAGCAGAAAGGGGGCCCCTACTTGACCCCGGGGCCTGTCCTTGAGGGAGACTTTGGAGAAGTCCTACCACCGATGGCCAGCAATGAATTAAAAATCTGGAAGGTTCTGGAAGGTTCTGGTTCACAGGTTGGAGTTTAGGGCTGAAAGGCAATTTGTTGTAGGAAGATTAAACTTGGAGTGTAATAACAGTACCTAACATTTGCTGAGCAATTACTAAGGGCCAGGAACTGTTTAAGTGTGCACTAACTCACTCCATCTTGACCATGACCTGTGAGGAAATTTTACACATAGATCATGGAGGCCCAGGGGTGTTAGCAAATTAATATCTACTAAGATGCACTAAGTGGCAGAAGGAAGGTTTGAACCTGGGAAGTCTGACTGCGGAGCCTGTACTGTGACCACAGCTACCCCTGTGTCCCAGGGCTGGGGTCCATACCTGAGGGAGGAGAAGGGCCACAGCATGAAGCCTGACCTGAGGACGGACTTTGTGGCAAAGGCTGTTTACCCAGCCCTGAGCCCACCTCAGTGGGATGTTCTGCCTGGTGCCAGGCGCCCAGATAAAGAGCCTTTTTGTCAGATGTTCCGAGTGATGAGTCACCCTCAGGAAGCTGCTGGATTCTTCTAAGGGCCCCTGTTCTTTTATCTCCTTGTTCCTTTCCTGGGGATAAATAGGACACTGCGAGAATTTCTTTAACTCCTATATTTACTCATATGTTCTTCTCATCCCCAAACAGTGTTTAACAGGAAAGGTAAAAAGTTCCCTGTTGTGTCATCCTCCCCCCAAGTAGTGGAGGAGCTGGAGAGATGGCCCAGGGACCCTGGCTGGATGTCCTAGGTTGTCCCAGTTGGAAGTGTGACCCAGGGGCTTGACTACTGTCCCCACCTCTGCGTCTGCTGTAACAAAGCTGTTGAAAAGGGGAGGGCAGGAGCGGAGCCACACAAAGCGGGTGGTGCTCCCGTGATCCCAGCTCCAGGAGAATGAGCTCAGGGGTTCATTTCCGGCCAGGGGACACCCAGCAAAACGCACTCTTACGATGTTCTCTTGCAGCCACCGGCATGGAGGTGTGGTGGTGGAGGCTAGAGCCTCAGGACAACCTCAGGCAGAAATGGTAGAGGACAGACCTACGGCAATGTACCTCAGATCCCACGGCCCTCGGAGAAGAAGTCCACGGCAACTTCCTGCTGTCCTATCCCTGGGTCCACGCAGAGTCCAGGTCAGACACGGGAAGGTCGTGGAACGGACGGCTGCAGTCCGCTCATTCACCACCCACTCATTCGTTCTGCAGGCAGAGCACTTCCTCCGCCCAGGAGTCTCGCTGCAAGACAGGGCTGCAGCACCACGCCGGACAGACTCCAGGAAGCCTGGAGTCTGGGGGAGAGCAGACCTCAGGCACCCCGCAGAAACAGCCCCAAATATCCAGAAGCTCGGAGACCCCAGGGGGTCCTTCGCTGCTGACACGACCGTGAAGACAGAGGGATGAGGTGACCCCATGTAGGGCTTGGGGGGAGGGAAACGACAGCAGCGGCCCCTCGGCCACCCCACGAAGCAAGCTGCTTGCTGGTTCCGAGCTCCGAGCTCAGCCAGGCCCCCCCAGCTCCCCTCATCCTCAGGAGGCTCTGTTGCAGACGTGCCTGGTGGGACTTGCCCAGGTCGAAGGTGCCAAGCCATTCCTTCCTCCCTCCCTCGTTCCCACCATCACCCAACCCATCAGACGGCACTGGTCACAGGAAGAGAGCGGACACGGACATGGGGCACTCGGGCACCTCTGCCTGGAGGGGCAGCAGAATGTCACAGAGTTTAGACGCACAGGATGGGAGCCAGATCTACTTCAATTTACATCTGGCTTTGCCCCCTTGAGCAAGTGCCTTCATCTCTCTGAGCATCGGCTTCCCTGACTGCAAAGAATAGATAAGAAGACCTCCCTCACAGGGCTGTCAGGACGAGGACATGTGTCAAAGCCAGCAGGGCCCCCAGTGCAGCACCTGGCACACTACAGCCTGCAACGAATGGTAGCTATTTGTGTAATAGTATTAAGTGCATTTTTACCATGCCCTGATTCTTAGAAATTTGGAGTGAAGTGAGCATCAGAAGACCTGGATTAGAGTCAGTGCTGTCACTTTCTCACCATTCCTTATGTCCATCAGCGTCTTACGCCTCTCTTTCCTCTTGGCAGGGGAAGCAATACTGCTCTATTATGTCGTGAGGATCGAATGAGATAACAATGGGAACTTGACTTGTGAGTCAAGTCCAGTGTGGGTTGAGACGATTGTGAACTGAGGACACTCTGGGCTTCTGTCCTGTGTCTGCAGTAAATGCTACCTGCCACCCAGAGCTTCCTCTCCTCCTCCGAGGCCTTCCAGCCCCTCTTGGGGATGAAGGATTTCCATCTGATTCTACGTTTGACTTCTCCACCATCTCCAGTGAAACTGCAAGTCTCTTGAGGACCAGACCCATGTTTATATACAACGAAGAATAGCCATTCATCACATTCAGGACACACCAAGCATTTTGTCGACATCATATCTTGTCCTTCTCCCCAAATTCCTGCAAGGAAGAGACTGTTGTTATCCCCATTGTCTAGATGAGGAAATTGAGGCTTATAAGAGTTTAACACTTGGCCAAAGATCCAACAGCCAATGTCTGACTTTTTCACCAGGACCCACAGCACATATCTGAACCTAGATCAGTCTGACCCCAAGCCAAGCTCTTAGCCCCGTGAAATGTCAGGCCCAAGTGGGCACCCAGTACATTCATTTTGCTTGGTTACTTTTGATTTCTATTTTATCCCCACCACACTCCTATAAGAAAGGACACCATGCAAGAATTCACTAATCATTACTCCACCGACCTCCTTAACATTATGTGGGCGCTAAGTAATTCACACTGATAATCAGTACAGGCACCATCTCTGTCCTAATTTAATCAGCAGGTTTCTGGGCACCTATGATGGCCAGGCCATTTTGAAAGAGCTGGAACTATGCTAAGTGACCTAGCAGACAAGGTTCCTGTCCTTAAGGGGCCTGTATTCTGATGAGGAAGATGGGCAACAGATATAGAATTGGCCAGCAGTGACTACAGCTATGGGGAGAATACGTCCCCATAGGATAAGAAGGATAGGAATAATAAGGAATAAGAATTAGAGTGTGACAGAAGTTGGGTACTCTTCAAGCTGTATAGTTGGGGGAAGATTTCTCCAAGTGACATTTGAGCAGAGACCTGAAGAAATGAGGAAATGAGTCATTTGGATACTAGGGAAGGAGGAGTGCAAAGGGCACTCCAGGCAGAGTGAGAAGCAAATATCCAAATCCTAACAAGGGGGCATGCCAGCTGAGAAGGGCAAGCTGCTCAGAGACGCTGGTGTGGAGCCAGGAAGGGAAAGCAATGTCAGGTGAGGTTGAACCAGTGGATCATGAAGGAGCCTGGAGTGCTTGGTAGATTCTGAATGAGACCAGAAGCCATTGGAGCTTATGGTAGTTCTAAGAGAGAAACGAAATCACTCTTGGCCTCTCCTGGTAGAGACGAGTGGTTCTCAACTGAGGACAATTTTGCCCCACCCTGGGGACATCTGGCAAAGTCTAGGGACATCTGCGGTCATCACAAATGGTGTGTGGCAGGGAGCAGTGTGCCCCTGGCATCTAGAGTGTAGAGAGCAGTGATAATGCTAACCATCCACAAATGCACAGGTCAGGCTGCCTCCCCACCAGCAAAGAAGTGCCTGACCTCAAATGTCAATGGTGCCAAGGCTGAGAAAGATAGGTGTAGACCCAAGCATGGGCAGGGACTCACACGGAATATCCAAGTCCCTGGAGCCCTGAACTTCCCCATAGTAAACATCTCCACACTACTGTTGTGATTGCCTTCTCTGCTCCAAGAACCGCTTAATTCGGACACATTCCAGGACACTTCCTGCTGCTTGGCGCCTGCTGTGTGTCTAACCTCAGGATGATGAATTTTCTGTGCTCAGGGCCATCCGTATGTGTACACAGCCCTGACGTTTTGTGTGCATCCTGCGTCCTGAAGGGTAATTTATCAGGCCTAATCCCTGTCTGGGGTAATGGTACGTCCTCCCTGTAGAAAAGCCAGGAAAGAGGCTCTGCCCCATTATTATTTCATTCGGACACCCGGGTATTCCAGGAGTCTCTGAGTAGATATCAAGTGCTCCTCGGATGATTTAGACAAGACAGCCAGGAGCCTCGTTCCTCCCGGAACTCAAAACAAATATGCACAGATTTCCATTCGTGCATCTTAGGCTCCCTTATTACTACGTTCCTTCTTTTCAGTTCAAGCCAGGTTTATTTTTCCGCATCAGGAGAAGACACAAACATTTTAAAGAAAGCGTCGGACATGTACTGCTTTCTCCACAATGTGAGTAATAGATCCAAAAGTTAAATGTCAGCAGCAAAGATTTCTAACCTCAAAATCTGTGCCTCTAGTTTCCCTCTGAAATCAGCATTGATGGAGGCTGCTAAGGCAAGTTAGCGTTTCATAAATTCTCTTTCCTCCTTTGGCCCCGCCTGTCTAAGGATGCAGAGTGAGGGGAGAGGCATGAAATTATCAAGAGACTCCCAGCCTCTACTTCCCTCAAGGATACTCAGCACTCCCTCAATCATCTGGCTTTGCCCTTAATTCCCACCCTGCTTCTCATGTTCAGGGTCAGCTCTAACATACCTTGGGTGGTAGGTTTTAAGGTCACTGGATTCTCACTCCCTAACTCATGAAGGTAAAGTGTTCTTTGCGTGTTCATTTCCATTCAGAGATGCCTTCTTCTGGGTCCTTCTCTTTCCTATCTTATTGCATGGAGCTTCCAATCGATTTGAGTTGGGATGGAGTTATGGAGCTCCCTTCTCCTAATACTTCAAAGGGCTCCTGCCTTGCACAAGGTCACTCAGCTCATGGCCTCACTGATCACCCCAGGCAGCAGCTGGACCAGAAACAGACCACTGGAGAGCTGTGGACTCAAAACCCTGGGTTCTATCCTAACAGCACACCTCAGGAATCGAGATCTTTGGGTAAGTCATTTCCCCGTTCTGAACCTCAATCTCCTCATCTGCAAATGGGGTCACTGCACTTACCTCTGTGTGTTGTGATCAGCAGAAAGTGAAACAATGCATATCAAAGCAGTTTTCAAACAGCAAGGGGCAACTTTAATGTTATGATTCTATTCTAATAGAGTAGCCCCCTTGTTCACAGGGGATATGGTCCAAGGCTCCCAGTAGATGCCAGAGCCGTAGATAGTACGTATGTACATACATACATACAAACATACAAACGTACAGACACATACATACCTATGTGGAAATTTATGATAAATTAGGCACAGTAAGAGATGAACACCAATAGTAGTAAAATAGAACAATTATAACAGTGTACTGTAATAGAAGTTATGTGAATGTGCTCTGCTCTTTCTCTCTCTCTTGAAATATCGTGTTGCCTGTATTCACCCTTCTCCTCATGATGATGTGAGATGACAAATGACTATGCGATGAGACGCAGCGAAGTGAATGGCCCAGGCACCGTGACATAGTGTGAAGCTACTATTGACCTTCTAATGATCCATCAGAAGGAGGATCATTTCCTGCTGGACCAGGGTTGACCACAGGTAACAAACTGCAGAAAGGTGATCCGCAGACAAGGGGAGACTATTCACGCCATTTTGCTGTAAGTGATGGAATGAGAAGCCATTAGCTGTCATGGTGATTGTTACCATTTTAGCTGAGTGGGTAAAGGGAGAAAGGAGGGGGCTACATCAGGCATGTTCACGTTTCCACATTTGAACATCCTGATGGCCAGCCTTTCTGCAGGAGGAAACCAGCTGATAATATAAGACCACAGGAGGACCCTCCCCTTCCCCCTTTCTCTCGATGTCCAGCAATGCGGTCACGGAAGAAAGTTCACACAGTAAGTTTTGAAGTCATTTCTGTCTGGCTCATCAATAGTTGCCTTATAAGAACTATTCCGTGCCTAAGAAGCATTGTAAGCCTTTTTAAGCTCCAAAGATTAGGACGAAGCAGGGAGGGGGTTGGGAGGAGGGCAGATAAACAACAGACTGGAGAGGATTCTCCATACAGAGAAGTGGATTCTGGACTTTGGTTAGCTTAATCCCCAAATTGAAAGCGGCCCTGAACACCGTTCTGAAAAAGGAGAGCCCAGATAAGAGAAAGCCCCTCTGCAAAGCCCCTACATTGAGCTGTTTGTGGAAATGAGGATTGTGTCCTTTCCCTGCAGCCAAAGGACAGAAAGACAAGCCCACCAAGGACAAATAGAGGGTGAGAGTTTCCTTAGGACAGTCCAGGGAGGCAGGAGACGGAGGGGCACAGGAGCAGTGGCCCAATGGGTGATGCTCACGTGTTCTGTCCAACCACCAATGTGTCTTTCCTTCTCAGCCTGGGGACCACCAGCCTACCTGTTTCCACACCATTGAAAGCATGAGTGTTGGGTTCTTCAAAGACTGTGAAGCAAGACAGGCCAGGTTTGCTTCCAGTCCATTTGCAAAGGACCTTGCTACACACACAAGAAAGCCAACCCCTTTCTTGTGGCAAACTTGGTTTCCAAGCCTTGAAGGCTGAGGATTGCCATCAGAGAGGCTGATGGGACGTGGGATCTGAAGGTGGGTCCCAACACGATCAATATGGCCTGCCTGGAATTGGTGGGTCTTCCAAGAGAGCCGAGAGCTTCCAGGAGGACAAGGCTCCTTTGGAGGTGTCGGTGACTTAAAACAAGTCACGTGAGTTTGTAATCACACCTATGAAGACTGAACTACAGCATCTCCATGTGGGACCCTGCAAGCCCCAGCTGTCAGGGACAGGAATGTGACAAACCCAGAGCAAAGCAAGACCCTGCAGAGTGGAGCTGGCAGGGAGAGGGCCTCCAAGGGCCGTGAGAGTGGCTGGCCCAGTTTTGTTAAGAATCAAGAAAGAAGGGGGGCGCCTGGGTGGCTCAGTCGGTTGGGCGTCCGACTTTGGCTCAGGTCATGATCTCACAGTTTGTGGGTTCGAGCCCCGCATCGGGCTCTGTGCTGACAGCTCAGAGCCTGGAGGCTGTTTCGGATTCTGTGTCTCCCTCTCTCTCTGACCCTCCCCTGCTCACGCTGTCTCTCTCTCTCAGCAATAAATAAAACATAAAAAAAAAAAAAAGAATCAAGAAAGAAGAAGAAGAGATTAATAGAAGGACATGAGATGACTGCTGGCTAGAGGAAGAATGGCAGTTTTCCTGGGTGCTTCTAAGGCCAGTAGATTTCAGACCAATCCAGGAGCCCAGCATGGACACCAGGTAAGGGGGGTGGGGTCTGCAGGTCTTGGTGGGTCCGAAGGAAGGTGACATCTGGTAGCACCACCTCAGAGGTCACATGGGGGAATCCTACCCCCAAGAAGCTGCCAGCTTCCTATCCTCACCCCTTCAGGCTCTGTGGGAACCTCGGCGACAAACCAGTTTTCAGGTGCTCAATGACTCAGTTCACGGTCGGTCACGTGGGCTTCTCTGTAACTACCTTTCTCCACCCACAGTCATGTGGGGAGGAAGGGTGTTGCGCTTTCATGCCTTTCCAGGACCTGAGATATTCCCAGGAGCACAGCAAGTGGGCAGGATGGGGAGAATCTGCTAGAAGATGCATGCAGCTTGCCTGGGGAATCTGGAGAGAGGTGCAATGATGGAGAGTTACACAGTTTCCCGGGTTCTATGCGGCACCCAACATATTCCTTTTCCCTGTTGCGATTTTACCTGCCTTTACCTTTTGGGGGAAAAAAATAAAATGAATGACTATTTTAGGAAATATAAAATATTTCAAAATATTTCTCAAAACCACTGAAATGTACTCTACATTTTTAAAATTATATCAAAGTCATATGTACTCATGATTTTAAAAAATAATACTATTCAATGGTGCTTAATGAAAAACAACCCTCCTTGTCAAGCCTAGAGGGAACTTCTTAATTTTTTAAATTGTCTCTATTTTTATTTCTTCTGGTGATTCCCTCCACATCTCCAAATATTCTGCTTCGATTACCACTTCTTGCTTTATTGATGGTGCACTTTATCTACCAACATTCTACTTGGATAGATGAGGATTTAGCTCGCTCAAGCTCACCCACCTCTTATCCCTCCTTCTTCCTAACAGAACTAAAGCACAATCTGACTTCCTCTGTTGGTCACCTTTGTCTACATAATGTACGCATATGTGTGATTTTAAAATACATGCAATTTACATACACACATGTTTATGCATGGATGGACTGTAGTGTCTTTCTTTCCTGTCTTTCATCATTTCTGTTACCATGTATTCATCTACACAACCTCAAAATAGTTGAAAACCTTCGATTGGATGGGTGGAGTTATGCTGCACGTTTTCGTTGCTGTCCCCTAGATAAGCAAAAAGAAGGAGAGAATGAAATAGATGAAGGGCCGGTGTCCCCAGCCCCGGAAACTGGCGCAGACAAAATGAAGGGTTCAAGGTTCGCCCCACTTTTGCCCACATGCATATCTGCCAGTGGGCAGTCAAATACCAAGAGAAAGACTGGCAGCAGAAAACTCTGGAATCAGCACAGGCTGCTGCTTCTTGCCTGCATGGACCCCCACCCCCACAATCTTCCATCTCCACCAGCCAGTTCCCAGCCTTTTCCTACCCACTCCAGGAGCAGTCAGTCACCCTCAGGTATAGTCACCCCTGGAACAGTCACCCTCAGGAATAATCACCCCCAGAAACTGTCACACACACACACACACACACACACACACACACACACACACACACACACGGAACAATTACCACTCTTCTTGCAGCAGTTCCAACCTCTGCTTCCTGCTTCCTGTCCTTCTTCAGCCACTCAGGGATTCATCAGATATTCACTGAGCAACAAGCCTGTGCTTAGACACTGAGAACACAGCCATGTACAAGACAGACAAGGTCCCTGAGCTCTGGGAAAGGGCTTAAGTGGTCTTTGAAAGGCAAAGCCAATAAATAAATTAACTACACATTGTGGATGTTCCCTACAGGGTGTCAAGATAGAAAGTAATAGACATTCCCTTCTTTGAAAAGAAATGCCACTAAGCATTTAAGCTGAGACCACAGAAGACAAAGGAGCCAGGCGTGCAAAGAGAGGCCTGAAGGAAGGTTCAGAAAAGGAAAGTGGATGTGCAAAGGCCCTGTGGCAGTGATGGGGAACAGGATGTCTTTAAGGAACTGAGAGCAGGCTCTTCAGCTGCAGCTTGGCAGGCAAGGAAGAGAATGGTCCAAAGTGAGGGTTCCAGAAAGCAAGGGCCAGACTTCTCAGGCCTGGTTGACCAAGTAAGGAATTTGGATACTAGTTCAAGTGCAAAAGGAAGGCACTCAAAGATTTTGGCGGGAAAGAGACATGATCTTATTTTTGTGTTTTACGATGTCTTTTGTGGAGAATAGGCTGAAAACATGGAGATCCTTCTGTCCTAAGTAGAGGTATGGACACCCCATCTTTCTTGGGGAAAGGGGTCCATCTTCTTTCCAGATGGTACCGTTTGTGGCCACCGCGTGGTTCAGGGATCTGGGACAAAGGAGAGTGCTTAACAGAAAAGCTGTTCAAACCAAGGTGCCTGCTTGGCCACATTTAACATCACAAACAACAAAAGGTGCAGAGGCCCCGTGTGTCATCACCCCGGGCGAATGGAGTCCGGCTGGGCGAGAGAAACTGCAGAGTGACAGCACTCTTCTCCGGATTTCAGACTGGGAACCTGAAGGCTGGCATTACAGCCAGATGCGTTTCAGTCCTCTATTAACATTTTTTTTTTTTTTTTTTTTTATCACCTGAACTCTTTCCCGGGCTCCCTGGCTCCACAGCAGGGGTCCCCATGTGATTTCTGCAGGGATCCACCCCCACTTTCAGGGACTGGGTTTGAGGCCCAGCCCTTCCACTTTCAAAGCCTTCCCCCTGGTCATCAGAGACTATCTGGTTGGGGCTGGGCTCTGTGAAATCCTGGCTCTCTCTTCCTGCCCCGCCCCCTCTCTCTTCCTCTCCCTTCCCTCCACCCCTCCGCTTTTTCCTGTCCTTTATATCGAGTTATCTGTTCAGAGCAAAGCCATCTCCCGGAACTGCGTGGATGGGATTTTGCCTCCCATCAAAGCCGAAGAACCTTTCTCCAGCTGGTGGTATCTGTCAAAACTTGAACTGCGACAGCATTTTGAAGCCACGCTTTGCTCCTTGGAGCTGTAGGGGGAAGAAGAGTCACTTGCGAAGGCCCAGCGTGGGCTGGTATCAGCCCACGGGGCCTGGTGGGTCCTGGGCAGCTGATTACAGCAAGGCTTGAGCCAGCCCCCGTTCTGGAAAGCACTTGCCTTGGTGAGCGAAGGCTCTAGGGCCTGACGGTCTCGGTCCACATTCTGGTTACATCGTTGACTAGCAGTTGGATGGACGGCAGGCTGATTAACTTCGTCCAGTCATTTCTCATCTGCTAGAGGCCACCCACATTCTTGGCACATGGCCCTCTTCTCTCATGCTCAAAGTCTGGTCTCTCTCACACTTGGAATGTCTCCTTCTTTTTCTTCTGTTTCCTCCTTTGACCCAGCCAGGAGAAGTTGTCTGCTTTTCAGGGCTCATTTCTTTAGGAAATTGGCTCACTCAGATAATCCAAGATGATCTTTTAATTTCAAGATTCAGACACTTACTCACATCTGCCAAGTCCATTTTGCCATATTAATGGGTTCCAGGTACCAGGGAATTTGGGCATGGGTATTTTGGGGGCCATTATTCTTTGTATTCTATTCTATTCTATTCTATTCTATTCTATTCACATTCCTATAGAAACCCAATTCAAGTTTCATACCTTCTAAAAAGTTCTGCTCAGGGGCGCCTGGTTGACTCAGTCAGTTAAACATCCAACTTTGGCTAGGTCGTGATATCAAGATTTGTGGGTTCAAGCCCTGCATCAGGCTCTCTGTTGTCAGTGCAAAGCCTGCTTGGGATCCTCTCTCTCTGCCCCTCCCCCACTCGTGTGCGCGCGCGCGCTCTCTCTCTCTCTCTCTCCCTCAAAACTAAATAAACATTTAAAAATAAATTAATTAAAAATCCTGCTCAATCATCTCTCTTCTAAGCTACTGAGCTGTGTGACATTAAGAAAGTCACTTGATCTCTCTGTTTCTCATTTCCATCTGGTACAGTCATGTGTAGGTGAGCACTTAACAGCTGGATCTCCAGGGTGGGGGGCACTGATCTGTAGCATTAATATAAATATTTCCACATGGTCGATTTCAAGCTACCAATGTGATGCCACCAAATGTGGACTGGAGAAGAGATATTACAATCAGTAACAGTACGGGCCAGCTCTAGCACCGTGTGAGTGAAAAAAAGGAATTGTACATCCATGTAAAACAAGTAATTGACTAGTTGATCCAGATATCACTGGTGAATCAGTGATTCCTCAAAATCTTGGTAACTCTGTGTGTGTCTGTCTCCAGGGCTGGTGTAGATGTTGGAAAGATACCTGTGTGAAGAACATATCAGAGAACTGATTTCGTGAGAAAGGCTGGAAGAAATTCTATCTAGAAAAAGATGTGAAGCCCTCTGTGGTCTGCTGGCCTCTATGTGAACACCAAGTCCCAAATCCAACCACAAAACGGGCTTGGCTTTAAGAAAATATATGATTTTTTTCTAGAAATCCATTCAGATGTATAACGGTTTTATTGTGATTTCCCTGGGTACATGTCAGCAAGGGGAGGAGTCAAGTGAAGAATGCCAGCCTCATAAAGAACCAGTAAGATGTTATAGGAGCCCCTGGGTGGCTCAGTCGGTTGGGCACCTAACTTCGGCTCAGGTCATAATCTCACGATCCATGGGTTTGAGCCCCGCATCGGGCTCGGAGCTGTCAGCACAGCTCCCTGGAGCCTGCTTCAGATTCTGTGTCTCCCTCTCCCACTGCCCCTCCCCCCACTCATGCTCTGTCTGTTTCTCCCTCAAAAATAAATAAACATTAAAAAATTTTATGAAGAAAAAAAAAGAACCATTAGAATGTTATATAAAGCCCACTAATAATCTTGCAATACAATATGTGCATTTCTCTGTGTTGACTGAATTTCTTGCTTTTCAGGCAGCCCAGGAAAGTCACAGCTACATTTATTAAGTATTTGCTGCACGCAAGGTACTGTGCAAAGATTATTATTCACGTGACCTAGTTCAGTCAGCCTTCTTGCTCCCAGCTGATTGGGTAACCGACCAGTCCCAGATCAGTGGGCTAGGAAATGGAGGCACTGGATCCAAACCCTGAACTCCCTAGCTCCCCCAGTCCTAAATGTGGACGCCAGCCCACAGGATAGGCTCACAGCAAAGGCCTGCGTGGGAGCCAGTGAGAGGGGGCAGCCAGAGTCAGAACTGTCAGGAACGTGAATATTGACAGGGGAGGGTGCCTGTTTCTGAAAGAAGCGGTTCCCACAAGACCCCTGACAAATGCTCCCCTTATGTATTTGTTGCTACGGCCACTTCTATCACTGGGCTGCAAGGATAGAGGTCAAGGATAACATATGAATAGGCTCAGACTAGATTTGGGGACCGACCATCTCCAGGGGGCCCCACTCTGTGTCTAAGCCTGCCTTCATCCAGCTTCCCCTTCCTTCCCCCTTCTGCGATCCCCGTGATCTCACGTACCCGCAAGGTGACATGTACTCGTCCATTCCATTCAGCAAACAATTAGTGAGCCTGACTGTGTGGCGCGTGCTGAATGCCCAGGGATAAGAGAATCACAGTCTCAGCCTCCAGGTGTCCCCGGGTGTGACTCGTCAAGGTGTTAGGGTCGTAAATGCACACAATGCCACAGGAGTCCTCAGGGTAGATAGAAGACTCCAGCTTCCAGAGGGAGAAAAAATGTCACTGAGAATTTGAGCTGAGTCTTAAAAGAGAAAAGGGTGGAGTACTCCAGATGCCAGAAGTGGGAGAGGACTTTTCTGGCCCGGGAACCAGAAGTGTAAGTAAATGAAGGCATCAGACCGGCATGTGGCTGGAGCTTCCGGTGAGTGTTTAGGTCATATGTCTGCGGGG
>NW_027532585.1:7809839-7863833 GCF_008692635.1 Crocuta crocuta | reverse complement strand
GGGGGGGTGGGAGGGGAGAGAAAGCCAGTGGGGGGGAGGGGCAAGTAAAGTCCCCAGGGGCCAGAGCTTCTATATCATGCTAATCAATCTGGACTTTGTCCTGTAGGCAATGAGTCACCTCTGATGAGTTTCAAGCAGATCAGTGACACAACCAGATTGACATTTTAGGAGACGGCTGGTCTGGCGTGGTCAAGGTTGGGTTTCAGGGCAGAGCTTAGAAGCTGGAAGTCACTTCATAGGTCCAGGTGGGGATGTTGGGGACACGAGCCATACTGCGGCGGTGCTGGCGGGGTTGAGAGGGCAGCCATGAGAGACACACACACAGACTGAGGTCGCCTGCATCCTTTGCAGGGACCCCCCGCCCAGAGCCGAGGGCGGGGCTGCGGAGAGCTGGACCAGGTAGCTGGGAGAAGCACGTGCTGCAGACAACAGCAGATCAGAGGAGGAAATGAACTCTGGAGAAAGGAGGTTCTTCAAGACAAAATCACCTGTCTCCGGGTCAACTGAGAAGCTCGGCCGGTACAGAAGTGGCTGCTATGGGCAAGGCCCAGTGACAGCACCCGGATCAGTATTTTACAGTTCGGGGAAGGAGGGAGATCAGCAGGGGGAAGAGAAGAACTGACTCTTATGTTTGGGAGACAGTTATGACTATGAAGCATTCCAGCCCTTCATCACCACATCGGCAAAATCGGCAGAATGAACCAGAGCCACATCCTCCAGTCGAAAAAACAAGCTCTGGAGAAGTTGCTGATTTGCCCAGAGGGACCAAAATGACACAAGAGGGCGCTAGAGCTAGACCCCATTTCGCTTCTGGCCACAGGGTCCAGGCTTCCTCTTATATTGTACCGCTCCTGTGGTCTGTTCCATGTGATCTAACACTTGGCCAGTTTCTAACTATATGATAGGGTAGTGACGGCCTCACATTTGAGGTCTGTGCTACACGGCAGGGGCTGTTCTAAGCACTTTCTATGCTGTGAACTGATGTAAGCCAAGCTGTCCATTCCACAGCTGTCAGGCTTTGGGGGAAACAAAAGGAATCTCTGCTAATTAGAGGGGGATGGGAGCTACATGGCTTCCTCTCCCAACCGGCTAACTGATGGCATTATAATAAAAGCGGTTCCGCCGCACGTAACAAAGAGGCATAAAATTACCCACGCGTGGGTCCTTATAAGTCTCAGCTGCTTTGGCAGGCACTCTGACACCACTTCGCAGGGAAGAGTCACTTTGCAATTGTAGGTCAGCTGGCCTTTGGGCTGGACCAGGAATCAGAGGCAAGAGCAAAAGTATATCTAGACCTAGAATTTTTCTCCATAGGGTTGGGCAGCCGGCTTCACCAGATTCTTTTATTTTGTGTAGCAGGGCCAAGATGCCTACTCGATCATTTCAGTCTACCTGCTGTCTCAAATATTGTTCACTTCACCCACAAAATTTAGTTTTTAACATCCTTTATACTAATGAATAGGGCCCTCGCTGCAGCTTTAGATAGTAATATTTGAAGCCTCTACGATAGACACTCTGGAAGGCGGGTCATTTAACAAAGCTTGCAGAGCATTCACTACAGCCGGGAACAGTTTCAAGCACTTTGAACTTTACACATCACAACCCACCTAATTGTAATAACAACCCCATGGGGTACATGTTAATGCTGCTCTCGTGTCCCAAATGAGGAAACTGAGTCATAGAGAAATTAAGGGATGCTTCCCCAGATGGGGGGTGAGAGCCTTGAAAGCAGTGACTGTGGGTGTGATCTATCCTCCAATCTCTATATTCAGAACGACACAAGAAATACATGTTGGTGAGAGATAATAATTACCAATATGGCAACAGGTTTCACTGAATGGAATGAGGTTGGAGTATGTGGGTAGGTATAAGTGTTAGCTGGGTTATCTCGTAATGACCGATGGGACCCGCTTGGCACCTATCATTCTTCCAATACACCTTCCTTTGACTTCCATGCATCCTGTATAGCTTAGAGTTGGCCTCAGCAAGGACCTGGTTTGATAGCTACTGATTTGCCTATTTGGGTTTCCTTTGACAGAGATAGAAGTCCCAACTCATGAAAATAAATGCCTTAGTATGCGCACTTAATGAGTTCTTCCAAAATGAATGAAAGAATACATGATTCAGGAAGACAAATCACATATTTCTGTGTGTGTGTATGTGTGTTGTTTCCATTTCTACCTCCTTCACGTGTATCATCATATTTAATTCACCCGAAAATTGGGGTGCCTGGGTGGCTCGGTCGGTTAAGTGTCTGACTTCTGCTCAGGTCGTGATCTTATGGTTTGTGGTTTTGAGCCCCGCATCGAGCTCTGTGCTAACAGCTAGCTCAGAGCCTGGAGCCTGTTTCAGATTCTGTGTCTCGCTCTCTCTCTGACCCTCCCCTCTTCACGCTGTCTCTCTCTCTCTTTCAGAAATAAATAAAACATAAAAAAATTTTAATTCACCCCAAAATTATTTGAGATAGGCTTGGAGAGATTAAGAAATTTGCTTAATTGAGGCATCTGGGTGGCTCACTCAGTTAAGCATCTGACTTCGGCTCAGGTCTTGATCTAGGGGTTCATGAGTTTGAGCCCGGCTCAAACTCAGATTTGAGTTTCTGAGTTCAGAACCTGCTTCAGATTCTGTCTCCCTTTCTCTCTGTCCCTCCCCTGCTCATACCCTCTCTCTCTCTCAAAAATAAATAAAATTTAAAAATAATTTTTTTAATTTGCTCAAGATCACACGGCAAGCAAATGGCTTTGCCACTGGCTCCAATGCCAACCCAGGCTCTTGCCACCACAGCACAGGGCTCGTAAGCACATGTGCTTAGGAAAGATGTCAATGTCAGGCCATGTCTAGAAGAAGTACATTTCAGAGGGGTGCTCAGAGGTCTGTGTCCCCTAAACGGGAAAAGGCTTCTGGAAATAGCATGCTCTATTCAGAAAGCCGACGAGTCCAGACAGAAAGAAACACCCAAACCTCAAGATCCCTCCCCTCTTTCAGGTTTCCTATACGCTGAAGTGGGGGTGGAGGGCTTCCCAACATACAAAACGTATGCAGAATTTTATTCAAAAATGTTTAATAAATCAAAGGTGCACTTAGAACAAGAAGCATCACGTCGCCCACGTGATAGCTCTTTGTGAGGCTGAAGATCCAAGGGGCAGACTTGTGTTTCTGCAGAACTGATTGATGGGATGGGAGAGATCGGGGGAAAAAAAATACACTCTCTGCCATAGACAACCACCGAACAGAGGAAATTTAAAATATGAGAGGGAAGATTGAAGCCCCACTGAAAGATTAAAGAAAGGAAAGAACTACAAATGGGCAGATCAATTATCGTGTGAAGATCCTGAGGTGTTTAATTCATCTTGGGCCGCGCCGCACTTGGAAGTCACACAGTTGTGCTGCACGTTTGGTTCTTGTATCTTTCCAGACTTCATAGATCACAAGGGCCCGAACCACCAATGGCCAAAGGGCAGGGTTCATTTGGGCAAGAGATGGCCGGCGTGTCAGTGGAATTCCCCATCACGTTTACCCACCTCCAGCCTGTGCTCATCAGGGCGTAAGGTTGTTTTTTTGTTTTTCAAATCAAAATTCACTGGAATTGACCATATGGGGGAGGGAACCTTTATTTTTCCTACAAAACTGACTTAAGTATAATGAAAATCATGCCAAATGATCAGGGTTTACCTTTATCTTTGGCCAACAGGAAACTTAGCTATAAATTGGTAACTTGGCTTATTTACAGTGTGGGATTTCTGATTTCTATAATAGCAGTCTGGTTTTCTGCCTGATATTTATTGCTCCAATTAAATATCTGCAATTGTCCCACGGTCCTGGATCAGCCTGACCATGCCTGTGGCTCCAGCCATCTCGAATTAGACCAAGGATGGACTTGGGATACTCATCCCAGACTTGACTGAACCATTCAGCTTTCCTGAGTTGGATTTTCTAACTAAGCAATTTCCAATTACTAGGGGGAGTGGATGCTGTGAGGTGGCATCAGATCCCTCTCCATGGACGAGGCCCTCTTTCTCTCGGCGGTCTGGTATTGGCTGATGAAGGCTGTCAGCTGATTCCTCTCAGAGAATTTCCCTTAACCAGAGTTGCCTTGACCTCACTCCCCATGCTCCTTCCATGGGGATAGCCTGTGTCCAGAAATGGGATGATCCCAGTACAATGCCCGATCCCATGGCTCACGGCAGGACAACACTGAGAGCCACCCCAGCTCTGGAACTTTCCATGAGATGGGCCTTTGTTGTGACTGCATTGCATCCCACCTTCTTCCTATACCTGTCCTTCTCCCCTCATTGCCCTGTGGGTATTGATCCTATGAGCACTCCCCAAAAAACTTCCTGCCCACATATCTCAACATCTCCATATGTTTCCCAGGAAACCCAGCCCAACACAACAGTGGCTGCTGCTGGAGGACAGGGTTTCCTTACTACCCTCTGGGCACATTGCCACCCCCAATAATATATGATAGTCAGTCTGAGGACAGCATGGATATTGGCCAGGCAATGGATAACCTTTGCCTTCAGACATGTTGTTTTCTTCAATAAGTTCTTAGGTAGCTTGGAGTAAATGGCAAAACTACATTACAAGACCCCAGAGTCCATGCAGTAGAGTGGGAGGAGCTCAAACCTGGCTCTGTCTCAAGCTGGGTGACCATGGGCAATTTATTGAACCTCTCTGAGCATGGTTTTCTTTGACTACAAAATGGGTCAAATCACTTTATGGGGCAGTTCTAAAGACTATATGAGTTTAGGATTATAAAAGCATCCATAACACAGAAGCTGCTCTGTAAATGTTGGTTTGCTTTTGTAAACACAGCACGGTGGTGGACACCCTAGTATCTCCTAGGTTAGAAAATGGGGTGGGCAGTACCAAGGAGTTTGCAGTGGATATGAACATACTGGGGAGACTTGGGGCAGTCCGGGGAAAGGTAACCCACCCCCATGCCAAGTTAACAAAGTATCTCCCCAGCTCCCTTCCTCACAAAGGAGGGTGCTCCCTGGAAGTTAATGTTCCTCGGGGAACAACCAGAAGGAAGAGCAGCACTTCCCTGAAGGACGTCCTCTCTTTCAGGTTAGGGAAGACTTTACAAATTAAAAAAAAAAATTTTTTTTAAGTTTATTTATTTATTTTGAGAGAGAGAGAGAAAATGCAAGCAGGGGAAGGGCAGAAAGAGAGGGAGAGAGAGAATCCCAAGCAGCCTCCACGCTACCAGCACAGAGCCAGATGCGGGGCTCAAACTCACCAACCCGTGAGATCATGACCTGAGCTAAAACCAAGAGTCAGACGCTCAACTGACTGAGCACCCAGGCGCCTTGGGAAGACTTTGCGGATTTAATGGAAGCCCAGCCATGTGACTCTGAGTGAGGCTCATCATGAGATCGTCACTTCCTGAAGCTGGCACCTGAACCATCTTCTCTGTCCCATACAGCACTGGCAGGCGTGGTATAGGCGCCCAATAAAAACTCGCAGAGTAGAGCAGTCGTCTTTAGTCCTCACGCCTCAAAAGCCCCGATGATTCTGGAGCAGGGGACATAATCTCCGAGGACGGTGGTGTCACATCAGCCCAGGCCTCTCCACTGGTTTCCCGTGTGTCTTCATAGGGGCCCCTTCAAGTTGTGCAGTGCTCCAGCCATATCCCGTCACGTTCCCCCGGATCAGTTTGGTGAATACTGTTTTAGTGGAACATAGCCACGCTCACTGGCATAAACATTCTCTGTGGCTGCTTCTGTGTCACAGTGGCTGGATTCAGTAGTCACGACAGGAATGGATGGCCAGAAAAAAACTAACATTTTTGTTTTCTGGTCCTTCAGGAAAAGTTTGTTGACCCCTGTCCGAGAAGGAACAAATGAGATAAAGGTTCCCCCCACGAAGAGGTTCATTCCTTCCCTGGGCTGGAGACTAGACTCACTGAACACAGGACACTTTCATCTCAGAGGGTCTGGGGGCTCAGCAAGTTCCATCCCATAAAAAGACTTGACTAATATCAAAGCCAGCTCACTCTGCAAAGTCTACTCTCTGCTAGTCACCACACTACACACCTTCCTTCTGTGCTCTCACGTGCACCTCTCAGTAATGCCATGAAGTGGGAACTATATTGTCCCTACTTTCCAGATGAGAAAACTGAGGCCAAGAGAGAGTAAATGACTGGCCCAAAGTCCCACAACGGGGCTATGTTGGCAGAGTGGGGGCTCTCCCAGGTCTGTTTGGAGCCCCAGCTGCTGTTTGTTCATAGGTACTCCTCTATGCTGCCCTCCAGTGCTGAAGGCCAAGCCGGAACAAGACTGTTGTTACTCAAATACAAATAAGCATGGAACACATTGGTTCAGGCCCAACCGGTGGTTGCTGTATAAAAGCAATCCCTAACCAGTACATCAAAGAGTGGGTCTCTGGCAAAGGCATTGCGGAGAAGACTTTTCTTAGGGTGGTGGAATCAGCCCACAGAGAACCAGAGTCCCAAGCCCCCACCCTCCACCCCAAGGCAGGATAGGGGCTCTCTCCAGTGGAATGTAACCCAACGCGTGAGAAAATGGCACCCAGAACTCGGACAGAATAGATTGACCTGATAGCATCAGATACCTACACCGGATGAGGGCTAAAGGCTCTGTGTTTGAATAAAAAAAACAAAAAAACAGAGATCCTAGGGAGGTCTGTTCCAACTCCCCAGATAAAGACATATTACATGATAAGCTAACCCTTTTGTCTTCCCAAATTAAAAGGACTACACATCTTTTAGAGAATTCTCTCCTTTAGGGCCATGTGCAGAAATTTATTCAAGTCCACATTGTTGTGATAACAGAGCCTTGGGGAAATAAGAGACAATCTGTGGGAGGCTTGCAGTGATTACACAAAGAGCAAAACTGTTCTCATTTTTGCTTGAGATAAAGGGACGATTACGTGCCAGGGAAATTAATCCCTATTAAAGAGATGAACCACAAGTGTGCTGAGGTCACTTCCTGTTCACACGGGAAGGGAATCTTCCGGTTTTCTGAGACTCTTTCCACGAAGTCAGAGTGAGCCACATAAGGCTGTAGAGGGGAGAAGAGACGCCTGAGTCATAGCAGTGATTTAGCGATTTGACTTGCCTAAAAATGTCTGTTTCTACCTATGACCAGCTGTGCTGGTGCTGCGAGGTCTCCGGCTTAAACTTGGAAACCAGCAAACTTCTTGGAGCTCTGCCTCTTTGGCCCTTGCTCTGTGGTCAGATAGCCATCAGTGGTGTCCTCATCGCCACACACAGTGACCCGCCCGGCAAACAGCCCCGCCTGCACCACCTCCCGGTCCACGGAACCTCCCACCACAAGGATTTTTGGTCCAACACAGTGTTTCATTCTTTTTCACACTCACTTATCACCAACTAAAAACGAACTTACACAACGTGTGGCCCTTGAGAGCAAAGTTCGCGTCTGCCTGCTCCGTCCCTACATTGCCAATGCCAGGCTCACGGCAGGTGGTCACTGGTGCATATTCGGTGGATATTAATGTAGTCTTCATGAACAAGTTGAAGTGTGCTTAACGTTTCCCAAGTACTTTAGTTTCTCACATTGAGTTGGTTATGCTATTTTAGGTGTCCTGGTTACAAAGTATCCAACTGTCACTTTAGGGGCGCCTGGGTGGCTCAGTCAGGTAAGCGTCTGCTTCAGCTCAGGTCATGATCTCGTGGTTCATGGATTTTTGCCCCGTGTTTGTGGCCTCCTGCCCTGTGTCGGGAATCCAGCTGGGCTAACAGTGAGGAGCCTGGGGCCTGCTTCGGATTCTGTGTCTCCCTCTCTCTCTCTGGCTCTCCTCTGTTCTCACTCTGTCTCACTCTCTCTCTCAAAAATAAATAAACATTAAAAATTTTTTAATAAATAAATAATAATAGGGGCGCCTGGGTGGCTTAGTCGGTTAAGCGTCCGACTTTCCCTTAGGTCATGATCTCGCGGTTCGTGGGTTCGAGCCCCGCGTCGGGCTCTGTGCTGACAGCCAGCTCAGAGCCTGGAGCCTGCTTCAGTCTGTGACTCCCTCTCTCTCTGACCCTCCCCTGCTCACGCTGTCTCTCTCTCTCTCTCCTAGAAATAAATAAAACATTAAAAAAAATAAAATAAAAAAATAAAAATTGTTTAATAAATAAATAATAATAATAAAGTAATAAAGTATTCAACTGTCACTTTCATAAAGCGGTTATTCATTTAAGCTGTATGAACACCTACCTTGGGCCAAGCAAGTGCCAGGCATCTATCTACACCAGTAATTCAATGGCCAGCAAAATAGAATGCCTGCCCTCAAGAGCTTGCAATCTGGTGGGAATAGTGGGGACCAAAGATTAATGAAATAGCAATACAGGCACACAGTTACAACCTTGGTTAGCACTACGAAGGAAAAACACATGCAGGCCTTCAGTGAAAGTCATGTCTGTGCTGAGACCAGAAAGATGCATTGACTAGGTGAGTTAACTAAGTGAACTTGCTAAAGGGTGATTAGGGTTGGAGTTAAGAACAGAGTTCAGGTGGGAGGAAAGATTAGGGGAAGAAGAGAACGGGCTTAGAGAACTTTCTGGAAAAAGAGACTAGTGTGTACCTGTGTCATAGAGGTCAGGTGGATATTGACAGGAGTGAGTTGTTGGCTGCCTAAAATAGGTGGAGTCCAAACAAGTAGAGAAAAGAAGACAAATTTGGGGTTATTTAGGAGGTCAAATGGCAGGACTTGGTTTGTCCTTCAAGGACATCAATCTGATGGCTGAGGCATTGACTTTGGCCTTCTGGGCTGCTACTTGTGGGACCCTTTGCGGCTGGCAACCGGGCTTCCAAAGGTGGAAGCAGCCACTGAGCGCGTGTGCCAAATAGGTCACGGCCGATGGGAGAGCAGGAGCCCCAGGTGAGCACCTGCCTCACCTGATAGCAAGGTTTCAGAACCTGGACTCAGGACCCAGGCAGGAGGATTCCTGGAGCCCTTCCATAGCTTACTGTGGGCAGTCAGGTGATTATAAGAGCTCAAGATGATGCTTATTAAAGAAATCAATTGGGTTCCTGAGAACCCCGCCTACTAGGTGATGTTGCTTTATACAACCTTACCTGTAACCAGGGTAGCTAAATACAGAACACAGGGAAAGTTGGCCCCCGATATGAGCACCATGGTTTCTTCACCCTCATGATCAAAGAAAGACTCCAAGGAAAGAGAAAAAAATAATTAAAAAGTAAAAAACCTTATGTAATGAGATTTAAAAGAAAACTTTTGAAGCCAACAAGCAACCATGGGCAATGCTTCAAAGAGCCCGGAATCAATGTTTGTCAATAGCAGTTTTGCATCCTCTATCTTTCGTGAATAGAAAGTGCGATGTTGTTCGGAGCCCATCCATGCCTTAATTCTGTTGAGAGATGTGATGAATCAGAACTCCGTTAACATTCTGTCTGAATCAGCAATGGCAAAGGCCTGTGGCAGAAGCCTTACCCGATCCGGGCTTTCATCCTGTGACTGGGATGGCAGTTAACTATCGGACCTTCCGCACTGAACCCTCGGCAGCCCCCGGGGTGCACCCACGTGCTGGGGCTCTTTAACTCTGCCGCTTTCTTTGGAGACTTTCTCCCCCAGAAAAGAAACCACCCCATGACTCAGCCCAGCTCCAAAGTTACCATTTGTTTAACCAAGATAGTTGGCTTGCAAAACATTAAACATTAAACAGTATTTGATGCCTAGTTAATAATTGGCATCCTCTTCATTTGTTCCTGAATCCTTGGAGAGTGACGCTTCTCCCCAATCCCCCCGCAAAAGGCATAGACAACAAAAGAAATTGTGTGTCGAGCCGAACAAGAGTCCTTAAACTGCATATACGCCCGCCAGAATGTCTCGTCTCCATTTACTGCTGTTAACGGTTCTGGCGGGAAAAACAGCCATCGCGGTAAGTGTTCTTTTCAAATGTCCATAGTTGAGACGTGGAGGTTATCAGGCGGACCAAACAAAGCACCTGGGCCAGGAGTGACTAGAAACTTGGGTTGTAAAAGGCTGGTGGTGGTGTCAATTTGAACACATCCTGATTGTAAGAGTGAATGCAGGCTTGTCATGTTGGTGGCTGCTGAGAAGCCGATTGCATGAAGCCATGCAAGTGACTTGAGCCCTCAAAGGAGAGTCTCCGTGAGCACCTTGCAACTAAGGGGACCAGGGCAAGAAAATCTGCTATGATGATGGGCTCAGAGGACCCTGGGTATGGATCTCAGAGAACCTTTTGAGAAGCCATTAACAGCTACAGACTCTCTTTGCACGTGTTGAAAGCTGTACGGTTTTCTGGCCATTTTAGGCAACAGTAGGGTAAGAAGCCCTGTGATTCAGCTCCAAGGAGAATCCTGTTCATTGCATATGATTCGGGTTTCACTCAGATGGATGAGTTTTGGAGAAAAGCTTTGTGGATAGCATTCTTCTCCCTTTTCACAGGACCCTAGCAGGGACAGGGAGGGTCAGCAGGGGACCCAGGGAGGTGGTGGTGAGCAGGGAAAGGAAATGCCATCCGCCGGTCTTGCGTGGGGACCCTAGGCATTTGGAAGCAGATGGGTAGTGGCGATGTCGGCTCCTGCTGTGTGACTTTGTGATTCCGCAGTGTCAGCTGGATCTCTGTGGCACAAGAGAGGGGCCACCGAAAGAGACAGAGCTTCCTGGAGTCCCTACCAGATATGGTTTGAGGCCTGAGCATGGGTTTTAGAGCCAGCACTTTGAATCACAGCTTTGCCACATTCTAGCTGTGGAATATTGGGCAAGTAACATCATCACTCTGAGTCTCAGTTTCCCCTACTGCAAACCAAGTGACAGATAATCTGTCACAGATTTGGGGAGGGCCATGGCTGATTGAATCAAGCAATGCATTGGCTTTCAGTAAATATTACCTCTTTTCCCTTGAAATTTCCAGAACGAATACGACATCTCTATAAGGGGTGCCTGGGTGGCTCAGTCGGTTAAGCATCCGGCTTTGGCTCAGGTCATACATAATCTCATGGTTTGTGGGTTTGAGCCTCGCATCAGGCTTTGTGCTGACAGCTCAGAGCCTGGATCTTGCTTCAGATTCTGTCTCCCTCTGTCTTTGCCTCTCCTCTATTCGCTCACATTCTCTCTCTCTCTCTCTCTCTCAAAAATAAATAAACATTAAAAAAAATTTAAATCAGAGATTGCACCCCTTTTGGGGGGCAGGTAGAGAAGGATCCGGGGATAACAACTGATATAGCAGTCATAGCCTCTTTGTCTTATTAAACACCTTTGCATTTCATTTCCCATTCTATCCCATAGAGCTTTCCCTGTAGGAAGTAGATTAAATTTCAGCTTTTCTGATTAGATGCTTCAAAAACAAGAGCTTCTTCTCCCCCTTCAGTGTAAACTGTCCTCAGGCACCTTCCTTTGGCCCATATGAAGCTGTTAAGTGACTCAGCTCTGAGAGAGTTTTCTTTTACCAGTGGTGACGTGTCTATGTGTGCTGTGGCTGCAATTACAAATTTTCAAGCCCCTACATCATCTGATTGCTTGTTGGATGTCTGGGGCCAAGACCCAGCAGAAATTCTATAGGGCTAGAGGAAGAGGTGGAAATTATCAGAGGCCCACAACGGGCCCAGAAAAAGTACCAGTCGGAAAGTATTAGATCCTAAAGTTTGCAGGCAAGGAGAGAGATGATGCAGTCTGTTTGAAGTTCACAAAACGGTAATGGTCCCAAAAAAATCCCTTTTGTGCAAGCCCCAGTGAATTTTTAGGGTTAGCAATGAAATTATAAGTCAATAATGGATAAAAGAGAAAATATGAGAGATAGCCTTCAGGCAATGAGCTTAGTCAGTTCCAAAGAGAGGATTCAGGGCTTTGGAATGTTTTCTTACCCCAGATGTGTGCCAGACAGGTGGTCGGGAAGGCGGCTCGCGTTCCACAGGCCAGTATGCAGATATCCAAGGGAAAGTGGCCAATTGGCTCAGATGCTTTGGAGAGTGCAGGGGCATCATCGAGGGGAGGGAGCCACACAGCCAGATGGGCTGGGCAGTCTCTTCCACCCCACGTAGCTAAAAATAATAACCAAATGCTATCATTTAATGAGAAATCCTATGGGCCAGGTTCTTTCTTTTTAGTCGATCAGTTCTCCTCTGGGAGGACCCTAAGAAGTAGGCAGTGTTACTGCTCCCATTTTACAGGTGAAAAGATGGACAGCTTGGCCTCTAGTCATACAGCTGGGAAGTGGCAGAGCTGAGCTCTACACTATGGGCTGGTGTCCGCTGTCTGGATGAGGTCTTTTGGTTGGACCCTGTGGCTAAAGATGAGATCTCTTCCATCCACAGAGCTTCAGGGACATGGTCCTTTGTGTAGGGGCAGGAAGCTCTTAGACCAGGCGTTTGTTTGCTGGTTGGGGTGTAGCGATCTCCGTGTGCCCCCGGAAGTTTAAGGAAAAGTGGTCACAGGGTCTTCTATGATCACTACCCATTGGAAGGATGTGTAGACACTCTCCCATGAATTTAGGTTGTGCAGCAAACCCTCTAATGAGTTCTCTATGGACTCATCTCTAACATAGATTTTTACTCAGATATCCATGATCCAAAGAGGTATGGGTCAAATGTTATTGTCGTGAATAGTAGAGATTCATTCGAAGTGCCTTCCTGCCCTGAGCTAGCATTGCTTTTCCTTAATGAACACCTGTCCCCAGCACAGCCTTGCAGTGTTGTCTCTGTGTTGTGGATGAGAAAGGCACCCAGGGATGTTCAACTAACTTCCCAGCCAGGACTGAGGCTCAGATCTGCCCACCTCCTTACCCCTTATAGGAGATCCGCTCAACTGTATCAAGAATGTGCACCACCCCCAGGGCTCAGAAATCTCTTCTTGCTGTGGTTCTTGGGTGATTTGGAGGTGCCGCTGGGCTTGGCCATAAATGAAATTTGACCTTCACTAGGGTCAGAAGCCAGAGGACAAGGCTTGGCAGGCCATTCCCAGAGAGGACAGAAGACAATGGCTTCTCTCTCCCCAGCAAGGTGACTTATAATTAAAATACGTGTTTGCTCCCATTTCTAGACTCTTTAAACCCTTGCGTTTAAACCCAAGAACTCTACGGCTCTAGCATCGCAGAAAGTTTTGAAGGGACCCGAATCTGCAAACTGCAACTTGGGGTACCTTCTGCTCACAGCCTGAGATTTATTTGGGCGAGGTTAGAAGGTCAGCCAAAGAGAATTTTAATTTTCTTTCACTTGGTTGGCAACATTTGCAAATCAGAACATTTCACATAGAAATAAAAATCCCAAGTTTTTCTTGAAAACCAGACATTAATATGTTTTTATTTTTTATTATTATAATTTTTTATGGTTTTTAAAATTTTTTTGAGACAGAGAGAGAGACAGAGAGACAGAGACAGAGTGTGAGCGGGAGGGCAGAGAGAGAGGGAGACACAGAATCTGAAGCAGGCTCCAGGCTCTGAGCTGTCAGCACAGAGCCCAACGCGGGGCTCAAACCCACAAACTGTGAGATCATGACCTGAGCTGAAGTCGGACACTCAGTTGACTGAGCCACCCAGGCTCCCCCAAACCAGACATTTTAGGAACATGGGGCTCACATACCTGTTTGGCACCAAGCAGATGAGGGGCTACTGCTCCCATTTTTAGAAGGAACTTGAGTCCCCTGAGGGTAACCTCCATAGGTCCTACCACCCTCTATCACTGACACTCCTTTGCTTGACAGATGTACATTATGTGCCAGGTTCTAAGTTGGAGAGAGAGACAGAGACAGAGAAAGCCCAGCTTGTCTGTTACTTTGCAGAAACACTGGATGTTGAAGGATTGGAGCCAGTTTTGGCTGGTCAGGTAACTGGGTTCAATGTCTGATTAATTTCAGCATTCAAATCTTCCCAGCCCCCAGGACCAAACTGGGCCTTTGATGGGAATAAGTAGGAGCCACCAGTTTCTAAGCCTCAATGTTCCAGAATATCCAAGTCTCCTTCAGGCCCAGGAAGGACGTCACTCCCTCTTGCTAGAACCCAAGTCCTATGGAAAAGAGAGGGACTGAATTTCACTGTGACTTCTTACAGATATTTTTTTTAAAAAAAACTGATCCAAAGCACAATTCCAACTCATTAGCTTTGGTGGTGTATGCTGGTATTTAGGGAAATCAGGTCGCAGGAAATCGCCTGTGTATATAGGCACAGATATATTTATATCTTAAATTCATTAAGGTTCCCTAAATACAAAAGCAATTCTGCTGTCACAGAGAAACAGCATGGCAGAATATTCGGCAGCCGGGATTTTAAATAAAACATGCTTTTTCTTCATAATTAATATAACAAGGTTTTCTGGCTTAGGACTTGGCAAAGATCCCTGGAAAAAATAAGGGGGTGGGGGCTGGTGTGCAGTGCCTGTGACCCTGACAAACAAGTTCCAGGAAGAGCTTATGCTTAGTGAGATGTCCTCAATCACGCCCATGATTTGCAAAAGAAAAGAAAGAAAAGAAGCTCAAACTCCCTGACAATAGTAGCTAATAATTATAATCACAGCAGCAACCATTTATGAAGTCTCTATCTTATGTCATATATTGTGTGCATAATGTCTATTGTCTCATTCCCAAGTGCCCAGTGAGTTAGGCACCATTATCATCCTTATCTGACGAATAAGAAACTAAGCTATCGAAAAGCTAAGTAATCTGTCTAAGATGGCCACCCACCAAGATTACAGAGCCAGGATTCAAACCCAGGTCTGCCCAATGCCAGTTCCATACTCATGACCAGTGTGGTAGAGGTGGCCATGCCACGCGCTACCTGAGAACAGTTGAGAATGTTGAGTGTCGTTTGGGAGGTATCAGAAGATGCAGTGCTCTCAGACTCCAGCTTCAGGCAGGAGACCAAGTTCTTCCTACCTGGAGGCTCCTTCAACGGTCCCTAAAGGTTTTCTTTCTAATACCAGAGGGATCAAAGCTTGCCAGATCACTAACAAATTAGCCCAGTGTTTTCAAACCTTACTCATGAATGAACCCATCTTCAGGAATTTTGCTAAAGCCCAAACCAGTCTCTTAATATTTTTGTTAAACAGACTTACCTTTTCTCTAGCTCAATAGATTTGTTTTTAAAGGAAATTGTCACTACTATAAATGGGGGAAAAATCAAATGATGTCATTGAATTCTAACTGGCTACACTTGTCACACATGCTCAGAGCCTGAAGCCTGCTTTCTTCTTGTTGGAAGGGGAGACTAGCAAGAGGTAGAGAAGATAGAGACCTAGCAGCAGCACCCAGTTCTTCTTTGTGGTGAGTTTGGAAGGGCTTATGGTAAAATTAGGAAGGGAGTGACCATCGTAGGCTGTGTTTGATGTCAGGTCACGCCCTGGGGAGCACCGGCCAAACCAGCTTGGAGACCACCAGTTCCTCCCCACAGAAAGCACAGAAGTGAAGGCAGCTTCAGGATTCTGCCCATGTGGCAGAGGCCTCAGAGCCATCCCGCTCTTTTGTTTTGTTTGTTCATTTGCCTTTCCAAAGACCTTCCAAAGGCACTATCAACCAGAAAGGGGTGTTTTTATCTAGCCTCACTCGCCTGGATGACTTCACTCCCTAATCCTCAATCCTCCCCAATTCTTTGCAAATGCTACACTCCCCATGAGCAGCTGTATCCCCTGGAGTGAAACATGGGTGAGGAAATTTTTACTTTTACAATTGGGGAAACTGAGGCACAAAGAGACTCAACAACTTGCACAGGAGGAAATAACAGCCCACAGTCCCCTTGGCTAGGAGCTTCATGCCTGAGACAGGTGTAATCAAAGCGAGGCTGAGGGCAAAGTCACCTGGGTACTGGTTGAAAATTCATGTTCTGAGTCTACTCCAGACCCATGGACGTACGATCTCTGTGTATAAGGCCCAGGAACCTGAATTTTTAAGAATATTTATTTATGTATTTATTAGAGAGAGAGAGAGAAAGCCAAGGAGAGTCAGAGAGAGGGAGAGAGCAATCCTAAGCAGGTTCTGCACGGTCAGTGGGGCTCAATCCATGAACTGTGAGATTATGACTTGAGCCGAAGCCAAGAGTCGGACACTTAACCGACTGAGCCACCCGGGCACCTCAGGAGCCTGGACTTTTATCAAGCTCTCCAGAGATGAATGGCAAATGCCATGGAGGTCTACTCTCTGCCCCACCCCGTCTCTGCTTGTCCCATGAAGCTACAGTCCAGCCCTAGGTTACCTGGGCAGAGGTCGGACTCTTTAGTGGGCTCTAAAGCTCTGAGCTTTAAAGTAGAAAGGCTGCTGGGGGCACCCCGGTGGCTTAATGGGTTAAGCGGCCAACTTCAGCTCAGGTCATGATGTTGTGGTTTGTGGGTTTGAGCCCCGCATCGGGCTCTGTGCTGACAGTTCAGAGCCTGGAGCTGGCTTCAAATTCTGTGACTCCCTTTCTCTCTGTTCTTCCCCTGCTCACACCCTATCTCTCAAAACTAAATAAACGTTTAAAAAATTAAAGAAAGAAAGAAAGAAAGAAAGAAAGAAAGAAAGAAAGAAAGAAAGAAAGAAAGAAAGAAAGAGAGAAAGAGAGAAAGAAAGAAAGAAAGGCTGCACAGGTGATTGACAGAGCAAGGAGATCTGACCTTGAGTCCCTCCCCTGACCCAGTCAGCTCCTGTACTTACAGGAACACTCCATCCCCCTGGGCCTTAGCGCCCTGTATGTGAAGAGTATAGACCGGCTCCTCTCCACAGTGCACCCTTGCTCATCACTACAGTCCTGTTCACCCAGGCTCCCAAGAAAGAAACCACCCACACAGACCACTGGCCAATGCTTTCTTCTTTGGCCACCATATTTCCCCACTGGAGCCTTCCCTCCTTGCCCTGAGCTTCAGATTAAAGCAAAGCCACAGCGAAGCCTGCACATCCTGAGACAGCCCTGTGCAGCATATGTGCAAAAGCAGGGAAGGCAAGGTTCCTGGCGATTAAAAAAGGACTGAATGGCACCACGTTATACTGGTTAGGATGGCCAGAATTTTCTCAAATGGAAAGTTACCAGTGTTGGTGAGGATGTGGAAGAATTGGAATCTTCATGCGCCGTTGGTGGGAATGTAAAATGGTGTGGCCACTGTGGAGCACAGGATGGGGGTTCCTCAGCAAGTTAGAACTACCCTAAGACCCAGAAAATTCCCCTCCTAGGTGTAACCCAGAAAAATGGAAAGCAGGGATTGGAACAGATATTTATACACCCATGTTCATAGCAACTTAATCACAATAGTCCCAAAATATAAACAACCCAAGTGTCCCTCAACAAATGAATGGATAAACAAAATGGATATACAATGGAAATCTACTCAGACTGCAAAAGAATGAAATTTTTATATATGCTACAACACGATGAACCTCGAGAACATTATGCCTCGTGAAATAAATCCGGTCACAGAAGGACAAATGTGATTCCACACATATGAAGTACCTAGAAGGGGCAGATTCAGAGACAGAAAACAGAATGCAGGTTACTGGGGTACCGGCCAGAGGGGTTGTGGGGGATAAGTTATCTAATGACTACAGACTTTATGCTGGGGATGTTAAGATGTTTTGGGTAAAGAGAGTGGAGATGGTTACACAACAATATTAATGTAACTAATGCCACTGAATGGTACACTTACAAATGGTTAAAATAAAAAATCTTGTGTTACGTGTATTTTATCACAGTTTTTTTTTTTGGGGTTTTTTTTTTTTTTTTTGGAAAAGACTAAGCGGCTTTGCACAACTGTGAATTTCATCACAGTTTGTCCGCAGCAAGAGTCCGCAGCAGTGAGGGCTGGTGGGGCTGGTGACGGGAACACGGACAACCTCTGTCCTGTGTCACCACCACATCTCACCCTGACCTTGAGCTCTTTGTCCAACAGTGAGGACTGGCCCGCTGAGCAGTGCGCTCTTGTCTTTGGTCCACCATTTAGCCAGGAGCTGCCGCTTCACTTGGTCACGGTGCAGAGTTATCTGTCGCCCAGCTGCCCTTGGGAAAAATGCAATTCTTCCATGTGATCTACCACTAGCTCATGGTAGAACATCCAAGGAGGAAGGGATGGGGGATTAGAGTCCCAATTCTTTTTTAAGTCTATTTATTTATTTTGAGAGAGAGAGAGAGAGAGCTAGCGAGCTTGCACTGGGCACACGCAAGTGGGGGAGGGAGCAGAGAAAGAGGGAGAGAGAGAGAGAATCTGTAGCAGGCTCCGCATTGTCCTTAGAGCTCAGCAGAGGGTGGGGCTCAGTCCCACCAACTGTGAGATCATAACCAGAGCCGAAATCAAGAGTTGGACACTTACCCGGCTGAGCCACCCAGGTGCCCTTGGAGTCCCAATTTTCTATTGCTGGTTCATGCTAAGCCAAGCTTCTGGCCCCGAAGGACAGGTCTAGAGCCATATCCCCCCTCTTCTGCTTCCAAACCCTCTGAGAATATTTTCCATCAGCTAATTCCTGGGATTTGCCAACTCAGATTTTTGGCCTCTGCCTTTTTGTTTTCCAGAAGATTTAGAATTCGGAAAGGGAGAGGAAGAACCTGAGCTGAAATAATCTAGATTAACGATTAAATCTAGAAAAAGATTAAACTAGGTTAAAGAGAGGACAAAACAGATGCTCAATGCTCTTCACCCCCAAGGAGATTACACTGTAAATCAGGAAGGCTCAGAGATCATATCCTTCTCTCTGCCCTCCCTGTCTTTCCCACTAATAAACCGTAGCCTAGAAGGCACTAGAAGATACTAGAAGCTGCTATTTTATCCCTGTTGAGACAAAGAATAGAAGTGGTGGACGAAGCAGGCAGTGGCTTGCATATCCTCTGATCTGAGTGGGGATGTTTGTTGAGATGTGTTAGGTACAGTGGACTGGCTGAGGCTTGAGCTGACTTTTGTACCTTCCACAGCTGTCGCTGGTGCCTAGGAGCCCTCTCTCTGTTCTACCTGGACTAGCCTGGACAGGCCTTTCCTAAAGCTTTCCAAGGACAGAGGTCTGATTTCGTAACCTGCCTCTCTTAGAATTAGGTAGCTATTCTGTTTCTTTCTCCTCCATTCTTCCATTGCAGTGCACGTCTGCCACGTGCCCTCATCCCTCCAGCAATTTACTAGCTGAGTTACTTTGGGCAACTTAATCTCTGTGAACCTGTTTGCCCACCTCTAAAATAGACATAATTATAGTACTTCAATGATCAGGTATTGTGTGCAGTAAACGAGACAGAATGCATGTAAAATACTGAGCACAGTCCTTGGCACACCGTCAGCTCTTGCTACATGTCAGCTGAGATCACCGTTGTCTCCTCCTCTCCCTTCTTAGTCTTTTGCTTTCTTGGTCTTTGACCTTGGATTTGCAAGTCCCAGGAGTAGGAGATGTATCATTTGCCTGTCACTGTGGAAAAACTGAATGCCATAATGGGATAAAACATTGTGTCTACTCATTCTCCCCACCCCCATCACCCAGGTTAGTTTCAGGATCCAGACTTATGGCATAAATAACTGGTATTGGCCTGGCCTTTCCCATATGGTCCCCCAGATATCCAGCCTGTGTTTGGGCTGCCGATCTCCACATTTCACTGTAGCCTATCTCTGCAGAGGGACCCAGTGGTTCATAAAATGAGTGGGCCTGCTCTGGATCCCTAGGACCCCCTGACACGCAGCCCAGGCGACCCAGCTGGGTGGCAGCTGCTTCAGACTCACCCAGAGCCAGTGGGATCTGTGGGCCCCCAGAAAGGTCCGGCTTTGTTTTTGTTTGGTTTCCCTAAGAGCGGGGGCTCAGCTCCTGGGAAGGGCACGTCTGCCACCTGCTGGCCATGGGCAGCGCAGCACTTGGCCTCCTGCCCCAGCTCAGAGCTCAAATTTGGGGCTCTGGCCCAGGCCCAGGTGACGGGGGGCCTTTTCCACGCTGGGACCTGAGAAAGTATGTTCCTTGAAGTCAGCTCTCCTGTCCTGCCCACTTCTCGAGGTTGACAGTGGCCAGGCACGGTCCACACTGTTCAGTTCAAATTCAGTGGCTATAACTCCTCTGGGCTGGGCGAGTAGGGGGAGAGGGGGGCAGAGCCTGCCCTCCAGACAAGCTCCGTGGAGGGAAGCAGACGCAGGGCAAAGGACAGGATCAGCAGAGTTGGCAGGAGGGGTGACATCTGCACTCGGGGCCATCTCCTGGCCACACGCTAGTGCTCACACCTGGAGGGGTCAACTTCAGATTCTCCCCCGTTCAAGCCCCCAGGCCCAGGAGCACTCTTAAGACCTGAACTTGCCCTCCCTCTGTCAGCCCCCCTATCCCCTCACCCCCGCTATCAACCCCCTTCCAAAATAAGACACCCACCCCGGAGTCATTCTTTGCAGAAACCAGGCCCGGCGACCATGAGGCAATTAAACAGGCGCAGCCCAGTCCAGACAGCAAATGGCACTTGTCCCCTCTGCATGCCGGTCCCTCCCCAGCTGTTCATGTTAAAGTTCGTCACGTCTACAGAAAAGTGGAAAGAATAAGGCGCTCTGTACCGTTGGCACTCTCCAGAAACTCCCCAGACATGATAACGTTCTCTAGTATCAGTCTGTATTCCAGCTTCCCAGGTGCCCCAGTAATGTCCGTTACAGCCGTTGCTTCTTTTTTTTAAATCAAGGATCTCTCATGGCCTTGGGTTGTCAGGTCTCTTTAGTCTCATTTAGTAAAGAGCAGCCTTCCCATCTTCTTTGTCTTTCACGCCGCCGCCATTTTTGCAGGGTCTCAGGCAGCTGAGAACAGCCACTGTCTGTGTGTGTCATGCTCCTCTCGAGTAGACTTGGGGACACATTTTCGTCAAGAATTCTACTTGTTGATATTGTGCCTTCGGTACTTCCCATCAGGAGGCATTTTTTTTTTTACCTGCCTTTTCTTCTCTCTCTTTTTTTTTAAGTTTATTTATTTTGAGAGAGAGAAGGAGAGAGAGAGAGCACCCATATGCACGTGAGTGGGGGAGGGGCAGAGGGAGGGAGAATCCTAATCAGGCTCCACGCTCAGCGCAAAGCCCACCGTGGGGCTTGACTCCACAAACTGTGAGATCACGATCTCAGCCAAAATCAAGAGTCGGATGCTTGACCGGCTGGGCCACCCAGGCGCCCCTTACCTGCCTTCCTAATGACTCATCTGGCTAGTTCCCAGAATGGTTCCGGAGGCCTACAGTCAAACAGAAAATTAAAACCTCTGCTGGAGGGAGAGGAAGAAAATACACCCTGGTCCCTAGGTTGAGGTGAGTACCGGGAACCTGATCAACTTGACCAGAGCTTTTTGGTGGCCAAGACCCACAGGGAGAACCATCTAGGTGAGAGCACCTTCCTTTTCTAATTCAGAGGTGGCCAAACACTGCCTGGAAATGGCCAGATAGGAACTATTTGGAGCTGTAAGGTCTCCATCACGAAGACTTTGCTGTTGTAGAACAAACAGTCTAAGACAATACTTGAAAACAGGTATGGCTGTGTTCTAATAACACTCTTGTAGGGGTGCCTGGGTGGCTCAGTCAGTTAAGTGTTTCGCTCTTGGTTTCAGCTCAGGTCACTCTCTCGAGGTTTCATGAGATCGAGACCCGTGTCGGGCTCTGCGATGCCAGCACGGAGCCTGCTTGGGATCCTCTCTCTCTGCCCCTCCCCCACTCACACTGTCTCCGTCTCTCTCAAAATAAATAAATAAACTTAAAAAAAATTATATTTGTAAAACCACACTCTGGGTTTGGCCTCAAGGGCTTTAGTTTGCTTACCCTTGAATTCAGTAAAAGAACATATTCTAGCTATTAAATGAGTAAAACTTTCTTCTTCTGGTAGTACTGTGTTCTAAAAGGAACTGTTCATAACACTGTTTATTTATTCAACAAAACCTTTTTCAGGACTGTCGGGTGTCAAGCACTATTCTCAGTATGGGGTAACACATCAGTGATGAAATAGGCAAGACCTTTGCCTTTCTAGAGGACAGAGTCGATGTGAGAATTAGAAAACATGCAAAAAAACAAATAAAAACTATGGAGGAAATGAATGGACATAGTGACAAAATAGTGGGGGGGAGGGGGTATAACACCGAGAGGTGAATTGGGGAAGGCCTCCTTAAGCAAATGACATTTCAGCTAAGACCTAGTGATGGTCCTGGGAGAAAGCCTTCCATGTAGAAGTAAGAACAGGTGCAAAGGCCCTGAGGTGGGAGGATCTTGGCCAGTGCCAGTTTGAACCCAGGTGTGGCTGGAGATTAGTCCTGAGCAGTGGGAGGGAAGAGTATGGGAGGAGGATTATAGATTGTGGCAGGTGCTTGTATTTTATTCCAAGAACTATGGGAAGTTACTGGAGAGTTTTAAGTATCTGTCCATCCCCCGCCCAAGAAGCTGTAATCCAAGACTCACCTAGACTACAGTGTGAATCCAAATCTTATCACAACTGTGTGACCTCTGAGCCTCAACTTTCTCATCTGTTAATGGGCTAATAAAAGCCTCCTCATAGGGCTGTTATAGGAATGAAATGCAGCAACGCCCAATCAGGCAGAGAGGAGATGTTCAGTGCATGCGCATCACTATCACTGGCATGGCTGTCGCTACCTGGGCAGGAGGATGCTCAACTGGCACAGGGAGAAGGGAGAATCTTCAAATAGGTCCCACCCCCTCCCTCTAACCCATCCAAGCTACAGGCATTTGAAAGCACCCAGTACTCCTGATCCTTCTATGTGACCCTGGGAGAGGTTCCTCTCGGGGTGCAGGAGCTTAGGGAGGTACCCAGCCAGTCAGCAGACTCAGCCTTGCTCAGCCCTGTGTTGTTTTTTTTGTTTTTGTTTTTTCAGTTCTCCTTGATGTCTTTACTCATAGACCCGGACCCAGGTGAGTGTGTGGATCGCCCAGGGGCTCTCCACAAGCTACAGGCTGTTCTGGGATGGAGGAAAGGGGACCCACATGTGTAAGTGTTGTCATGGCCTCAGCATTCAAATGGTTCCAAAGTGTCATGGATCCCTTCAAGAATTTTCCCAGAAAGATGCACCCTTGGGTGTTTGTCCCTCCATGCACACACACAATGCTTTACTAAATTTCGCATTGCCCATGGACTTCCCTGATGCCCCATCTCAGGATCCCAAGGGAAACATTGCTGATACAGTTAAATCCCTTCATTTTACAGGAAAGGAAACTGAGGCCCAGGGAGGGGATGCAAGAAGTTACACAGCCCATTAGTGGCTGAGATGAGATGAGATGAAAAGGCCAACGTAACATGAGACTGGCATTGGGCAATTACTGGCTCGGGGCAGCCCAGCCTGAACCCTCACTCACTTCACCCCTTGGGTGGGGAGTCAGGCCCTCTGTGCTGTGCCATGCAGGCCCCCCCAGGCTGACCCACCCCTGTGGTGGCCTCCCACCAGCACCCCCTCCACTGCCCCTCTGCCTGGTTTGTTTCCCCAAAGCCCTTTCACGAAGGTTCTGTCTCTCACAGACTCTCGCCTTCTCTCTGTTCTGTCCCCCCTGCCTGGTGTCCTCAGCTCTGCCCGAGTTGAGTAGAGTTGCTCTTTCCTGCCATCATCCAATCTTGGTCTCTTGACTTTGGGCCCAAGTCTCCCTTCAGAGAATCAAGGGAGAAAACTCCATGCACAGCGCCACCAGGGCAGAGGCTGGCATCCCCCACTGGTAGTAACTTGTGCTGGTCACCCATAGGAACAAGAGTCAGGCAGAAAGCACATGGGGATGGCAAAGTTTAGTCACATCGAAACTTCAGGTCAAGGGCATATTTGGAGGAAAGATGGCAAAAACTGGGCCGAATTCCATGTGATAGTCAATACTGCCCAGCAGCAAAGCACTGGGTGGGCAGACATACTTGTGCTGGTTCAGGGCACGTGACATCTGACCTTTGTCTACCTCGTATACTCAGGGAATGTTTGTGGAATTGAGCATGGTGTGTGGGTTTTGAGAGGGTCCATGTCTTTCCTCAAAGCAAAGGAGAGTATTCTATTCAACAACATATAATTTAGTTCCTTGGAGGAATCGTGTCTCAGAGGGCTCCCCCAGCTGGCCACACCAGTATCTGCAGGTGGAGTCCAGTGGGGATCCAAAGCTAAGAGGTGGGAAGAGCTGCCCCCTCCCTGGCCTTCAGCACACAATTCTCAGGCCCCATTCAAGGGCTGCTTTGGTCTAGATGTCGGAGCTCCAGAGCTGTGGCGTCACGCAGTGGACAAGGAGCACGGAAGACTCAAGAGACCTCGCTGTCTTCAAGTAAATGAAAAAACAGACCCACCTCTAGTCCATGAGGTCAACTTTGTGAGAATTAAGACATGTGTTACCTCAAGACACTGTACTGCCATCTTTTATAAAATTGCAAAAAAGATGTCTACAATGACCATGAGTTCGTGACACCTTGGTACTGTGCCATGGACAAGCTGAACCCACCAGACACAGATCACCGAGATGGGAATAGGTTCAATCTATGTCTTCATAAGGCTTCTAGCTTTAATTAAATAGATTAGAAGCCACAGGATCAGATCTGGTCTGCAAACAGGAAGGACTTCCTATCCCTCAGAGTTGTCCAAAAATCTGAATGTGCTGTTGGGCTCTTGGGAGGTAGTAAGGGCTCCGTCACTGGTGGTATTTAAACACGGGCTGAAAAACCATGTTAGTTGGGAGTGGAGAGGGTTGGATTTAACATTCTGAAATTCTTGGCTCTGTAAGGACTCTGCCAGCAGCTTCTGCCACTTTGGTGAGTTGATGATGGGACCCTGGAACATGCCGTCCCTGGGCTCGTAAGTCCATCTCGAGGTGTCCGGTTAACCTCTGGCTGTGCAGCAGGGTGAGATGTAGTAGCTAGGCCTTTCTGCAAAGAGCAGGTTAGGTTTTAATAATGCCCCTGTTAGTATCTGATTTCATTTCACATGGGGGTTGTGCTTTGATGGAATTTGTCAGATCCCAGCTGGCTTCAGAAAGCAGTGTGGCCAAGGAAACACCATGCTCATGTCCACAGCCAAGCTGCTCCCGTAGTTGGCCTTGCTGGAGACAGTGCATGGCGAGGACTTTGCTGGAGCAGAAGGTGCCCAGGCCACAGTCCCCAGTGGGTGGCAGAGGAGGTGGCCATCAAACAGCACAGGCTCTGCTCAACTCCCCAAAGCAGGTGCCGTGACAGCCAACAGGCCTGCGGAAATGCCTCTTCAAAGCTGGCTTGGGTTTGCCCAGCGACGCGGGCTGAGCCCATCCATCAGCTGTCCTGCTGCCTGCCAGTGAGGGTCTCCGCTGGCCTTGCCCTGTCAGCTGGATTGGAAGCGTCAAACACAGGCCAACAGAGCTGGGGTTTAGGGGAGGCCCTCGGAGGAACCGTCTGTGCCACGGTGATGGATGAAGCCAACAGGGACGGCATTCCAGAGATTTTTATTCCGTTCCGCACATCTGGCAAGCTCCTTAACCAGAGCAGCTGCAAGCCCCCATCACACAAACTCAGAGCTCTTTCCGAGAGACCCTGGGTACAGACCACAGTAATCCCGGTCGAGGGACTTGGAGTGTGTGCTAAAAAAGATTTCTCAATGTGGGTTACTTCCTGGAAGTGCATGGAGTTTCATGAAATACAAACCCACAAGAGGCTCCTGGGTGGGTAGAAAAGCAGACCAGACGCGGGGTTAGGTAGACCTGGGCTTGGATGGAACCTTGTCTTCTTTTTCCTTTTCTGTGTATTAGGAATAGTAATACCTATGCCATGAGGTTTCTCTAGGTTTGAATAAGATTATGTGCAACCACATTTATTTAGTATAGTGTTCAATACATAGGAAATAGGTAGTAACCAGTCATTGGGATGGTTTGAGTTAGCTTAGGGTACCTTCATCATCCTTCCTGATAAATTCTAGAAGCAGACTCTTATAAATAAGCAAATCCACAAGGATTTCTTTTTATGACTCATATACAATACTTCTCACAGCTGTTCCCACCTTCACCCAAAGCCTTCTCCTTTTCTACAGCCTAGAGAAAGTCTCCAATAATCTGTATTAGAGTGCTGGAGTCTGGAGTGTTTTCCAACAATCCGGCAATGGAACCAAATTTCATGTCTGGCTGTAATCCCTCTCTATGCAGGAAAGTGCTTGGATGAGCTTCTGGACTTTTACAGAGCTCATCAGGCATTTTCTTCACCAAATACTTACGACCCAAATTTTGTGTTGTTTCTCTCCCACATTCCCTGTTTACTCTGTTCCAAACAGATACTGACTTTGCTAGCCGCGCTGGGTGCCTGCTGTGTGCAGGCCAGTCAGAGCAAAGGGAGGTCCAACCACAGAACGAAGAACTCACTTGTCCAATACAAACATTAACTGCTTGGAGGGCTCTGTGCTGGGCACTGAGGGGTAGAAAGAGGAACAGACATGGCCCTTGCCCTTTAAGACACCAACACTGTAGTTAGGGGAAACTATCAGATAGACAAAGTTAAATAATAACCGTAAGAGAGAGATGCCATCTGAGATCCAGCCATGAAACCTAAGACACTACAGCCTTCTGGGCTGCTGAGGAATGCCGTAGTATCTAAAATTCTTTTCCTACTAGCAACCCAGTTATCCATCAAGGCCCATGTGTTTGTTATTACTGCATAATATGCTACCCTAAACTTAGTGGCTTCAACCATTAATCATGTATTAATTCTTGTTCTTAATTATTTGGGTTGGCAATTTAGAATGGATTCAGCTGGGCAGTTCTTCTGGTCTGGACCAAGCTCAGCTGATGTTGGCTGGGCCTCCTTATCTGTCTGCAGTCTGCTGGTAGATTGGCCGGGCTCTCATGTACCTGTAGCCTTGACCAGAACTGCTGGGCCTCCTACTGCCCTACAAGTTCTCTAATCCTCCATAGAATAAGCCAGACCTGTTCACATCCAGTCACAGGGGTCTGAGAGAGAGAGAGAGAGAGAGAAAAGAAGAAGAAGAAGAAGAAGAAGAAGAAGAAGAAGAAGAAGAAGAAGGAGAAGGAGAAGGAGAAGGAGAAGATGGAGAAGAAGGAGAAGAAGGGCACAAGACTTCTTGAGACCCAGCTTGGAGCTAGCGCACTGTCCTTCTATCACACGCTATTGGCCAAAGCAAGTCCCAAGGCCTGTCCAGACCCAAGGGGTGGGGAAATCAACTCTGTCTCTTGGTAGGAGGGGCTGCAAAGTCACACTGCAAAAGATGTGGCTACAGGGAAGGGTGGAGACTTGGGGCCATTCTTCCCCATCAAATTGGCTCATACAACGCTACAATGCCAATATGGAGCTTGAAGACTTGACTTAGACTTGGCCATATCCAGCTCCCCTAACTTTCCACTACCCTTTCATCTCCTTCCTTGGCTTCCTTTCTTCCCCCACCCATCCTGTCCTTAAAGCCCCTGTGAGTGGAGACCACTCTTCATTATTCCCAAACCTGGCATCATAATAGGCCCGTCACAGGGGCACAACACACTTTTCTTATGTAGACAATGGGATTAAGTGCCAACAGAATAGAAAAGACAACATCAACTTTAAGTTTGGAGGCAGAGAAACCCTGCCAGGTTATGCTTCTATAAAGTGCTCTGAAAGCGTGTTGCAGCTGCCCCCAATGTAAAGGATCTCAGTGCCTTTCCTTGCACAGAACTCCAACTGGGTAGTTTCTGGTGACCTGGGGCCACTGAACCTCTACTGCTTCTATGCACCTCAGCCAAGGGCCCCGGGCTCTGGGGAGTAGCAGGGACTTTTTGCCTTGTTTAGTAGAAGTATGACTCGAAGCCTGCGTGTTTTATCCCCTCTTTAACTTCACCGAGGGATGAGCAGACCTTGTTAACAAAGCCGGATTCCAGTAAAAATCCTCAAGCAGAAATTACAGCCATCCCCCACCACCTAGAAAAGTCACACGATTCCATTTATGTAAAAACCTTCCCTGTTTCCAAATATCTGCAAGGGGAATGATTCTTAATGGCGTAGCTGAGATTAGCCCGTCTGACCTTCAACCTGTCGGAGGGCTGGGAGAAATTACAAGAACGCTCTGGAGCACTCTGACGGCACTTATCTATGAACACCTGTTTGGAAAAACAAAAACACATTCTCTAAAGAAAAAAGAAATAAATAAATGATGTAATCATCTCATTACCAACCTATTGTCTCTCCCAAATGTCAGCTTGAAATCTTTCATGTCAAACGCAGAAAAACGGTTTTTCCCCCCTCACTTTCTCACTCTCTTTCTCTGCTTTATCATGCTAGATGGAAAGAAACTTTATTTGCTCTGGGAAGACAATGGCCTTATCTTCAACCTAGATCCTCATCCCTGGAAAGGTGGCTCCTCTGGGAGCATTTTCATAGCGAGGAAAAGCAGCTCGGGAGAAATAATGAGCAAGCAAGGGGAGGCTTGACTTGACACTGTGATAAATCTGTGATAAATGAGGTGAAACTTTGGCAAGGAACCAGAGTTGGCGTATTCAAAAAGGAAATAAAAAGATAGTTCCATTTTAATGGGAAATATAAAACAGCCATTGTGCAAAAGTCGATTTTTCAAAAGCCAAAGAGATAAAGACTATAAGGGAATGACTGAGAGAGACTGAGATAATGTGGTTGATAATCAGGCTTAGGTAAAGTGCCGTGCTCCAGCCATCAGCTGGCTCTGTGGGAGTGCCTTTTCAAGTCATGCATCTGCATTTGCTCCCGCCTCATTATCATATGCATCTCTGGACAGCTTCCTTATAGCTTCAACCTGCTGCCTTGCCATATTCCTGCCAGCTGGAGGGAGCAGAGTCAACCCAACTTTCTTCAAATCCCAAACTTCTCTCCATGAGCCACAGGACCCATCAGCATCGCCCAAGGTCCCAGGCAGCAAAGAGCCTGAGTCCAGCCTTATACACACTTGCTCTTCCCAGTGGCCCCACCCAGTGTGAGGTTTACACCTGTGGACAGTGTCATATTCTACCCTGTCTTTCAACTGGGCAAAATCCATGAATCTTCTCAAGGTTGTCCTTAGGCGAATCCTAATTAGCAGACTGGGTATTCGATGGGGATGGTTGGACCCCTTTCCCAAGGGTAAGGGGGAATTATCAGAGGCAGTGTAAGAGGTCAATTGAGGCAGCTACGCTAGTGTAGTTTAGGTGTTATATGGGGATAAACTGCCTTAGTCTCTTTTTCTTTTCTTTTTTTTATATTTTTATTTATTTTTGAGAGAGAGATAGAGACAGCACGAGCAGGGGAGAGTCAGAGAGAGAGGGAGACACAGAATCTGAAGCAAGCTCTAGGCTCCGAGCTAGTTGTCAGCACAGAGCCCGATGCGGGGCTCGAGCCCACGAACCATGAGGTCATGACCTGAGCTAAAGCCGGATGCCTCACCGACTGAGCCACCCAGGCGCCCCTAAACTGCCTTAGTTTCTACCCTGCTGTTTAGCTAGCTCTGTGACTTCGGGCCAGTAACCACCTCTTTCAGCCTCAGGCTTCTCAACTGAAAGTAGAGATAATAATATACCTCCTAGATTATTATGAGGATGAAATGGTTCACATAAAATGCCTAGCACAGGGCCTAGTCATAGTAAAGGCTCAACAAATACTAGCTGTTAGGATGGTTCTATACGTACAACTTGGGACTAGTTTGATGCCATGACCAAGAGCAAAGTGACCAGTTTCTTTGACTTCACAGGCTAAGGTGACTGACTAATAAAGAAGAAAGCGTATTCACAGAAGTGCCCAACAAGGCACTCAGGCGCCGCTGGGTCTGACCCTAGGCATGCCTTTTATAGGACCTTGGAGACCTTCAAGATCCTAGTCATCTTCCTGCTGTTTACAGACAAGCAAACTGGGACACCAAGAATACAACTAGCTTGTCCAGGGTCACAGTGGGAAGCAAGAACTTGAATTCTCCCCATTTCCCATCAGGGGCTCCGGACACTGCCAGATGCCAACACTGCCTTGCTGGGTCCTAGCACACCCCAAATGGGAACTCACGATGCCTAATCCCTTCTGTCCGTCCCATCAGTGGAGGAGCTGGAAAGACACATGAATCTCCCTTCAGGACTTAGAAATCTCTATGTCTCATGCTTAGGGTTTTTTTTTTTTTCCTGTCTTCTTCCCACTTCTGTAGATTGGACCCCTGACTACTATGAGAGTAGCTACGAGTATTACAACCAAGAAGAGAACAGCAATGACACTCTTGCCCACCAGGAGAATCCTGACTGGTACTACACAGAGGATGGTAGGTACCTCGGCTGTTCAGGAGACCCTCCTGAGAGAAGGGCAGTGCACTTAGAAGAGGGTTTACGTGTGACTATATATGCAAGCATCTCTCTCTCCTCCTCTCTGACTGGCATCACAAAATGGGTATCAGATAAACGACTCAGACTGGTGTTTTTTTTTTCAGCTAGAATCATGCACTAGGAGGACTGGGGAGGTTCCTAGAGACTGTCTGTCCCACTTTCAAATGACAGATGAAGAACGTGAGGCCAGGAGCGGAGTTAGCTTAGCCAGGGCCATATAGCAAATTAGTGCACCTTCATCCATGTATCCCAACATCGTGAGTGAAAGTCATGCTCAAAATCACTTCCCAGCTTTCTATACAGGTAGGTCCTAATTATGCAGAAGAGGCTGGCGTTAGCATTAGGCACCAGATTGCAACACTCACAAATCTGGCACTGAGATTTCCGTTCCACTTGTGCTGTGTTTTTCTTTCTCTTTATACTGTTCTGAAGCTTTGTACAGCTGTTGGTGCGTGCGTGCCTGTGTGTGCGTGCACTCACAAGTGTGCCTCTACAGCTGTTTCTGTGTTTGTGGCTTATTAACCCAAGCAATGGGGCAGAAGGGAAAATAAGCTGGGCCCAAGCAAAACCATGTGACTAAGCCAGGAGAAGGCATGGAAAGCACTCAGCAGCTGGAATAAAAACCGTGTAACTGTGCGAAGTGGCCTGGAAGGCAGGGCCAAGATACAGGGCACCAGGGGAACATCAGAAGAGACCATCATAACAAGAGCTGGGCCCAGGGATCCTAGTTCCTGAACCAAAGAACAATGTGTGTGAACAGAAGGATAAAGAATTCCCCAAGGGAAGATCCATTCAGACAACCATGAAAAGCCAAAGGCACAGATGAAATATGACAAAATCTAACTGAACAAGTAGTTGAAGAAAGATGAAGGCCACTGGGTCATTTCCTCCTCGCCGCCAATTCTTCTGTCACCCTCTTGCCTTTGGTCTTCTTTCCTGATGTTCAGAAAGCTTGTGTTTCATTAGGGGTGGGTTTTCTTTCCCCACTCCTGACCTCCACCCCTGGGCATTGGGAGTAGGGGAGGTCTTCAGGCTTGTGAAATGCCTTCAGCATCAGAGGCAGACCCGTGGCACTCCCAGCGAGACGGGGAGGGGAAAACACTGATGGTGGAAAGGGGGAGTTTCTCAATGAGAAACTCAATGAGATTCCTTCTCGCCGGTCCTCTTACTAACCTGAATCCGTCTCTCTGGTCGTGTGACTGCAGTCTTCCTTGCTCTTTAAGGGCAGCCCGTGTTTCCCCCTTTGCCCAGTCCCTGGCTACGCAGGTGTCTCTCGTGCGGGGCAGGAGGCTGAAAGCTGATGGCCAAGTAGGGGGCTTCTCACCCGCTGTTCACTGCACATTGACTTCTGCCCACGTATCATAGATCCATGCCTGTCCAACCCCTGTGAACACGACGGGGACTGCCTTGTCAGTGGGGACACCTTCACGTGCAGCTGTCCAGCCCCTTTCTCTGGACACAGGTGTCAGAATGGTAAGTGCATTTTTTACCAGATTCACTCTTCCTTCTGAGTTGAACAAGAGGCTATTTATCTTCCATGTCTGGGGGTAAAAAGGGGCGGAATGATTTCATGGAAAGGAATGGACTCCTCAGCATGGTAACAAGCAGCATCTCATTAAATCCTCACCCGTGCATATTGAATGGGACTAGGGTATCCCCTGTACAGATGAGAACACTGAGGCTAAGAGGAGATAAGAGCTGGACTCTGAGATGTATTCTAAACTTGGGACTTTTTGTTGTTTAGAGTGTTTATACTAAATACAACAGAGAAATTATGCTCGCAAATGAGACAGTAGGAAGAATCTGAAGGCACGTAAGGCTCAATCTCACTAGAGGAAGGGAGCCCAGAGATACAAGGAATTTGCTCATGATCACACAGCTAGTTAGGAGAAAAGAAGAAATCAGAGCCCTGGTGCCTGGCTCCCATCCCCATGTTCTTTCTTCCTACCATCCTCACTTACAGAGACTCTGATAAAAACTATTTCTGCCTTTAGTGACCTCTTATGGGCTTAACCAGAAGCTATGTGATAAGATATTGAGAATAGAACTCTTAAGGGCTAATTGCACCCCTGGAGAGAACCTGGATTCTGTTCCATCTGGCAAGCATCTAACTGGGGTGAGGGGGTCCATGAGGATCTTTACCTACGGGTGTATGGTTGCCCTCTTTCCTCTGCGCCCTCTTCATTCCTTCCTCCCATTTTTAATACTACAAGTTCTTTGACAAATGTCTCAGCATGGTTTCAGGTATCAGGCATAAACATAGTATCCAGGTTTATCCCTCAACTTCCCAAAAGAAAGACAAAATTGTAAATGCAATACAAAATCAAGTCAAAAGTGGAGAAATTAAAATTGCAGTTCTATTTGTTTGTTGAAGGTGTAAAAGTTATCAAGGTTTTTGTTGTTGTTGTTGTTAATAAAGATAGAATAATAAAGAACTTGAGCCATAGAAGGGCCTGGGATGCAATCATCCACGGTCTAAGGATTTATTTAAAAAAAAAAAAAGACAACAAAAAAACCTTTTGTCCAAGATGTTTCAGGACCACAGACAAGGGCATGCTATCAGTCACCCCTCACCAGCACCCTCAAACGTTGTGCTGTACAGGTACCCTAGTGAGTAAAATGTGTCCCCAAATCATGTCCCCTGCTTCTCTACGGATCTCTTACAGTGCAAAACAAGTGCAAAAACAAACCGTGTGGCCGAGGCGAATGTCTCATTACCCAGAGTCCTCCCTACTACCGCTGTGTCTGCAAACACCCTTACACGGGCCTAGACTGCTCCTCAGGTAAGTGCTGGAGGCCCCCTTCTAGGCCAGGTTTTCTCTATCTGGCTTGTGCCTGGTATATCTGCAACCTATTGTGTGGAAGTCCAGATATCTCTGATGTTTCAGTATCATCCAAGGTGGTGTTTTTAACTGGAACATTTTCAAAATGTACAATCCCAGGCACCTGGGTGGCTTAGTCAGTTAAACATTCGACTCTGGATTTTGGCTCAGGTCATGATCTCACAATTTGGTTCATGAGATCAAGCCCAGCATTGGGCTCCTGTGCTGACAGTGCAAAGCCTGTTTGGGATTCTCTCTCTCCCTCTCCCTCTGCCCCTCCCCTGCCTATCCTTCTAAACAAACAAACAAACAAACAGAATTTAAAATGAACCATCTCTGGACTGCCTGGGTGGCTCAGTTGGTTAAGCGTCTAACTTTGGCTCAGGTCATGATCTCGTGGTCCCTGAGTTCGAGCCCCGCATTGGGCTCTGTGCTGACAGCTCAGAGCCTGGATTGGAGCATGCTTGGGATTCTCTCTCTTCCTTTCTCTCTGCCTCTGCCTTGCTTGTGCTCTGTCTCTCTCTCTGTCTCTCAAAAATAAATAAACATTAGAAAATAAAATTTAAAATGCACTGTCCCTAAAGAGTCTGGTGGGAACTAACTAATCCATCTAAAAAGAATCATCTTGAAACTCACTTCCTCCAGGAAGTAAGCCCTGGTCTATTCCTGGCATGGGCCACATAGGGATTAAATCTGTATTTAGTCACTGTTATAAGTAAGGCATTGTCCCAAGAGATTTACATTTTTTCTTACATTCCTCCAAAGATACTACAAGTCAGAGCTTTACAGATGAAGGGACTGAAGTTCAGAGACGTTTACTAACTTGCTCACGGTCACACAGCTATCAAGGGCAGAGCCAAGTTTCAACCTAGCTCAGACTGGCCCCAGATTCCTGCTCAGTCCCTGCCTCTTATTCCTTACTGAGTGACCCATCGACTTACATACTTCTTTTGGCCACGGCCTCCATCATATTGCCTCAACTATGTTTGTTTATGTCCTTAAGGTTTGTATGTACATTTACTAGAGTGTCAATGGGTCTGTCTTTCTCCTTTGGTAACCTATCTTTTGTGAAAGGATGGGCACCAGAAGAGTGCCACCAGTATCTCCTCATCATCTCAGATGTAGCTGCAACTCCTTCTGAAGAGCCTTCCTGGTCCCACTTCCTGTGTTCACAGTGGTTTCCGTGTGCAGACCAAATCCCTGCCAAAATGGTGGCATCTGCTCCCGGCATAAGCGGAGAACCAAGTTCACCTGTACCTGCCCTGAACAGTTCAAGGGGAAATTCTGTGAAATAGGTATGAGTCTCTACTACCACTCCATCAGAAACTCAGGGCCATGGTGAAGGCCCTCGAACCCCTTTCTGTTTGGGTTTTGTTCCCAGAATGGGGGTCATGTCAAGATGTCCAAACTCTACTACTGCCTCAGCCCTTCCAACCTAAGGGTGTAGGGTGAGCCTGGCTCTGGGTAAATAAAGTCATAAACTGTTCTAGAAAGCAGGTGAATCAAGCACACTTGGACATCCTTGAGCCTCGAGCTTGCCACTAGTACTTGTGTGGGAACTAAGTTCCAACTCCCCACAACCACTGTATTTCATGTTTTAAACCTGGGTTGAATGTGGAATCTATAAGCCACTTTCTTTCTGGAATTCATGGTGGACTCTCAGGGTGATCAGTAGTCAGGCCCAAAACTTTATCCACTTGTTATACCTGCCAAGTTGTAGAGCAGCATGACTATCGCTGTCCATTCTCACATCCCTGCCTGCTCTCTCCAAGGTCCTGATGACTGCTATGTGGGTGATGGCTACTCTTACCGAGGGAACGTGAGTAAGACAGTCAACGAGCACTCATGCCTTCACTGGAACTCCCACCTTCTCTTGCATGAGAATTACAACATGTTTATGGAAGATGCTGAGACCCAGGGGATTGGGGAGCATAACTTCTGCAGGTAAAATTCACCTTCTTCTCCATGATCAGTCTTGGGCGCTTGTCTGGATCATGGTTTGTTTGTCCCTTTCTCCTGCTCTTAGTTCCTGGGCCAGCTTAGAAATTTGGGGATGGAGGGGTGCCCGGGCGGCTCAGTCGGTTGGGCATCCGGCTACGGCTCAGGTCATGATCTCATGGTGCGTGAGTTCAAGCCCTGTGTCGGGCTCTGTGCTGACAGCTCAGAGCCTGGAGCCTGCTTCAGATTCTGTGTCTCCCTCTCTCTCTGCCCCTCCCCTGCTCACGCTCTGTCTCTGTCTCTCTCAAAAATAAATAAATATTTTTAAAAAAAGAAATTTGGGGATGGAACATTGAAACTCATTAGTTTTCCTTCTGGAAAGATTTTTCTACTCAGGTTAGGCTAGGTTGTGCTGTTGTAACAAACACCTCCCAAATCCCAGTGTCTTGAATACCTCAGAGTTTATTCTTCACTGCTGCTGCCTGTGTCATGTGGGCTGGGGAATAAGGGTGAGGGGATTCTTAGCTCCACAAAGCTACTCAGATGTCTAGGAAAGGCAAGGGGAGGCTAAAAAATGAAGCATGAAGTTTTTACTGCTTCAACCTAGAAGTGACACATCATCTCTACAACACGTATTTTGTTGGCCAAAAACGTAACCCCTCATTAACTGCATGGAGGAAATGTAGAGAATAAAAAGGAATGTCCAGTGAGCATTACAGTCTCTACCACAAGGATATTAGGGTTTTCCCAAGTAAGGATAATGACATTTCTTTTGTTTTTTTTTTTTCAAATAGTTTATTGTCAAATTAGTTTCCACATAACACCCAGTGCTCATCCCCACGAGTGCCCTCCTCCATGCCCATCCCCCCTTCCCCCTATATCCATCAGTCCTCAGTTTTTGTCAGCATTCGAGAGTCTCTCATGGTTTGCCTCTCTCCCTTTCCCCCACCATTTCCCCTCCCTTTCCCCCACCATTTCCCCCCTTCTTCTCCCCCTTGTTCCTCTGTTAAGTTCCTCCTAATCCTCCTATACGTGCAAACATATGATATTTGTCCTTCTCTGCCTGACTTATTTCGCTCAGCATAACACCCTCAAGGTCCATCCATGTTGCTACACATGGCCAGATTTCATTGTTTCTCATTGCCATGTAGTATTCCATGGTATAGATAAACCACATCTTCTTGATCCATTCATCTGTTGATGGACACTTAGGCTCTTTCCATGTTTTAGCTATTGTGGAGAGTGCTGCTATGAACATTGGGGTACATGTGCTCCTATGCCTCAGCATTTCTGTATCCCTTGGGTAAATTCCTAGCAGTGCTATTGCTGGGTCATAGGGGAGTTCTATTGTTAGTTTCCTGAGGAACCTCCACACTGTTTTCCAGAGGGGCTGTACCAGTTTACATTCCCACCAACAGTGTAGGAGGGTGCCCGTTTCTCCACATCCTCGCCAGCATCTAGAGTTCTCTGATTTGCTCATTTTAGCCACTCTGACTGGCGTGAGGTGGTATCTCAGTGTGGTTTTGATTTGTATTTCCCTGATGAGGAGGGATGCTGAGCATCGTTTCATGTGTCTGTTGGCCATCTGGATGTCCTCTTTGGAGAAGTGTCTGTTCATATCTTCTGCCCATTTCTTCACTGGGTTGTTTGTTTTTTGGGTGTGGAGTTTGGTGAGTTCCTTATAGATTCTGGATATCAACCCTTTATCTGATATGTCGTTTGCAACTATCTTTTCCCATTCCGTTGGTTGCCTATTAGTTTTGTGGGTTATTTCCTTTGCCGTGCAAGGATAATGACATTTCTATCCCTGGTGATGACTAGTTACCTTCTTCCCCTTCTGCTGCCTCCAGACTGCTCCATTGGCTTCCCCCACTGCTGCAGTCAAGGCCAAGGAAACATATAAGATTATATGGAGCAGGAATTTTTTGTATGGCTTTAAACTGGTTCCATAAAGCCAGAGGATTTCCTTTGCCCAAAACACAAGTTACCTCCTACCATCACTCACTTTGAGCTATTCCCCCCATGGAAGCATCTTCACAGCAATGTCCATGATAGCCTTCCTCAGAGAATTCCCACACATGCAATTTGGAGGTTTGGACAGAAGCGCCCTACACTCACCATGTTTCTGTGGCTACTTCACTTTCCTGACAAAGGGAAGTCTTCAACAGGGATCTCATTTCTTTTCCTACAAATAATTTGAAATGTCCCATGGATCTGGCACAGGGCTGGTTAAGTATTTCTTGGTCATTGGGATTCTCTGCTGGACATTAAGGTTTTGCCCAAAACACTTCTATGCCAGGGTCTGTTAACCCGTTGGAGGAATGGAATAAAATGTGGTACTAGCAGGAGTAAGGAACCTGGTACTCGCTTGCCCAAAGGACTTTTAATGAGCTTCAGTGGGTCAGGCCAAGCCTTGACCCTGGGTTATTTTGTATTTTCATTTTAGAAACCCAGATGGAGACGAAAAGCCCTGGTGTTTCATTAAAGTAAACAATGAAAAGGTGAAATGGGAGTACTGTGACCTCGCAGCTTGCTCAGCCCCAGGTAAGACCATGGCCGTCCAAAAGCCCCCGTCATGGTGAGATTGCAATTCACTAGATGGATGTTCTTGGCAGCCCATCTATTCCATCCCCTCCGTCCCCCACACCTGGTTTTACCAATTGCCTTCCCAGTGGAAACCGAGATGCCCAATCCTTTGCTCCCCTTCCAGGATGCTTAGCAAGCCTGGATACCTTTGTAAACTGACGCCAGTGATCCAACCATGAATCCATGTTTCCTGACTCCCAGTCAGTGCCCTCTGCAAATTTACAGATCACTTGCTACATGTCAGGCACCATGCCAGGTCTTCAGTGTCTAGTGGGGAGCAAACATTGGCAGAGACTCCATAACCCTTCAGGATGCAACATGGACAGAATTCCAGCCTCACGATCTTCCTGGAAGGCTTCTCTGGACGACCTGTCTACACACATGTGGAACATTTCACCCTCCCACCCTGAGCAATGGGATTATCACTCTGGATACTTTCAATTCTGTGCCTTTGCTCTCAAGGTCAGCTCTGTCTAGAATACTCCATGCTCTATCTGATCGTGTCCATATCCAACACTGTTTAAAAATCAACTCAACTAACTCTTCCTCTGGGAAGCCCTCCATGATCCTACCAAGTGAAGTGTTATCTCTCCCTCCTCACAAGCCCCATGGAATGGAAAGGATGCCACCTATACAACACTTATTGCTCTCTCCTTTGTATGACAGTTTTGTGCAAATGTCTTATGTCCCTCACTCTATTTCACCTGGATATCTTCCCTTACACATCAAAAAATCCTCCAAAATATATATGTACATTATGAATAGCTAAGTACATACCCAGTGATGGATTTATATATACACACACACACATTTTTGAATACATATCAAAACAAGAAGCAACATCTTCACCATTAATTCTATAGACTTGCCTTACATCCATCAATGTATTCACCATATATTAATTGGGCACCTACTATGTGCCCGCCCTGTATGCATCAGTGCAGTCTCTTAGCTCTGGAACTTGCTAAGCTGCTGGACTTGGAGTCGTATCTCTGACAAGTTCCTTCTGAGTCCCCGGGGAGAAAGTGGGTAGCATGATTTGTCTTTCTTGCTTCCCACAGACATTGCTGACCCAAAGGAAAGCCCCACAGAGCCTCTGACCAAGCTTCCAGGGTTTGACTCATGCGGGAAGACCGAGATGGCAGAGAGGAAGGTCAAGAGGATCTATGGAGGCTTCAAGAGCACAGCGGGCAAACACCCATGGCAGGCCTCCCTGCAGACCACCTTGCCATTGACCGTCTCCATGCCCCAAGGGCACTTCTGTGGGGGAGCACTGATCCACCCCTGTTGGGTGCTAACTGCTGCCCACTGTACCGAGTAGGTGCCTGCTGAAAACAGAGGCCAGGGTGACTCCAGTCTCTGGGGGTGTTCTCTCCTTCCCATCTGAGCACCATCTTGGTGACTCTTGCAAGATTAGAGAGTCTAATCTAGCTCTAAGGGCAAAAGACTGGCTCCTTAATACCAAATGGAAAAGAACTGCCATGGGCATTACATGTGTTATGATAGTTAATCCTCAAAACTATCTGCTAAAAGAACACAGGGATTTTTACTTTGATTAGTTGTGGTCTACTCAATGCTGAGTACAGGTCTTCATACAGAACAAGTGCTTAGTAAAAATCTGTGTGGTGAAAAAGTTGATTATCAGTCCCATTTCATAAACAAGGACCCTGGGTCTTGGTAAGGTTTAGCACCTTGCCTAAAGTCATGTGGAAAGTGAATAGGTAAATGGGATTTGAACCCAGATTTACCTGTCCAGCCTTACCCTGAATAGAAAAATATAGCATGCTCCCATCTGATGCCATTACCATGAACCTCCTGGTGTCTTCAGCCACAACTCCTGTGTGGCTTAGAGGAGCCAGCACCTACTGAGGAACCTGAATTATCACCATCTCGCCTGAGTTCCCCAAGTTCGTGGTCAGGCCTGGTCCCATACAGCCCAGGTTTTGGTGGCGACCTTGAAGGTCTTCCGATCCACCCTGTCATTAAACAGCTTCTCCTGGGATTCCAGGAGATGTTCCTCAAACATGCAAACATGAGTCTGTACAAAGAATAGCTGTTCAAGAAGTAATCCTAGGGGCAATGGAAGGTCTCCCAGGAAATATGAGATATCCGTTGCAGCTTACATTTGTAGACCAGTCCATTAATAAATCAGCTTCCTCACATTTTCTTATTTGGGTCCACAGCAGAGTTCTGTGAGCAAGATGACGGTTACAGATAAGGATGCCAAGGCTGCAGAAGGTCAGGCCATTTGTCCAAGGTCACACAGCTCACTAGGAGCAGGGCCGGGGTTTGGCTTCAGTCTCTCACCATCTTACCTTCCTTTGCAGCATAAAAACCAAACATCTGAAAGTGGTGTTAGGGGACCAGGACCTGAAGAAGACAGAATTCCATGAGCAGAGATTCGGGGTGGAGAAGATTTTCAAGTACAGCCAGTATAATGAAAGAGATGAGATTCCCCACAATGATATTGGTAAGTCTCTTCTCTGGTAGATATCCCATGGGTCTTGTCTTAGGTGGATTTCACTACTGAAGAAAAGCTGATGTTTGGTTCTAGAAGATGTTCTTATCTTTTTGGTCCCTCACAGGATCCGTAAGGAAGAGAATTTATTCCAGAGCCTTTTAGTTCTAAAGGTCTGTGTTAGTGTTACGGATAAATGAGGGGAAGAGAAACTAGCAACACTGTGTTGTGGAAAGAGCTCAGCCTTGAATCCCAGCTCTCTCACTTACTAGCTGGCTTCACCTCTCCAATCCTCAACTCCTCTTCTGTCAAATGGGTACACTGGTGTACAATGCTCAGCTTCCTATGTGTTAAGTGACATGCTGTGCATGTTTCCCCCATGTACATCTGTCACCTGGGAGGTGCTCAGGTGTGGAGGCAATGATATTAAGCTACTGGCTGTTCAGTGAGTACGTTCTCCATTCCTGGGACCTGTCACACTCTCTCCCATCTTTTCTTCCCCCTCTTGAAGCCTACTCTTTAAAAAATGGATTAGAAATTATTTCAAACTCAACTATTATTTTTTTCCCCTAGAATAGAGAGAGACAGCGTGAGCAGGGGAGGGTCAGAGAGAGAGGGAGTCACAGACTGAAACAGGCTCCAGGCTCCGAGCTGGCAGTCAGCACAGAGCCCGACGCGGGGCTCGAACCCACGAACCGCGAGATCATGACCTAAGCGAAAGTTGGACGCTTAACTGACTAAGCCACCCAGGCGCCCCACAACTATTATTTTTTGATATTACTCTCATCCTGAAGTGTTACTCCTCCCCAGGTGGAAGTTAAAAGAACTCAGCGACTGAGGAGGAAGGCATTCATTTCTTGGGCATTGGGAGTGGGACTTTGCCATGTCTACCTTCCCATCGAGTTGAAGCTAGTGCTCCTTTGGCAGAGAGGACCTCATCACTCATTTTCTCTGTCTCTCCCTACCTAGCGTTGCTCAAGCTAAAGCCAGTGGATGGTCACTGTGCTCTGGAGTCAAAATATGTGAAGACCGTATGTTTGCCCCATAGCGCCTTCCCCTCTGGGACTGAGTGCCACATCTCTGGCTGGGGTGTGACAGAAACAGGTGAGTCTGGCCATGTATTCTCCTGAGACTCAGGGAAGTTGCACCAACCAGAGAAGAAAGGGTCAAACTCGACTGCCCTTCTGAACTTGACATCAGTGTTCCATTGAAAATGTATTACCAAAAAAAAAAAAAAAAGTATTACCAAAAATAGGAGATTGCCTCATCACTAAAGCTCTAGTTAAATCTTATCAGTATTTTTATCAATGCTAGCTTCTGATGGGATCCTTGACTTCCATCCAGCATTGATCCTGTATCCATGGAGATCTTCCTCCTTCCCTAGGCAGATTGGAAAGAGGATAGATCGCAAAGAAGATGGGTTTAGCATCAGACAGACTCGTGTTAGGTTCTTGGCTTTGTCACCCGGACAGTTGGGTTTTAGTTTCTCCATAACCACGCTTCCCTTCTAGGTTTGGAATCATGATAATAAGAGCTGATAGAATTCTATGAGGATATTCACTAAGTCAGTCCCTGGAGGGCAGGGTCCACTCTTATTCATCTCTCTCTCCCATAGTGCCTTGCTCAGGGCTCACCACATCGTAGGCATTTTACACATTTTCTTAACTCAAGCTCTTGATTTGTCTCTAGGATGTGGTCTTGTCTAAAAAAGTAAACATAGGATTAATTTCCCCATATACTGATAAGATCATATTCTCTAACATATGAAATTCTGAAGTGTATTTCAAGTCTTTCTCAAATACTCAAAATAGTTTTCTCTTCCCTCCAAATCTTGTCCTTAATAATGGAAAGCAAGGAACACTTTAAATAGACCTGTATTTGTGAAGAAAATGTAGTGTAATACACAACCTTGTCAGAAGGCTGTTGGGAATGAAGATCACTGGTTAATCAGACCTGGGGCTAGCCAGAGACTTCTCTTTGTAAGGTTCTTCCTTGTCCTGCACCTCAACCTTTTGATATCACTGTGCTGACCAGAGCAGATTGAGCAGAACAGAGGGTCCTCAGGAAAAGAAATGTCTGCTCTGGGAAGTAGGTCACTCAGAGGAGCAACCAGGCACTTCATCCCTCATTACAAATGTACTGTGTGCCAGTCCTCTGCTAGGAAGTTTTACAAAATGGTTAAAGACACTATCCCTGCCCTTATGATCTGAGGGTCTAGTTGGGCAGACAGAAGAGGGAATCATGATCCTGCTGCAAAGCAATGAGGGTCTGTAAAACCACGGTGAAGGCTGGAGGCAAAGATCCCCATCCTTAAAATATGAGGCTTTTCCGCCCATCTCCTGGAGAAAACTTCCTTTCTGAGTTCAGAGCTGTGGCCCTCTTTTTATCAGTGCTAGCTTCTGGTGGGACGGGTATCACCTGGGTCCCTACAGTGGCAACCTCTTTTCTCCACCCCACAGGGGAAGGGTCCCGCCAGCTCCTGGATGCCAAGGTCAAGCTGATTGCCAATACGTTGTGCAACTCCCGCCAACTCTATGACCACATGATCGATGACAGCATGGTTTGTGCAGGAAACCTTCAGAAGCCTGGAAAAGACTCCTGCCAGGTCAGAAACTCCAAATGGCACTTGGAGAAGGAAACGTGGGTGGAATGTACACTGGGCACAGAGGCCAGACCAAGAGCCCGGGGTTGGGAGGCAGTTATGGAGGCATACCTTACACGACGGGATTGTCGAGAACCCAACATTCTTTAGGTAGAACCAGTAAGATGAATAAAATATGCTTGTGCCCTTGAGGAACACAACATCAACGGAGGCCCTTAAAACTGAGACAGTGCTGTAAAAGCAGTGTAGACCCTAGGGGTCCACGGAGGAAAGAGCGCTGGTCACCTTAGAGCTGAGCACCAGGGAGAGTCGAGAGCGGTGTCTGGACAGGAGGTCCCAGAGAGGTATGAAAGGTGTCTAATCTATAATATGGAAATAACATATGCATAAAATCTGAAGGTGTGGCTAAGATTCGAAGAGATAGTTCACTGAAAATCCCATCAGTTGCCGAGTAAGCGGAAGTACGTGTTGAGGGCTGTCTTCTCACCACGCTCCTCCTGCTAATTTAACTGGGGGCTCAGTATGAATCAGCTGCTATTCTATGTACTTTACAAACATTAATCCGGGCAAGAGCCAGGGCGGGGTGAGGGATGGTCTGTTGCTCTCTACGGTTTACAACGTGAGAAACTGAGGCCCTGGTGGCTAGCAGTCCATAAGCCTAGTTTGGAACCCAAAACCGCTAACCCCACAGCCCATGCTGAACATGTGGGCCCTACTATTTCTAAGCCCTATTCTTTCAACCCTGTGCGTGGCCCCTGTGCGTCCTGGATGGGCTCTAGCCAAACAGGGCACCGCCCCCCACCCAGGCCCCTGCAGGAATGAGAAGTTGAGGGTCCCTGAGAACTCTCTGTGTGACTATGAGTCATGAGCAAGAGCATGGACGTAGGGGTCTGACCAAGGCACTGTGGCCCAGCCCTGCGGCACATCCGTCAAACCCTCCTGGACTCAGGGACATACGTTGGTGTTCACTTCTCTCCCTTCAGAGCTTTGTGTAGTATAAGGCATAGGCGGGTGTCTGCCAGCACCTTCCAGGGAAACCTGCCGGGCAAGCTCACACCACACACCTCTCCTCATAGAAGATGGGGGGGGTGTGTGTCTCTGATTCACAAGCTGAACCCATGTGTCTTTTCCCTTAGGGTGACTCAGGAGGCCCTCTGACCTGTGAGAAAAATGGTACCTACTATGTCTACGGGATAGTGAGCTGGGGCCTGGAATGTGGGAAGAAGCCAGGAGTCTACACCCAAGTTACCAAATTCCTGAATTGGATCACAGCCACCATCCAAAGAGAGACTAGCTTCTAAGGTGTCTTCTTAACCTGAGGGCCCCTTCACCTTGGCACCCAGACAAGGCAAGGCCTCACGGGCAGCCTTGGGCATCCCCAGGAGGCCATAGAGTCAAGAGTCTATGCCCTACATACAGACAATGGCCGCCCAGCCTAGCGCATCCTGGACTAAGAAATGCCAGAATCAACCCAACATATATTTTGTTTGCTTCCCTTCAAACGATGGTTACCTTATGGAAAAATCACAGACTGCCTTCACCTCGGACATTTGCAAATGTGGGATTAAAGAATGATCAGACCCACTGGAAGTCACCTTTACATCTTTATTCCTCATGCCGGACACCCAAGGTGCACAGTGGACCCGGCCACCTACTTTCAGGATGACACGGAGGAACGAAATTACAACTCTCTGGAGCTTTCTAAGAGTCGCTGTTTAAGTAAAAGGCGGCTCGGGGGGATGGGCTGGCATGTCATGTTTCCGGCTCGCTGGAACCGAATCATGTCTCTGGTAGACACGCTTCCTTCCCAGCCTCTTTCCCAAGGACTCCGGGTGGATGCTGCTTGCTCACAACGGCAGACCTCTCCTCCTTTTGACATGCAGAATCTCGGTGGCGTCTGGGTTCACGTCCCCCCTCTGATTATCTGCGGGCCCCACAGCTTCTGGCCCCCCCTGCAGAAATCAAACACACCCCCCTGAGTCAGAACGAAGCTCCCGCCCTGCTCCCACACGATGAGCTGCCTAAGATGCCCCGGGAGCGTTTAAAATGCTCCCCCTCCCCTGCCCTTCCCCTCTTCCACCCTCCCCAAGAAAAAGGATCCTTGAGGCAAGAAGGAGAAAGAAGCAAAGCCAATCTCTCTTTTAGACGTGGTGTCTTTCTTCTGAACAAAGTAGGGTTCAAAACCCAGACTATCGCAGCCAGCGAGTCCCTGACCCTTTCTGCAAATGTAACGAGCAAGCAGTCGGCACAGCCTGGGCTGCCGTGGCCCGGGATTGATGTAGCCCCGGTGGGTTTGTCTCCGCAGAACTAATGGCTGTGACTTCAGAGAAAACCCTGCAGGAAGTTTAACCCGGGTGTCATCCGCCTGGTCATCCCAGACCCATGAAATTAGGCGCCTTGCTCGAGCTGCATTTCACACTTCTTTAGAGCCAGCTGACCTCTGGCCAAAAATAAAGTTTGAAAAGAAACAGTGAGTTTGCCTTTCCCCACGGCCGTGCAAGCTGGGGTAGGTCCGGAGCTTGCTACTCACGTCAGCCCCCCAGAGACCCAGGCCCCTGGCCTTGGCCAGTTCTGCTGCCCGCCGGGCCATCTCCACTTTGTAGGAGCCAGGAGGGGTCCAGCCGATACCTCTGGTCAGGTTCAGGTCTGATTTGTACTTGACCTTAGGGGGATGGAGGAAAGCAAGAGGAATAGGTCAGCAGGGTTTGGGGTGATTTGGCCACAGAGTAGAGAATACAAGGTTGTCAGTAAGGCCAGAACCAAGGGGAGCAAACTTGTCTTAAGCAGAAGCTCCCTGGAGGGGAGGGCCCAACAGGCTGCCAGCTGGGCCACCATGTTGCCGTGCCCTCCATCTTTCCATGTAAGCAATGGCAGCTATGGTGGTGGCGGATGGTGGGGAGAACTGGTTCAAGTCTGAGCTCCTACCTCAACTTGGTTCGAGTCCAAGCTCCTACCTCAATTTGCTCTGTGGCCCTGGGCAAGCCATTTCCCTTCTCTGGGCTGCAGCTACATTCCAGAGAAAGTGCAAGGGCTGAGTCGGGAAACTGCTAAGCCTCCTTGGAAACAGTATGGCATAGCCATCAAGAGCTTGAGCCCTGCCAACAAACCAATTGGGGTTCGGATCCCAGGTCTGGCACTTATTGGCTGTGTGACCTTGAGTAAGTTACTTAACCTCTCTAAGCCTCCGGTTCCTCATCTGTAAAGTGGGATGGGTTGCTGTGGGAGCTACATTTGGCACAGCCGTGGCCCACAGTATAGCCTCCACAGGGCGTCAGGTGTCCTGGGTTCTACCTCCACCCCGCCCCCTCCCACATGTGACTGGGCCGAGAGGCCGAAGCACAGGAGGAAGGGCCTGGGCCGGCGGGTGGGGGCAGCTCACATCACTCTGCAGCTGGTGGGCCTTCTGAGCGTGCTTCAGGCCCAGCTGCTCGGGGTCGCAGGTGGGCTGGGGCAGGGGCTGCCTGTAGCACACGTCGCTGGCCAGCTGCTGGCTCCTCCTGGCGTGGAGGAAGCCGGGCTGGTCGGGGCGGCTGTGGAACTGGGACCGACTCTTGACGAAGTCCTTCTTGTACTCGTTGTCACTCTGGAGTCTGCCGACGCTGAGGAAATGCCTCATCCGGGGGTCGTCCTGGACGCTGCAGTACCCAATCTGCAGGCCCCGGTCTCGCAGGAAGGCCTCTTTATACCGGAACTGCAGGTCAGAGGAGCAGAGGTGGGTCGGGCGGGTGCCGGGCTCCCCTCCCCCACCCGTCCACAGGATCCCCAGCAGGAAGTTCAAGGATCGGGGAAGGGGGCAGCTTCGGATTCAGGCACACCTGGGATCCATCTCTCCCGGTGCTACCTTCTAGCTCTGTGGCCTTGGGCCAGTGACTGAGTCTCTCTGAGCCTCAGTTTCCCCACCTGATAAAATGGGAGAGTGAACCTCCACCCCACGGGACACTGACAGGGTTCAACGAGCTAGGGGCTGAGCTCCGAGTCTGGCACAGGCTCACGCCCCCTGAGGGCAGCTCTGGGTATTACCGCCGCTGCTGTTAACCCACAGGAAGAGAACCGCGCCCACCCCGTCAGCAGCCACTCTTCCTTTGATTCTTTCCGTTTTGCAGGGACCCAGCCCAGGGCTCCTCAAACCACTGGGCGTGAAGGGCCACATTCATTTTGTTTTGCTTTTTGAATTTCCAATCAGTCAAAGTCCCAGGTTCTACTGCACCTGCAGCGGTGCTGTGTGCACTCGATGACACCCGGCCCCAGCCCTGCTCAAGAGGAGTCCGCAGGGCACATGCTTGGGTGTCACCATGGTTAGTTGCTGGAAAGGTTTCTAAATGCTTGCCCTTGCTCTCTGTACTTATTGTGTTAAGGATCGGTGATCTAGTCAAGGATGCCTTCCTCTCCCATAATGATGGCTGCCGTGTGTCAAACACTTGTTATTTGTATGACACAGTAAGCTATTTTGTTTTCACTCCTACATCAATCCTAGGAGATAAAAAGTATATCCGTAGCTCATAGATGTAGAAATCTGCCTTCAGAGAATACGAGCAACTTGTCCAACACCACACAGCCGAGTCCTAAGTGACTAAACCCTGACTTGAACTCAGATCAGTCTAGGTGAAAAGCTCAATGTGTTGCAGATCAACACATCAATCACATGTTAACTGACCTGTTGGTACACATACATCAGCTTTTAAGAGTGTCTGTTTTGAGAGGGCCCAGGTGGCTCAGTCAGTTAAGCATCTGACTTCGGCTCTGGTCATGATCTCATAGTTAGTAGGTTTAAGCCCCGCATCAGGCTCTGTGCTGACAGCTGGAGCCTGGAGCCTGCTTCGGATTCTGTGTCTCCCTCTCTCTCTGACCCTTGCCTGCTCTCTGTCTCTCTTTCAAAAATAAACACTGGGAAAAAAAAAAGAGCATCTCTCTTGGAGCACCTGGGTGGCTAAGTCAGTCAAGTGACTGACGCTTGATATCTGCACTGTAACGGTGCACAGTTTGCGATTCTCTCTCTCTCCCTTTCTCTCTGCCCCTCACATGTGCTCTCTCTATCTCTCAAAATAAATAAATAAACTTGAAAAATTAAAAAAAATAATCAGAGTGTCTCTCTTGAAAGAGAGGAAGTAGGAACACAGCCTTCCCCAATTTGAACTTGAAATTTCTAGCTAAGATTCTAGGAAATAAGGCCCAATTTTAATTTCATTTGGAATATTTGTTCAGTTTGGGTTCCTGGTGGTTTTCTTTTCAACAGGACCAGGGAAACCAGTCAGGACTCTCAGCGGTGGAGGGAGAGAGAGCCGAAGGTCTTACGTCACTGGCGATCTCTCTGGAGGCCCGGGCGGTCTGGAACGGAATGGCGTCCAGCCTGAAGTCGTAGCCACCAGCCCGTGTCTGTTCCCAAGAGTTTCTATAGGCTTTCTAGATGGTGAAAACAAAGATATGAGTGAGCAGGGAGTGAGCATTCCACATCTGGCACGTTGTTAGTTCTGAGCAGGAACAGTTCCTAAACACACACCCTCGACCTTGCAGGGGCCTAAGGACAGAGCCACAGCCCCACACCCATCCCAAGGACCTCCCCGGCTCTCCCATTGGTGGGGCTGGCCAGGAAGGGCTGCAGCTCGAAGCCCCTGGCCTGATCATCAGGCCCTGCTCTGGTGGCTCTGGGCTCCATGAGCCTTGCTCATCTGCTACTTCCCGTTGGTAGAAGAGGCGCCTGCCCTACTCTTTCCTATCTTTGCATTCACTTTCGGTGCCTCAGATTGGCAGCTTCCAGAAAAAGTTTGAGAACTCTACTTCTTCAGACATGCAGAAAGTACTCTTCCTTAGGTCCCGGCAGCCATGTGTTTGTTAGCTCCAAAGACTTCGTGGGGGCCCCTCAGCAGCTCCCGAAGCCACGCCACGCCATCACTATGAAGCGTGCCGCACCCCACAGGCACCCCGTGTGCCTGCAACCAAGGGAAGAGCCTTCACCCGAATTAAATTGATTGCCGAGAACCTGACAGAGTTCCTGACCCGTGTTATTTCACATCTTCCTCTTTCATTTTCCCCCTTTTGAAGTTGTTCTCACACACCCTCCAGGAGTCTGTAATCACACCCTCTAGTCCTCAGGTAGACCCACATAACCGATAGAGCATCAAAATCCCCCACGCCTTCGTGTAGCTAATAATTTTTTTTTTTTAAGATAAGGGAATGGCTCCATGAAAGGAACCATCTGGAGACTCCAGTGGAGGGCTGTCCTTTATTCAGCCACAGAGAAGGGAGACAGCAGGTGAGCCGCAGCGGCAGCAGACGACAAAGTGACGGCCCCAGACCGTGTCTGCGGCTCACTCTTTCCAAGAGCCCTAGCAGGTCAGGAGGAGCTTTAAGAACCTTACTTTTGTCACTTGGAAATAGAGGTCAGGCCTGAGGCTCTGTTCTACAGGAGACTGAGGAGATTAAGCAAAGCGGGGATGGCAGATAAAAAGCAAAGTGCCTCACACCACCGCACACCTGGGCCCAGGACCAGAGAGGCCCATGGAGGCTGAGCCGGGCACGGCGGAGCTCCACATTTTTAGGTACTGCCATCCGGCACCTTCACCTTCATCATCGCCTCCACCTCCCACATCCAACACCACCAACCATGAGCCAAATGCCTACTACGTTCAAGGGCCTAGAAATACAGAGCCAATACCCTTGGAGCAATCACCTAATCGATGGGTCACAAACAAGGCCCAAAGGATTCGATTTCCCGGGTTACCACTGAGTTTAGCAGGCGTGACCCAGGGATATGTAGAAGGGGAGAAGCATTCAGATAACGAAAGACCCGCCATCACCTTTAGCTTTATGCTCCCTCATATGGCGGCCCAGCACATAGAGTCTAAATGCTTAGCGTCCCCTGGGAAGGTGACGGTTGGCCCCTTCCTAAGAAGGACCTCCACACCAGATCTGGGCTGGGTAAGGACACTGAACTTCACTCAGCCTCAAACTCCAGCGTCACCCCGCTGTGGTGTTGACACACCCCCACATCCAAGTCTCTGCAGCCGAGGGCCGACGAGTGAGGGTGGCCCAAATTGGGGTCCCCCCAAGGCGCCGGCTCCCTTTCTCCTGCCCCCTTCTCCCTGTATACTATTTGCTTGATTGTCATCACTTCCTCCCTGAGTTTTTTTTTATTCTGTTGAGGCTTCTGCCTTGCCACTGGGAGCCTTTCCATTCCGTAGGCGCTTTGATTTGGAACCCTGGGCGTTTCTCTTCTTTATCACAGTGGGCGCAGTTTTGTCCTCAGCCTCACACATTAGAGTCATTTGATTTTTAGTTATTTCGGCTGCCTTACACATCTCAATGGCTTTCTTTGCCCAGGAAGGTCACTTTCCCTCCACATCTTCCTCACAGAGCACTTGATCCAATTGTGTGCATTCTACACGCCCCCGAAGAAGTGCTCTTTCAAAAGAGGTTCATGAGTTCTCCATATCCGCATGCCCCGGCGGCTAATTTCAGCTCCGGGACTCTACAGATCGGCGTCCCTTGTGAGCCGGAAGATGCGCTGTCACCGGCCTGGGGTGGCCGTCCTCCTTAAGCTGGCCCCCAAACTGACTGGCAGTCTTATCCCAGTTTTTCAGGGCGATGGGCCTCCGATAGTTTGTCAGATGGAGGCCTGGCCTTCCCCCATCCTTGAAGCATGAATGTGGTGGCTGTTTTGTCCAAGCTCCGTGGAGGGGGAGGTCCACTTCCCCAGATGGAGGTCAGCCCACCAGAGCTGCCGTTCTAAAATTATCGCTCGCGCATCCCTCAAAAGCATCAAATGGTCATAATAACTCATATTTACAAAGCACCATCGCATTCACCGCGTGGGATCCCACAGGGCTTTACAAACGCAACAAACTAATACGCACGCTAACTAGAAGGCGCCTCTCTAACCCCTGTGAAGCGGCCACCTCTGGGGTGCAGGGTAGCAGCTGTTGATCTGCGCGAAGCCCCAGGACACAATGGCCGGGCCAGGGAGGGAAGAATGGCCGGACTCTGGGAGGCCCCGCGCTGCCCCAGGCCGACACACTCAGCCTGTGTTATTCTGATCTGACAGCGTCTTTTGATTCTGCCGCCTGGCTACCTGTTATCCCCAGATCACAGCTTTGCAGGCCGAGCGGCCGCCTATTCTATTACAACCGGAGGCCTCCGACCCCTGCTAACAACAAGCCCGGGTTTAGGAAACAGCATCTTGGTCATGCCCGCAAAGGGCACACATCTAAGGGACACAGAAGCATGGGAGGCCACCGCCTCGCGCACAAAAGAGGAGATGGTGTTTGCGCCTGATGGACGACAATTGCGGCGTCTTCCCAAACTGGGTGGTGAGAAAGTGCCACAGTGTCTCTGAAGTCAGCCGGCTTCAGGAGATGTGTTCGGGAAAGAAACAGAGCAAGTGTCTGCACCTGCCAGGACCAGGAGAGCACATGACTGAGGCCTTCACAGTCATGCCCGGGACCGGAATTTTCGAGCTGGAAGGAACCACAAGCATCGGTTTGCCCACCTCCATCTCATTTTCCAGCTGAGGAAACCGAGGCCCAGCGAGGAAGGTGACCCAGAGTCACACATGTGGTCTGTCTCACTCTCGGTCCCATGTTCTGCCCATCCAAAGTCCTCCTTCCTGGGGCCGTTTCTTCCCCAACGGATAACATCCGGTTCGGGTATGGATACATTTACAGAAATCGGCACACAGCACGTGAACGGCCGCATCACTTACGTCACTCAGGTGCTGCGCGTTGAGGCGGGCTCTGGCGAAATCAGGGTGGTCGGGGACCAGGGTGTATCTGTGCAGGGACTCGGCATCGCCCGACCTGTACAGGCGCTGTGGGGAAGACAGGCTCATGGTAAAGGCAGAACTGTGCCGGCCGAAATGACAGACGGAAAGCAGGCCAGCTCCCTTCCTGCCCCTCCCTCTCAGTGCCCCCCATCGTGGGAGCAGAACCCAGCCCAGCACATGGAGGGCCTCCGGCCAGCACCCAGACAGAACACACCGGCCTACCGAAGGGGCCTGTGCACCGGGAGTCATGTGGGGTTGGCTGGTTTTCAATAGAACCTGTTTAAAATATTCATCAAGATCTGCTCCAAATGGGCCCCACACCGTGATCCTTGCTGGCTACACCTGTGTGTTTTACAGCAGACTAAGGTGTGTGGATTTTTCAAGAATCTTTGCAACTGAACATTGTTCAAGGTTTCTACTTGTAACGAGATGCCTTAATGCCCTTGTTGTTGGACATGGATAATAATAAAAAGACCCAACAGCTAATAAGCCTTTTTTACCATGAAATGCTGTACTATGTTTCCAGAAAATTAAAGTTTCCGTAGTCTACCTGCGTCCCAGGAAGACATGATTTTAAAACTTGAGGTCTCTCTTAGTTGCTGTTTTTAGAGCACTGATCTAAGAGTTACAGATGATTTTAGGAAGGGATTGAGTCTCCTCTACTTTGCGAGAGGAAAATATAGTATTCTAATCCTTTTCCAAACTCCACCTGGACTTCGCCAGCATGAATGTTTCGGTACAACATTTGGACTCCATGTGATGAGGGGTCGGCTTTGTCAGTCTGTGCAAAGTCAAATCCCTTGACAATTTCAGAAAAAAATATTTAACTTTCTGTACTCCAAAAGAAATATAGGAGAGAAGGAGTGAGGCTGAATCATACGAAGTAGAAGCAGAAAGAAGCTTTTAATATGGCTCTTCCTTTTTTCTAACTGGGTTATGTTCAGCTTTTAATTTCATTACTATCAATAATTAAGATGAATCTCATGTTTAATAAAAGATCATCAATAATACTTAGTATTATTACTGTTATGATTACGAACAAACTGTAACAGGGGACATTTATTGAGGGCTCACTATGTTGCAGATACTTGTTAAAAGCTTCACACACGTTTGTTTATTTAATCATTTATTTCACTTAATCTTATGAAATGGTGCCTTCATTGCCGTCCTTTCAAATAAGGGAGCAGAGATTAGAAGAGAGAAGTACCCCGTTCTAGATCACCCAGGCAGTAGACAGCAGGTCTGCCCTTACATCTGTCCCAAGCCCATCCTCTTAAGCACTGAGTACCGAGCAGCAGTACTCACTACAGGGCACCTAGGATGAGTGATGAAAGATACCCACCTCGTTGCAATGCATGTAGCTGTTCTTGGCATGAACCAGGTCTGGGGAGTCAACCACCGTGGTGAACTTGATACTATCTGGTTTCTTACGGTATTTAGTCTGTAAGAAACAGACACAGATTCCCATCAAACAGTCGAACCCTGTGCATTTTTTTGGGATAGAGCTTCACCCCACCCACTTGGTACCAAATGTGCCAATGACACTATTGGAAAACAAGTTTCTCTTCTTGGTGGGTGCCTCACAGGGGTACACAAGAGATCCCCACTGCCTCTGTGATACGGAACATTTTACAAGCATTTACTCTCCCGAGGGGGGAAAAAGGCTGCACAATAGCCTGGCCTGTCACAATAAAGGAATCCAGTAGGGGGGAGAATTCAGCATCAACAGGGTCCCAGTGAGGTCTGTTACTAAGAAGTGGGAGAAGGTAGTGCCACCCTCAAGGGGATCCCAGGCCACCAATCCAGTGGGGAGTTGGCTGAAGGGAACCATTCCCTGTGCAGTGTGTAACCTTCTGAAATCAGATACCCTCAGACACTGGACACTCCGAGTAAACTCAGTAGGTGGATGACACGTTCTGGGCCCCCATGAAAACAATGGGCCAGTTTAGCTCCTAACAACCTAATGTGCCTACTGACAATTTTCTAGTGAGTCATCTGTCTTTCACTGCCCAGTTTGGAACATGCCTTTAACTCCCCAGCAAGTGAACTCATGGGGAGGGAAATCTTGTTCAGTCTTGCCATTGGGTTGCAAAAGGCCAGGAAAAATGCTGGGCGTCCAGGGGCCATGGGACCTTCTTGGGATCTCCACCCCGTAAGCAGGTTCCCTCTTCAGGAGGGAGTGGATGCTATGGGTTGCGTGTATGATAGGGTCGGGTTGGTGGTACCTCGCTGATGAGTTCTCCGGCCTTCTTTGCACTCTCTAGCTGTGGGGAACTCAGCGCCAGCCATCCTGTCCCCTTCATGCCCATCAGGTCTGACTTGTAGCGGAACTGTGGGAAGAAAATCAGTGGCTTTTACCGAGAGAGTGCCTAAGACTCTCAGGGCATTTCAAGATCCTTGATTTGTAATAATGCTTCATTGTGACGTGTCAACATCTTCCTTCGGAGTGAATTCTGCATGCCGTTAAGTCAAACTGCATGAGTTTTAGAAGCCAAGGCGATGGATGCNACCCAAGCCCAGGCAACAGCCTGGATTATTTTGTTTCCCCCTGGCAGTGAGGTGACTGCCCGCCTGCCTAAATAGAACAGTTTTACCCACCTCCAGGTCACCAAAGGGCTTTGAGCTCTGACTCGGAGCAAATCGCTTCACCATAATGTGACTCAGTTTCTCTCTGTGATGGCTGCGGGTCATAACAACCCTTCTGTTCTCATGAGAACACCTGAGGGTCCTCAGAGCTAAAGCCATTCT
>NW_027532585.1:7742260-7809537 GCF_008692635.1 Crocuta crocuta | reverse complement strand
ACAATTACAACAGGACCCTAAGAAGGGCACAAGCTTAGCTACAACCGGCCTACAGGATGTAAGCCAGTTTAAGCTTTTTGTGCCTAGGTTTACCTCCCCTTGCCACTGTTCCTCAGGATTTGCTCACAATCTCAAAACGGGCCAGGTTGTATCCTGTCTTAATTTTAAGGACTCAGAAGATTAGAATTCCAGCAGCATTCCTGGGACAAAACAGTGAGTGGTGCTGCAGGACAATGGGTCTAATCAGGAGTCTCCTAAAACATTATATCTTATTACCATTCCTCGACCTGCCCGCCATTACCCAGGATGAGACAGTCACATGAATGCCTTTCTTCTTCTCCTTATGGAAATTAGGCATTTTTTAATGGCGGAAAAAGACCCTCTAAGGAAGTCTAAAATTTGGATCTAAACCAAGTTGATAGCGTTTCTCTAATTTAGATATAAGCCATGCTGTAACGCAAAATATCACTCCAGAAACCAGCCTCTCGGCCTTTTTAGTTCCTTTTCATTTCAGGATTCACAGCGTCCCTCACAGCTGGCCTCAAAGAGGGTCCGTTTCTGATCTACTGTCTGCTGGTTAATGCCCCCGTGCAAATCCCACTCTGCTTTCTAACTGGTGAAGGGAGGCATCACTCAGGTTCAGGAGCTGGTTTCAAAACCCCATGTCAGTTAAGATTGCTTTTTATACCGCGATCTTTCGGTCTACACCGGCAAAGCTTTTGCCTTCCACTCTGATAAAGAACAGAGAAAATTGGATAAATTTCTAAGTTAGAGAGAATAATCCTACAGGGCCTCTTCACAGCCGGGTCTTGCTCCTTTCATACGCAAGATGAAGTGGGGAACGCTCTTTCAACTTGCCTTTTGTTGAGCTGAACAGTACAATTGCAGGTAAGTCAGAAAGCAAGATGCAGGTTCCCCAAAGATCTGACTGCGCCTCAGACTCTCTTATAAATGGATCGTCTATTGATATTTCAGCTCCCAGCCCAGGCTTGACTATTCACGCAGACCCTAAAAACAACACACCTGCCCCAGACTTCACGATGAAAGAGGGGGAGAGAGTGGGGAGTTGAGGAGAATCAGTTGCCCAAAGATGGTTCTAAAGAAGGATTTTAAGGTAATAAGAGAGCCTCTCACACCACCCAACTGCACCTGGCTTCCCCAAACAGCAATCTTGCCGTTTTCCCTTGCCTGGAAGCCACCTTCAAATTCATACATGGGGTTTCCCGGCACCCCCATTTTGGAGCACTGGCTGCAAGTGGGTCCCCGATTTCCAATGATGTAAACAACTGTACCCATGAGATGGCCAGCAGGGAAGTGTATTTGTCATATCAATGGGAATCTTTATAATCACCCTCTTGCACAGGGTGTGGTTTGCTTTAGACTCATTATTTCATGCATTGCTCATGGCAACCTTCAAAGGAGGGGTTCTTATGCCCACGTGCAAAACAATTTTGGTGTTCAAGTGACTGTTCAGACTCTCAGAAGAGCCACTGGCTGCTGTCCTCTCCTCTCCGTGTGCCACACAGGCGGTCATTAAAGGAGCCCTTAGGAGTCGAGCACTTGGGGTCCTAATCCAGCCACCTGGGGGAGCCAAAGAGCACTGAACTAGGAGTCTGGACACTAGAGCTCCGCTCGGCCTCTTGCTGGAGGGTCTCGAACAAGCCATTCCCCTGCCAGCCTGTGACCCTGGGCAAGTTATTTAAGATTACAGGTGCCTTAGCTGCCATATCTGTAAAAATGAGAGTAATACCAGTGTGTACCCAGATACTAAATGAGATAGTTTGTGCAAAACATTTGAACAAATGCCAGAATGAACATTCCAAACATTTTAGTTGTTGTTATGGTTGCTTCTGATGGGGAAACTGAGGTTCACAGAGCTTACAGAGTCTACCTGAGGTCATGCAGCTGTAAAAGGTGGGTTCAGGGCTGTCCCCTTGACAGTCCCTGTAGGCAGGCACTTTTCAGGACTCCTTGCAGCCCAGGCGCAAGATCATGGCCACTCACTGTAGAGCACTGCCTGGGCACAGCGTGTGTCTCATATATGTCCCAACGCAAGCATGGCTTGAGCAATCATGGCCTGGGACCTTCGGCGTAGGGGTGAGCACCCCTTGGCTCCCTCTGGCCAGACTCACAGCTTTCTTTCCCATCTGGGTAGGAGAGGGCAGAAGAAGCACCCGGAGGTTGGGGGCTCCCGTTCCTCCCCCAGCCTGAGCTGAACCGAGTCAACACATGTTGAGCCTTTGTTTCTTTTTCTACACAACTACAGGAAATTAGACTTTCAGTAATGACCACAAGAAAACTGAAGCCTCAGAACCAGCTCGACATTAGGAGGTGTCCTCCGTTCACAGCATCTTGCAATCTACACCCCCCTAAATGAATAAACTTCAAGTTTAAAAAGCAATGCAGGAAGCATCATATGGTAATTTAAAAAAATTAAGCAATATTTCTCAGCATTAAAAATTTTAATACATATCCTATTTCATAAAATGTCCGTGTGAGAATGCCAACTACCGTTTCTCAGAAAGTCCTCTTCTTTTTAGACTGTTTTTCCTACTTTTTTTTAGTGTTAAAATATCCTTTCTTTTCAGAAAAAAAAAAAAAACCCTGTGATATAAATGGTAGCTTGAGGTAATGTTTCAGGTTTCTTTTTTCCCTCACCTAGTAAAATAAAAATCTGAGGACACCTGGGTGGCTCAGTTGGTTAAGCGTCCAACTCTGGTTTTCAGCTTAGGTCATGATCTCAGGGTTGTGAGACTGAGCCCCATATTGGGCTCTGTGCTGACAGCATGAGTCTACTTGAAATTCATCCTCTCTCTCTCTCTCTGCCCCTCCCCCTTCAAAGTAAATAAATAAATGTGAAATAAAAATCTCACATTATATTGATGCCCCCATCTTAAAAGCATTTACCCATGAACCCTGAAATCTGAGGTCACTGGTCAAACCTCTTTGTCTCTCTGTTGGAGGGACAGAGGCCTAGAGAGCGAAGGGACAACTCAAGGACACATAGTCGGTAGGGGACAAAGTGGAGCTTTCCCCGAATGTCTTGGGGCTCCCAGCTTGGCCCCCCTCGCCTCTCTGGGATGGCCTCTGCATCTGCCCCAGAGGCTCCTCTCCCCCCCCGGAACAGCCCATTGACAAGACGGTCACATCAAGCGCTATTCTTGGAAGTGACAGAACGGCCATCTAGCAGGTGGAAGGCCTTCCTAGGGGGACTTGCGCTGCCTCCTTCGTAACCACGTGCCCTGTGTGGGGCCCGATGACCTCCCCCTGCCCCACGCTCGGCCTGACTGAATCCTGTGATAACTGCCATTCTGGCAAATTGTGATGAACAATTAGGTGATTGCTGAATCGCGACTTCATGGAATCAGAATTAATCACCACTTACGGGTTTATAATATTCTGTCTGTGCCATGTGCCTAAACTCAAGAGCAGTCGTTGCCCTAAAGGTAAGTAGAACCCAGGGCCTTGGTGTGGAGAACAATCCGCACAGCCTTGTTGGTTGTGGTTGCGGGCACGTTTCTGTGCGCCGGGCACCACGGTAGCTCTCATGGAGGCCAGTCCGAAACTGAGAAGTGGGTTCTCAACTGGGTGCAGTTTTGCCCCCCATGCACACTGGGCGACATTTCAAGACATTCTGCCTGTCACACCGGGAGAGGGCGGTGTGGATACTGGGTAGAGGCCAGGGATGCCCCAATGCAACAGACAATAGGCCCCACAATGGAGAATCATCCAGCCCAGAACATCCAAGGAGCTGGAGTTGAGAAAGCCTGATCCTGATGCTGAGGGTTCCCGCGACCACAGCCCCCTGGGTTGTGCTCCAGAACGAGCTCCCTCCTCCTCTTAGGGCTGAGAGAGACCGCACGCACACGCTCACGTGCCACAGTGCCCGCCACACAGCTCGTGCGCCACATCGCTGACCACGCCCACATTATCACCATTATCAAGTCCCAGTGGCAGACACTAAGGCCTGGAGGGAGGAGGGGACTGATGTTCGCTTGTGCGGGAGGGGCTGGCGCCCTTGCCCGGGGGAGGCCCCCTCCTTTCTGGGTCTCAGTATCTACCCTTGGGGCATAAGAAGCACGACTCCTCTGCAAGGAGCCCCCTCTGCGAGAGCAAGGTAGGTACGATGGTGGGTTTTGGGGTCGGGCCTGCCTGGGCATCTCCTGCACGACCTCATCTGTGAAAGAGGAGCCATGACTGTCCCCGGCTCACAGCACGTGAGCAAGAGGGACAGGCAGGCAGGCAGGCAGGCAGGCAGGCAGGCGGCGTCAGCTCTGCATACCTGCCAGCCCCTCCTCTCTCTCAGACCCCACTCCAGACCGCGGCCTCCTCACTCGCCCACTTTCTTTGGGCAAACAGGCTGCGGCTCCTTCCACTCAGGGCCTCACCTTCGGATTTGCTACTCTGTTGGCTGGAGTGGTCTCTCCTTCCCTCAACTTCCGTCTTTGCTCAAATGTTCCCTTTTCAGTGCCCTGACCTGGCCCCCCCAATCCTGTTCTAAATTGCACACACACAGGACCACACACCTAGCCCCTTCCCTGCTCTGTGTGTCCCCACAACATGTGTCCACCAACGTACCATATGTCCTACTTGTCACAGAGCATCTCCCTCCCACATAATGGAAGCCCCGGGAACACAGCAGTTTATTAACTTCTTGTTGACCGCGGTATCCCCGGGGCCTGGAATGGTGTCTGGCACATAGTAGGTACTCAAGACACAGTTGTATCGAACGACTGAATGATTCCAACCTACATGGCCCACCACAGCCCCAGCAAGTTTTAGTTGTGGCAGGAGGGGTCTGAGAGGCAAAGGAAGCAGCAGAATGTGCATGGAGCCGCTGTGGGAGGAGGGAGGTCAGAGGCGGGCGTGTGGGCCCAAGGCCCCTACCTCACTCTGCAGGGCGTGCGCCCTCTTGGCCCAGGCCATCTTCAGGTCCTCAGGCAGCGCCGTGAACTCGTGGCACCGCGTCCTGTAGTCGTGGTCGCTGGCCAGGGCCTGGGCCTTCCTGGCGTGGACCAGGTGCACCATGTCCATGGGCAGGTGGCAGCGGGCTCGGCTGCTCGCCGCCCCCCGCCTGTACTGCAGCTCGCTCTGCAGCTGGCCCACCCGCGAGCAGTGCCGGAGCCGCGGGTCGTCGCTCACGCTCCGGGCCCCGATCAGTCTACCTCGCTCCTTCACAAAGTCATGTCTGTAGAGAAACTGGAAGGCGAGACCACAGTCAGCGGCCAGCATTTGGCCTCCTTAGCTTCCACCCGCACGTCCTCACTGCAGACCCTAGAAAACTCACCCACCCTTGCGCTAGGAGGTGATGATTATAAGAAAAACCACAGTGAGGTTGGCCTGGGAGCATGCCGCCTCCCTGAGGGACGAACAATTAAAACGTTACTCCATCCTTCCCATCTAATTAAAACCAGATCCTTGGGACCAAAGGAAGGGCCCCGGTCCCCTTACGTGTGTCCTGTGGCCAAAAGGAATTTATCAAAAAAGGTAAAAGAGGAACTTGTGCTTTAACCGTTTGTACTTGCAAAACATTAAACCCAAAAGACAGGATCCATTTATTTGAAGTCCACATTTTCTGTGATTTGTTTGTGGGAAAGAGAAAGTCACCTTCATGTCCCAAAGCTATGGATGCTATCAGCAGAGTGGCGGAGACACAGCCAGCAAATCCTAACGCCAGCGTGTGAAACTACAGAGAGTCAAGAGGGAGATGCGTTACGGCTGTATTACAATTTCTATTGCAAGTTCTCTTTCGAATTCTAGGTGCAGTTAGAAAGCAGGCAGCTCTCGCATTACAGGCGGGATCGCTGGTGAGACACTGCAATTCAAAAGAAATCCTAATCGCTTTCCTGCTGGAGACCTTTGCCTGAGTTTAGCTTGTGATTAATAGAGCCTTTCTTTCCCTCCCTCCGTCAGAGAAGCTCATTGCTAACTAATATATTCTGCAGGTGACAGCCTGTCTCACATGGTGATAGATTTGCTTTAATTCAGGAAAATCAGCTGTAGACATTGTTTTACATGAAGTTAACAGAAATTAGGCAAGATGGAAGGTCATAGCATTCAACTCACATCACTGGCTATATCTCCAGAGACGCGAGCAGCCTGGAAGGGAAGAGCGTCTATTGTCAGCTTGTAGCCTTGAGCACGGAGATTACGCCAAGACTCCTTGTATTTTGCCTACAGTAGGAACACACATAGATCTTTAAAAAAAAATTTTTTTACACGAATCAATGAACAAAGGCTACCCCTTTCATTTGTAGTACAGTGTTCCAGAATTGATTTCTGACCAGCAAAAGCTCTCTCTTTTGCAAAGAAAATCTCATCAGCACACACGCAATCGTGCGCTCTGACACATAGGGATGCAACACACTCGTGGAAAAATGTATTTACCACGAGCGTCTAAAATCATGGTTTAAGTTCGGGAACACTAGAAGGGTCACCGTTAGATCCCATCATAGCCACTGACAGATGAGGCTTTGGAGCATGTCTTCACCTTAGCAACAAGAAAGGCTTACATCACTCAGATTGGCCGCGTTCGCTTTGGCTCGGACGAACTCGGGCAGACCCAGGGTCATCGTGTACTGGTGCCTCGCCTCGTCCCCGGCTGCTTTATAGAGGCGCTGGGCAGAGAGAGGAAGAAGAAAGCAAGGAGAGGATGCTGAGTGTTTCTCAGTGCTGGAGGCCCCTCGTTTGCGAGAGGGAAACAGGTTTGCAGAAATAGGTTTGCGGGGAGCCATTCGCCGTGTCACGGATACCCCTTCGGCCCTGAAGAAGATCTTTCTTTCAATAAAGTCAGTTCTTTCATGAGTCAAGCTGAGTGATATGAAAGGGATACGTAAGACATTGCAAGTTGCTTTTGAAGGGGTTTAGGGCAGGTCACCCCAAAATATGGCACCTTGGCATACTGAATGCTTTAAGCTGCAGGGATTTGGGAAACAGCAGGTGCTAGAAGCACTCTTTCTTCTCTCCTCTCCTGAAGCAGGCCAGAAGACCCTCCTGTAAGAGATGCCCTCCCCAGAGGAGAGGAGTGTCCTCATCTCCGAAGCCGGAGGGCTGCAGGGAGGAGTCTGAGGGAACAGACCATGCTAAGTGTGCCCCTGACCTTAGCCCATCACATTTCCCCGTGACTCCCCAAACCGAGTACAGAAATGTTCATTTCTTCTGGTTCCTGTACGAAGGCTCCTGGACCAAGTAAAACTTGAATTAAATATACTAGTATGCTTGTCTTTTGTTAATCTGCCTTTTGTTACAGAAGCCCCACTGAGACCCTAGCTTGGGTAAAGGAAAAGGTAAGGTTTCTTCCTTACACTTTGCTCGGGAACGGGCTGAGAAAAGAAAACCACGTTTAGGAACGCTATCATAGCTCTTCTCTTTGGAGACTTTGCCCTGGGGGATACAGTGTAAAGACCATAAATACCAAGATCCAGGAAAATTTGGAGAAGTCCTGGTTGGTGGAAGGGAGGTTCCCAAACTCTGTTCTGCATCCCTTCCTAAAGCTCTGGCTCCTTCCATGAGCGAACTCACGCCAGTGCGGCCCCGCGTGGCCTCCACCGGCTACAGAAACACCCATTCACGCGATCAGAAATGGGTCTGTGACTGGTGAGTTCTCTGAGGTCATCATAGGAGGCGGATTACCCCACCATCCAGCTCACAGAGCAGGTAGGAAAGGCTCGACGGGAATTTAAGATTGAGAACGGCCACTACCCCGGCTCTTGTGGACATTCTTCTCCCTAAGCTGCTGTCTCTTAACTTTCTGACTTGGGTGAGAGTGGAATCCAATTGTATAAATAGCCAAATCTCGACTGGCTTCTAAAAGAGTCAGGAGGAGAATTTGAAAAACTCAGGACGATGCCAGATTTAACTCCCTGCCAAGCTGGGTTTCTATTTCAGACGAGATTGGGCGCGTTCAGGGTGGCATGGCCGTAGATGCGATTTCTATTTCAAACTTGCAAGAGAGCCATCAAGAAGTAGCAACAAAGGGCCTCGAATGCTGATTTTATGTAACGAGACTCCTTCCCCTGCGCACCCATTGGCTAGAGATATTTAAATGAAGTGAGCAAACGGCAAGTGAGGGAGGAGGCAGAAATTTCAGAAGTGTGACCAACACCATTCTGTGTAAGCGGCCTTGCACCAGCACCCCTGAATACCCACACAGCCTCCAGAGAGTCATCATCAGAATGACCATGGATGCAAGGTTAGCCCATATGTTTCTAGACAGAACAGGTGAATGATGGACCAGTACTTTCAAACTTTAATGTGCAAGGGAAACACGTGAGGACCCTGCTAAAGGACCCTGTGGATTCAGGGGGTCTGGGGTGGGGCCTGAGGCTCGGCGCCTCTAACAAGCCGCAGGTTCGAGACTGCCCTTGAGGGGCGGGACTAGAGATTAAACCCGATTTCCAACTAAGCCTTCCTTCCCTCTGGAAAATGTTTACATTCCATATATGACGTTCTTTTCTTTCCAAACCCCCATGCAAACACGCGTGCTTTTCCCCGGCCCCCACCCCACAAATATTCACACATATTTTTGACAACCTAACAGTTTTTAAAAAGCCCATTCCAGAGCCCTCCAATTTTACCTCGTTGGTTATCTGGTTACTGAGTTTTGCGTGAAGGAGGCTGGGAGTGTCTGTCACAGCTGTGTACTTGAATGACTGGGGGAGCTGCCGGTACTTACTCTGAGGGAAGAAGACGACTTGGTTAGGCATCAAGCCAGAAGAAGAACAAGCTTTATAAGCACTGGGTATAAAAGCTCACTTTGCAAAGGCTGCTAGTCTGTTCCCCTGAATCCAGTCCGACACCTGCTCTCGTGACCTTGGAGCTCAGAGGCAGGAAGATGCAGAGGACAGGACGGACTGAAGCAGATGCTTACCCACAGGAAGAGGAGAGGAGATCTAGCCGTTGCCGTGAATGTGAACGTGACTACTGAAATTTGCATTTTGCTCCGACCTTTGTTTGATGGAAGCCCAGAGCCCCTTGGCTCTGGGAGTGTCCCAGAAACAATTGTGCAGCTTAAAAAAAAATACTGATTGCCTGCACCCCACCCCGGGAGACCAGGATTCATTAAACCGTCAGTGGGCCCAGACCTCTGTATTTTGTTTTAAGCTCCAAAGACAATTCTGATGCCCCACTAGGTTCAGAAACCACTCTCTTTTGAGATTTCACTGGAAACGTAAAGCGCAAAGTTCAATCTGAACTCCCACGGTGAGGCCAGCTCCGTTTTCTCAGAGCTCCTCATCAATGTGTGAGCCCACCTGATACTTCCAGTGCCCTCCATCATGCCCTCCTGTCCTTGCATCCACAGTGAGTGGAAGTCCCAGAGCCTTTGCAGGTGGAAGTAAGATTCCTCAGAAGCTCAAAGCGCTTAGAATTCTAGACTTCTGTATTTTTACCATGAAATTATCACCAAGCTTCTAACAACCATTTCCCAGCCACCTGAGAAGCACAGTTGTTTGGAATATCAGTGCCAATCCTCACAAAAACTAAATGACAGAGGCAGGAGTATCCCCATTTAACTGACTGAAAAATTGAGACTCCGAGAGGGCCGGCGACAGACTGGAGGTCACACAGCAAACGAGCACTGGCCCAGGATTTCAGTCTTCATCTGTTGGTCTCTGAAGCCTGCCTTTTTGTCATTGTACCACAGGGCCGCTCTTCAAAGGGACCCTAGGGTAGTAGATCTTATGAGTCAGGGAATAATTCTTATGTGTTCATAGAGGAGCTGGCTTGATATTTGCAAAGCTGTCTTAAATGGCATCCAGTCTAAATGGAGAATCTATTAATAGAAGAAAGACCCCACCAGAGGTTATGCAGTGAACGGTCACTGTTAACAGTTAACATGTAACTAGCTTCAGTAGGAAGAAGCAAGCTGAATACTGGGGAGCTGAATGCTTTTTTCTCCTGCAGAAATAAGCCGGATACCCCTCAGCCCTCCAGGGTCCCCCGGTCACCTCACTGATGAGTTCAGACGCCTTCTTTCTCCCTTCGATCTCTAAAGTGCCTGGAATGACACAGGGAACGCCTCGCATGAAGTTCAGGTCTGACCGGTACAAATTCTAGAAGAGACAACACAAGGAATCAGAGAGGCCCAACTCACAGAACAAGGAAGCAAAGAGAAGCCGGAGGACCCACAACAGGGTAACGTCGTAATTAGAACTCGAGGCCAAGCCAGTCTCTCCAGACAGGTCATCCTCACACACAGGGCCACCCAGGAAGCATGTATTGGGGAAGCAAAAATGTAGGTCAGCAGAGAAGGATTCTGCTGTCACCTGTCTCCTTAGCTTCAGAGGGAGGGGAGGCCGGTTTTTATCTTCATGGGGGCTATCAAGACATAACCACGGGAGTGGATTGTGGTTAGAAAGTCAGTTGTCTGGGGGCAAATGTGGAAATGACGGTTTAATAGGTCTTCTGAAACAAAGCCCAGCAGCAGAGGGTGGCATTAATTAATCACGGGTTAAGAAAGACCTAATGAATGAATCCAGACTCATCTGGCACAGGCCCCTCTGTCTGGGTAGGGCCGAGTGTGTGCACCTGCGTGATTTGGGCTGACAGTTTAAAGGGTCCCCAAACTCACTCCCCTGCAGCCACCGAGGTGCCCCCCTGGCCATTGCTGCCTTCCAAGTGCTGTCACAGTGAGAGGCAGGGCAGGCGAGGGCTCCGCTCAAGTGACACATAGGCCCTGAGCTGAGCGTGACAGCCCCGTGGCCCTGCCGCCGCTCTCGGGTTCCTGACAGTTTTTGTCAGCCGGTAAACACTGTGCACGGGTGGAAAATTTGAACAGACGACAGATACCCAGATCTGAGAGTCCTTTTGCTTCCAGGCACCGTCCAGGAAGCAGGTTTTGTGTGGTGCTTTGCTTTCCAACCGCAGCCCGTTACCTGCAAACCCCATAGCGCAGAAACCTAGAAAGGCAGGCAGCGGGGGTGGGGGGGGGTGGCGCCAAACAGGACGCTGTCACCTGTGGAAGGGAGCACCCAGGATCTCACTGGGAAAGAGGTGATCCTCGGTGCTCCCCAGTACTCTCAGGCCACCTGCTTCAGAAGACAGGTGGCCTGAGCTTGAAATGCACGTGCGAGGCCCCTGGAGGTCTGCACCTCTCGTTGCGGGGACCCAGGAAGCATCGCTGGGAACTGGGTGCCCTGCCCTCCTCTGCACACTCTCCTCCGCCTAAAGTGGGTCCACTCAGACCCCAGCCTCTCCTAATAGAGCACAGCCTCCCTCAGAAAACGGACAGCCTGGGAATCCACGAAGCACTGAGAAGAGCCCCCAGTCTGACCCGAGGCCGAAGGCTATGCCCTTGGCAAATGCTGAACATGCAAAACATGTGAACTGAGGGCACCTTGGTCAGACGCCATCTAAGTTCAAGTGTCAGCCCCCATTTCTCACTGATAGTTGTGTGATCTTGGGCAAGCTATCTGTTTAACTCCTTTGAGCCTCACTGCAATTTATAAAATGGGGTAAAGACTCTTGATTTGGGGTAATTCTGAGGTTTAAATGAGATCATGCGTGAAAACGTAATGTTTAGAAACAATAGATGCTCCCTGTTGCCAGTAGATCTGTGGAATCCTGCTAGGCAGGGACAGCGTTTCCAAAGAAGAGCCAGGTTGAGGATCTGTCACCTCCAGAATCCCTCACAGCCCCGGCAGGAGCTTGCGGGTCACTGCCTCATGGTCAGATCTGAGAAGATGGAGCCCTGAGCAAGAGGCCAGGTCCCCTTACCTCGCTTTGCAACTTGTGCGCTTTCTTGGCACAGCTGAGCCTCAGGTCTTCGGCCAAGGAAGTGTGCTGGGGGAGCGGGTGTCTGTAGTCCTGGTCGCTGGCCAGGCTCTGAGCCTTCTTGGCATGCACCAGGGTCACCATGTCCAATGGCAGACGGAAGCGTGCCTTGGAGACCTCAAAGCCTTTCTTGTAGTTCACCTAGAGGGGCAGACAGAGCAGCAGCGGCTATTTCAAAGCCACCATTCGCACAGGGGCCATCAGGGAGCACAAGCGCAAGGCGGTTCTCTCCCCCGTGAGCCCCAGAGACGCTCTGGCAGGGACCGGCTTACTCAGCAGGATTCATCTCCAAGTCCCCACACCACCCTCAGCCCTGGAGGTCATTGACTTAGATGATGAGGGCCTATGGCTGCCCCAATAAGGGAAAATACAGAAGCTCAAGAGACAGACATCACAGCAGTGATTCCCTTGCTCGAGTCTGTAGATCCTCTCATTTTCCAGAGGCAAGAAGGTATGTGGCTGCCCTGTGCCCTGCCCAACAGTGCTTCTCCCCATCACCCTGTCCGGTTACAGTTTACACACCGGGGACTCTCTTCTCAGGCTTAGCCGACGAGGCGCTTCTTCCTAGGCATCAGATGACATCCTAAGAGGTCTGGGGGCAGGGGCACCTGGGTGGCTGAGTCGGTTGAGCATCTGACTCTTGATTTCGGCTCGGGTATGATCTCACTGTTCGTGAGTTCGAGCCCCGTGTTGGGCTCTGAGTGGACAGTGTAGAACCTGCTTGGAATTCTCTCTCTCTCTCTCTCTCTCTCTCTCCTTTCTCCCTTTCCCTCTGCTCCTCCCCTTCTCACTCTCTCAAAATAAATAAACTTTAAAAATTTAATTAAAAAAACAAATCTAGGGGGCCAAGAGCAGTGGGTAGACGCTTGGAAAACCAGTTCTGAGGGATGGGAATTCCCTAGAACCCAGCAGGCACGCTGAGGAAGGAGAGGACAGGCTCCTTCCAGACAAACTCCACTGCAGTCCTCAGGGAAGCTGCCAGAAGGTCTGCGAAGCTCCCTCTGGGCTTTCTTGGGAGTCAGATGCATAACTGGCACCTCTTCCACCCCTCCCTTACCTCCTGCTCCCATCTAGCATCCTCTCCTCCCCCTAGCATAAAGCCAAGGACAATTCATGTCCAACCCCACATTCTGCGGTCAGCACCTCAGCCCAGAAGTGGGGGGTGGGGGGGGGGAGTTAGAAATGGGGAAACTGAGGCAGAGAACAAAATGGCAGAGAACATGTGAAGCTGTGGAAAGAGCATGAGATGCAGGGCTGGAACCATATCCACTTTCTAGCTGATCCTAGACAAGGGACTGAGTCATTCAGATCTAGGTCTTCTTATTCGTGAACTAGGATGGATAAGACGAAGTTCCTAAAGATGGTTCGACGGTTAAGTGAGACACAGGGTGTAAAGGTGCTTAGTCCTCCGTAACACAGTGGACACATGTTAGGTTCTACCACCACCATTAGCCAGCGCACATACGTGCAAGGGGACAGTGTATGCACCCTTGCGCCACCATCCAGAGGGTGGAAGACACGGGCTGCGAACTCAGAGGTTTCCAGGCACCCAGGTGATAGCACCAGTGAGTAAAGCAGGAAGTGAGGGCAAAGGAGGTGGCTGCCTGACCAGGAGAGCATAGATCCTCCTAAATGGAGCTCTCAGGAGTTAACCTCCACTGTAGCCTTAAGGAACCCAGGGCCAGCTTCTGGCTGAAAGTCTACGACTTTCATGCAAAATGTTCCACTTTTAAAGGTTTGCAAGCAATTCACTCTGCGGACCAAACAAAACAGCTCTGTCGTCCACAGGCCCCCATCTGTGGCCCCTGATCACATCACGGAATGGCCCAAGGGAGCTAAGGGGTCATCTAGTTCAAACTCTCACCTGCGGAGGAAGAGGCTGAAGCCCAGGAGAGCCAAGGGACCGGACAAAGGCACACAGCTAGTGAGGACAGAGCCAACAGCCACAAGGACAAACAACCCGTGCTGGCTGGATATTGCTAGGTGGGGGCCCCCCGGTTCCGCTGCATTTTCTCCTACTTACTTCGCTCTGCAGCGAGCTCGCATACACTGAATGTGCAAGGCTGATATCGTCTTCCAAGCTCCGGGAGCCAAGCATCTGCCCTTTCATTTTCTCAAATGCCTCTTTGTATCTGTACTAAAGGGAAAGAGAGCGGGAGAGAGTAACAGCTCGGGGACAAGGGACACGGAATGGGAGAGGTGGGTATTGGGCGAAAATGTTTTGTTCTTTTGACAGTGACTGGGTGAGTTAAAAGAAAACGCGCAGGAGTCGTCAAAAGGCCTATTCTTTCATATGCAAGACTCCCAATGACTAAAGGGCTGGGTATGAACTGGCGGGAGGTGTTAGCACTTGGGCGGCCCGCGCACAGGAAGGTGGGTGCATTGTTAACGGTCTCTGCACGCGGACTCGCTTTAGGAAAGCGCCTGGTGGAGGGTGCATTTCATCTGCCCAGGGTCCAGAGTTACAGTCCGGCATTTGGCTTTGTACCCCGGCTAGGGGATTTTTTTTGTTGTATGCTATGTTCTTTCTCACTGGTCGTTATCAGATTGCCCTAACACAGTCAGGTGGGAAAGCAGAGGACAGTATCCACAGGCAAAAGAAGGCAGGGGTTAGGGGCAAAAGGAGTAAAAATTGGTTAGTATTAAACATTGACACAGTAATGGAGGTGGACGCTCACATCGCTTATGACTTCGCCAGAAGCCTTTGCTGCCTGAAACGGAATGGCATCCAGTCTCAGCCTATATCCGCCGTCTCGAAGTTTGCTCCAGGACTCCTTATAACGTGTCTGTTGGGAAGATGTGGACAAATAAAGACCTGCATGTGATCTGGTGGTTCTGAGATCCTCAGTACCAAGATGGGCATCTGCTTTGTTATTGGGTTTTCTCCCAGCCCCCAGCTGGAGTTAGAAATCACTCTGTCTTAGCAANGGGGCTTTAGAGTCAGACACACCCAGATTTCTCTGAGCAGCAGAAGAAAGTGGAAGAAGCAGGCAGAAGGCCGAGTGTGCATAGATCTTTATGTAAGATAAGGAGAACACAGCTGTTTCTATCAAAGAACAGGGGGGAGGGGTTGTTGATCAAGGTTACGGGAGGGAAGGGTCTCTCCTTGGCATGCCGTTGGATGCCCTCACCTACATCCTGATGCTCCCGCATTTCACCCCCTCAGTACCAACGCCCTTTGTGCTAAGGCAGTGTTCCTAGACTCATTCTTGTAAATGAGCTTGACTTTCTGGAGGACCGCCTACCTAACCCGCAGAGCTCAGCATGAATGAAAGCAAAGGGCTCCTTGTTCCAAAATATTACAAATTTCAAGATGGTGACCGCAGAACATGAAACTAAGCTCCAGGCCCTTCTGAGCACAGGCTGCCTGCACTGCCCAGGTCCCTGGGTCCCCCGGAATTAAAGCCAGTGCCCCATCTGCCGGCCTCACCTCACTGATATTCATGGCATTCAGCTTAGCCAGGAGGACTTCAGGGAGGTCAGCTGTCTGAGTGTAATGATGCTTTATGTTTTCTCCTTGTTCCCTGTATAACCTCTGTGGACAAAGAGAGGTTTTGCGTTAAACCCAGGAGGCTGCTCCACGCGGCCATCGGCCAAGTGACACTCCGGGAGACAGGGACAGCTGTCACCTCCCCATGGAGACAGGATCTTGGGTCCCCTGCTACCTGGATTCCACAGCCGGCACGGTGACACGGGCTTCACTCCCTCCCAAGCCCCACATCCCAGCTCAGAACATGACAGGCTGAAACCTGCCTCTACATTAACACTCTACTTGTAGCATAAATGCTGACATGGTGTCAGAAGATGAGGTCATGTTAACACCTAGTCATTTTGTTATTAACCACAAAGCACGGGAGGGCGTCAAAATTCAGAGGCACGAAAAGAGGCCTCTTCCACAGGCAACGTTTGGACCTACTTCAATCCCCACTCCCTTCCTCCATCTTGAGGATTCCTGTGCTAATAAGTGTCTCCCGGGTGGGTCTGGGGTGCCATTCACGAGGAACTCTGATTTGGGCTTACGACATCCTCGTAGTGATGACACGAGGTTGGCATCGGCCACCAGAGAAAGTTTCTAACCCGGGCTTTTCCATCCCCAGTCTTGGTAGCTGTGTCCAAAGTTTCTACGTATCACAGCACTGCCCCCTAGAGTTGGTTCGGGTAAGGAGGGAGCCAGTGTCATTTTTCCTCAGGCAAAAGATCCTGTTGGACCATCTGTGTTTCTCAGAATTTAATTTGCTTCTGAGGGGCTGCTTGTCAAGAAAGTATAAATTCCTAAACCCTTAAGTTTGTAAATCATCCCGTAACATATTCTGATAGGCATTCAGGACGTTTCCGAATGCCTGTTGAAAAAGGCACAGCCAGAATAATATAGTCAATGGGGAAGCAGGAGAGATCCTTCTGAAACTCGTCCCCACCCAGAGCTGTAAATTTTCCTCGAGGCAAGTCGAATGCCTTGAGGATATCTACAAGGCGTGTCCTCCCCGCCCAAAGACCCGTGGGCCTCTCTCGGTAGAATCGGCCAAATGGGGTTAACCCGTGTCCTAAAGAGAGTTTTTTTAGGACCACATCGTTCAATTCAGTCTCCAACGAAGGCTGTGCTGTGAGGACAAAAGGCCAGATCTCAGAATCACGTTATAAAGGGAACGTGGGACACGACTTCACTGTTAGTCTCGTGCACGCAAGACCCAAATCATTTCCAAAGTCTCTGGGGGAATTCGGAGGGCAAGGATTCCTGCCTTCCTGCCCTCGGGTCCCGAGGAGCCCTAGCAGGGGCTGCGACTTCCAACTACTATGAATTTTCACCCCCAGCGTTCCAGTGCTGGAAACGACACTTTAAAACAAAAAGGAGCCAGGCCGGTGGAGGTGGCGGGGGGGGTGGGGGGTGTCCCAGCCCAGACAAATCTTGAAGACATGCAAATGGGCAGACAGGAGAGCGTGAGGGCAGTGGGGTAGCCGAGCCCCACTTGGCATCTGAGGACCAATAACACCCCATCTGCATCCTAATGAGGAAGCACCCCTGCTAAGGTGTGCCTCCGCGAAGGACAAGGAGTTCCTTCATCCTGAGAACAACAGAAAGAGCAGGGCAAGGAGCCCTCAGCTTCAATCGCAGTGTTGAAAGAAGAGCCCACTCTTAGAGTTCATAATGTATATATATTATCACTTACATCCACTGCTTGGGTATAACTAATTCTGGCCTGGACCATCTCCGGAGTGTCTTTAATACTGGTAAACTTCAAAGCAGCTGGATGCTGACGGTACTTCTTCTGTTGAGCAGAAAAAGATCAAAGCTGTGAATTTTGTGCTGCTCTTTCATGCCATTTGAAAGGGAAAAATCATAGGTTGCTTGAGATTAGAGTGAATTTGTGAACATAATTATTATTCGGCTTCCTCCATCTTTATATCCTCGGTGCCTTCAGGTTAATATTTGTTTCAATTTAAGAATAACCTCATGTCAATTAACATTAAAGTATTTCTACCTGGTGCAAAGAAAATATCGCAAAATTAGGTTATCCTGGTAAAATACTGTGGGATGTACGCTTAGGAAAGGATTCTCTTTATGTGTTTCAGATATTGTGTTGCGGTTGTTTACATATCTTCATTTGGGTCTCCCAGGCAAGAAGGGAAGTTACATTTATCAATCGAAGCTTGCTGCTTTCCTTCCACAAAAGGACTTGGCAGAGATTATCACAGTCAAAGCCCTTGCATTTAGCAGTCAGGGATCATAACTCTCCAATCACTTTAGAACCTGGTTCAGTGAACGTAAGCAAGAATTCTTTAGAATGTTACAATAATGAGAAGAAGGGCATTATTATTGAAAGGGGTGATGATACATTTTGAAAGATTGGAAACAAACCAACAGAATCACCAAGAATTCCAACGCTGGCAAAGACCTAGATACCCAATTTTGATCCTAAAAGTCATGCTTAAATTAATTCCTATTTTTTAAAATGCAAATACATTCCCAGGAGACTAGAACAGTTGCATTCTTAATGGAATTGTGAAGTGCATCTTTCCTCAAATCAAAGAATTATCTTATAAACACTGCCTCATTTCCTGTTTTTTGTGTCCTGGGTTGTTTAAAGACACGGTTCAGTCTCCAGCCACCTCTGTTGTGTCACCTGTTTTTGTACATAAAGTTTTATTGGAACACAGCCATGCTCATTCGCTCACACACCATCTATAGCTGTGTTCATGCAGTAGTGGCAGAGGGGAGTAGCTGCAATTGAAACTGTGTGGCCCACAAAGCCGGAAACAGTCCCTATCTGGTCCTTTACAAGATAAAGTTTGCCGGCTCCTGCTTTAAGGGACAGGCATGTGCGCATTTGTGGTTTTTTGCAGCAGTGTGTGGCATTCTGTCTGAAAATGAAGAGGTCAGCCAATTTGACACGAAACTGGAAATGCGCCAAACAGAAGTGAGGTGATTAGGGAAAGTTGCTGAAAGATTTTCTTGGCTTACTGAAGTTTGAAGACTGGTGTGAAGCACGGAAGATAAGCCAATTTGTTGGGTAAGTCTGCAAAATGAGGTGGAAAATTAAGCCCACTGTGGGATAAACAGTTCCAGAAAGATCCCTTGGATGCCAGACTTAGATGCATGAAGGAATCGTCTTGAAGTCTAAATTGTGTGCATAGTTTATTTTCCACATCCTTTTATGAGTGGGCCCGATGAGAGCGGAGGATCATGAGTCCTCACACCTGGATGTGTGCTGCTACAAGTTTCTCAAAATCATCCTTTGAAGAAGGCCTTTCCTCTATCAGACTGAGCTACTGAGGGGAGTGTCCACTGAGGTCTCAGGGTCTTCTGAGCCTTGAATGCTGATTAATATTTCCTAAAAATTAATCCAATCAAAGTGTACCCACTTCTGGAACCAGCTCTGTGACATGTCAGGTTAACCGGAATATTCTCCCATGGGGAAAATATCAACGCTGGGCAGGTGTGTTTGAAAACCCAACTTAGGTGTCTTTCTCTTTCACCTACACGTTTAGTAAGAAAGTATTCTCAAAACAAAGTGCCAGGAGGTTCACCACGAAGGCTACCAGGCCCTGTGGTGACGGCCATGGTGATCTCCCCATGCACCCGCCCCCCCACCCCCCATGGAAGTCTAGAAAGACCAGGTTACTCTGAAGGCAACTAAAAACATTCTCGCTTGCCTTCTGAGCAAGTTTCTCCCCCAACAGACATGAACAGAGGTGGGATTTGGGTTGTTCGAGGATGTGCAGCCTCCGCTTGAGCATGAGGCAACGGCAACTCCGGGGCGTGTCTGTCCAGTGGTTCTCCACCTTTCGGCGGCGCCTGGAGACAGTCTGGGTTGTCACAACTGGGCAGAGGGTGCTACTGGCATCTAGTGGGTGGAGGCAGGGGTGCTGCCCGACACCCCACATGACTCGGGACACCCCACAACCAAGAGTTTTCAGAACATAGACAGTTCTGAGATTGAGAAACCCTGATTGAATCTTTAAAAGATCCGTTTAATGGAATTCTCCTAAAATGTGAGCAGAATGGCTCTTTGCAGCACACCATCATGCCTTAGGGTCCGAGGGAGGCTGCAGGTACACAGGAGTGAGATTTAACTGGAAGGGAGACCCTTCAACAGGAGAGCCCCAGGTCACGTGTCCTGCACCACGTGAATATTCAAAAAACTGTTTACACTGTGGTAGAAAGGAGAGAGAGAGAGAGAGAGAGGAGAAAATGTGCATAAAGTCACGGAAAGAGCTTTCCGGGTGCAATAAATGCATCTTTTCATCATCACTCCCTTGTTGCTTCATTAAAAAGGTAAGTTGGTAGGTAGCAATTGAGCTCTTTTTGATTGTCATTATTATTCATAATATCATTTGTCACCCACTTTGTTTTTGCCAGGGCTCTATGGGCCCCTACTGGCGTGTGTTTGGTATGTAGTTTCCCTCTAATTACCAGCCCTAGTCTGGGTTTCCAGGCCTTTCATGTAGCTTTGCCTTTTTCTTTGCCTTTTGAGTGGAAATTATTTTAATTTTATACAGAAATGCCACACGCCTCGTGCAGCCGGGCCTGTTGCCCGCTGTCAGGAAATCTCACCTCGCTAATGAGTTCTCCTGCCTTCTTCGCCTGCTCCACATTTAATGACCCGGTGGCGACCCAGCCCGTGCCTTTCATCCACTTGACATCTGCCCTGTATTGGTTCTGACAAAGGAGAAAGGGAAAAAAAGGCAGGCCATTGTTTGGCGCGCAGACATTTAAAGGGCTATTAATGGCTCCCAGATGTCGCCTTGGTGCTGGCTGAGTCAAATTAGATGCCGCTTTTGTCTTACCCATTTCTGCACAGTCACAGGTAGGGCTCCAAAATGTCAATTAATCTCCCCTTTAATTGGAGCATCCCGCTGCTGGTGGCCTTAGGCCCCTCCCACCGGCGCCTGGGGGGGGCGGCGGGAGGGGCCGGAGCAGCCTCGTCCCTCATTAGGGAAGAGGGACGTCCTCATTGTCTGCTTTCCCCGTTTTCTTGTTTAAAAAAACAAGCAGGGGAGAAGAAAACGAGAACTCACAACGGAACCCAGGTGGGGAGCTATTTGAGGGAATTTCACAAGACACCCGCGGCCTCCCACGGGGCCGATTCCTTCCAATGCACCTCGGTGGGGGCAGGGGGTACTTCTCATTTCTTTGCTTGCCGGGGAAGGCGTCGTTTTAATGGAGAGCCATCTAAATGGACGCTTCTCTAAAACTCGAGAATCACCCAGAGCCCCAGAAACCGCTCTACCAGGAAGGGCGTGTCTATACCGCCCTCCGCACCCGTGCCTCCTCAGCGCACCCACCTTCCTGCACCAGAGCCCACTGAAGATGGAGGAGAACGGTGCCCGGAGGGGCACCCGGGAGAGAGGGGAGAGGCTCTCAGGGGGGCGTGTGCCCCCTTTCTGAAAAGGACACTGCCAACAGGAGGATGGGAGACGCTCTCCCAGAACAGGCCACAGTTACCAATGTCACTAATATGTCTCCCCCCTGCCCCCGCCACAGTAAAACGAAACAGGGAAAACACATGGCATAGCATCCAAAGCGGGAAGAGCTCAAATAAAGGTTAAATCATTAGGAAAGCTGAGCTGCGTCCCCCACGCCCCATCCCAGGACCGGGAAGCAGGTGTGTCGGTGGATAAACTACCGACTTGGGAAGCTGGGGAAAGCCGTTGCGGCGAGGCTGGCACATGCGGGCATGTGCACATGCGGAGCTTACATCGCTCTGTAAGCCGTACGCCTTCTTGGCCCATTCCACTCTCATGTCTGTGGGCAGGGTGGTAAAGTGATGAGATGCTGTCTTGTAGCCTATGCTGGTGGCTAGATGCTGAGCCTTGCGGGCATGCGCGAGGTGGGCCATGTCCAGGGAGACGTGGCACCGGGATCTGGCGTCCTCGAACCCCTTCTTGTACTCCCGTTCGCTCTGCAGCTTGGACATTTGCAGCGAGTGGCTCATTTGTGAATCCCCCTGGGCATCCTTCGCCCCAATCAGTTTCCCTCTGGACCTCTCATAATCTTCCTTGTACTTCACCTAAACAGGAAGAAGAGAGTGGGGTATGTTAGCATCTCCTAAAGGCATTGTTAACTTTCGTGAAAGTCCAAACAACGCCATACAACAGAATCTTATTAGAATTAGGGTCACAGTTGACTTCCTATCATTGAACAGCGAAATATTACTCATTATTTCCCTTTTCACCTCAGCTGCCAGGAAGCTCAGAACTAAACTGAACGCTCAGCTATACAACAGTCTATTCCCAAGTTCCTGGTGATATTCCATCTGTTGTCTGTATTCTTTAACCTCACTTTCTCTGGATATTTTTTATGTTTTATTTATTTTTGAGAGATAGAGACAGTGTGAGCAGGGGAGGGTCAGAAAGAGAGGGAGTTACAGAATCCGGAGACAGGCTCCAGGCTCTGAGCTAGCTGTCAGCACAGAGCCTTATGCGGGGCCCGAACCCAAGAACCATGAGATCAACCGTGAGAAGTCGGATGCTTAACCGACTGAGCCACCCAGGCGCCCCTGGATTTATATTTAAGTGGTCTGTTGTGTCCTTTCTGGGAATAATGAAAACATCGTAAACAAAAAGTAGTCAGAAATGAAAATAGTACAGAATAGCTAAAATACAGCTGCTGTTTGAGAAAGGGGCTAAAATTACAGAACGGGGGCATCTATAAACATTTAGGAGTATGGGGAGCCCAAGGGAGCATATTCGCTTGGAAGAAGACCAACAGTAATAAGGATCAGAAGACGAAAACGAATATGGAGCTGCCTTAAAAACTGTAACAGGATAACATTATCAGGAGACCTGGGCTCTCCTCTCACCTGCGCCAACAGTGACAGTATCCATAGCTGCCACTGTTTATTGATGCTTATTGTGAGCCAGGCACGGTGTAAACCCACGCCCTCAAAGTGCATCTGCAGACCAGCGCTGGTTCGTGAGCTCTTACCAGGAACGAGATAAGGACCTTAGGTCAGAATGTAAATTGGCCGCATCCCCAAGCCAGTGTTTAGTTCAGCTGATCTCTACATAGATTCATAAAGAGAAGTATACGCATGTGCGTGCATGTCTTTCGGAAGCAAGACTGTCTTGATGCAGTTAGCGGACTTTGCCTTCCACTCTGGCCTAGGCTCCTTATCTCACATCAGACGCCCAGTCACCAGCACTGGACGATGGAACACTCAACACACGTCAGTTCATTTCACTTCTTCATAAGCATTTTGCAACTGCCAATTTACCCATGAGTTAACTGAGATTTTGAAAGGTCAAGCAACCTTCCCAGAGTCACAATGCTTAACGGGATGGAGCTAGGATTTTATCCAAGGTCCATCTGACACCAGGACCTGTACCCTCGGTGGCTGACAGGCCACAACATCCTTAGATAGTCCTGGAATGTCTCTGGGCATCAGTTTACCTGTCACATAGCCGTTTAGAGCATTACTCACGCTGCTCCCACTAACATGGCTTCCCCCTACCGAAAACCGACGTGTGGCAAGCAGTGTGCTCTCGGCTCTTACAGGATGATCTCACTGTGAAGCGGTCCTATTTATCCCCACTTTACAGATTGAAGCCTGAGGCTCAGGGAGATTAAGGGCCTGTGCAGACCCTTTCTGACTCTCCTAGATGGAAAACAGCAGGACTCGCAGCGCCCTGTACAAGCTGAGCGCCCACTCACCTCGCTGGCCAGGTCCCTGTTGGCTTTGGCTGCCAGGAAGGCCAAGGAGTCAAGACGCAGCTCAAAGCCTTTCGCCTTCTGGTTTTCCCAGCTGCTCTTATACAGTTTCTGAGGAAATGGAGGAGAAAAGAGGTCATCTTCCTGTGGGAAGCCTTCCCTAGACTCCACGACACTCCCTCCAGGAGGCCGACACGGATTGCATCCTTCCACAGAAACCTGGGAACCTGAATACAACCAGACCTCCTTGTTCCTGCCTCCAGGCCTCCTAACACACAGGCCTTCAGTCAAAAGAAGCTGAATTTGAACTCCAGAGGCCTTGAAAGACACTTAGGAGTCTCCATGGAGGTCTCAAAGACCTGCCCCAGGTGGAAGAGCATTGCAAAACGCCCAGCAACATTTCTGAAAGGTTCCCCACCCCCTGCGCACACATCCCGCTCAGCCCAGCAGGTGCTGCAGCTGCGTATGGCTGTCTCCCTGGCCCCAGCCTCTCGTCCACCTGGGGCTGGTCCCTGCTCCTCCATGTCCTTCCCTGCCCCCACCTGCAGACTTCAAGTTCTTTCTTCTAAAGGCTCCCTCTCTATGTGTGTGAATCAGTTTAGCCCCTGTCGCCCCTTCTAACGATCCCCGATACCCAGGACTCAGATCAGGACTCCAAAGGCCTGGGAGCTGAGCGGGAGAGCTGAGGAAGGCCCCTGCTAAGAGACAGGGAGAAGGGTTGGGGCCATGCATGCTTTGTGTCCGCAGGTCACGGCTGCCTTGCGCACACTGCTCCCAGGGCTTTCTGTATATCGGCTCCTTGAAGCCTTGTGACAACCCAGTGAGACAGAAACTACTGTTACCCTTACTTTACCAATGGGTCAACTGAGTGCAAAGAACTAGCCCGGGCCGCACCCCTAGTAAGTGGTAGACCCAAGGACCAAACAAACCCAAGCAGTTTGGAGCCAATGCCTTCAAGTTCTACCGCCTTCTAGCAACGCTCTACTGCTGTTCGAACGGCGACCCTGGAAAAACCACTGCCTCCTACCCCGTTATATAGTGAGCGGTTCAAGTCTCCCGCCAGCTCATTCCTACGGAAGGTGGTCCTTCCCTTCCCCTAAAACGCTGGCAGGGAACGAGGTCCGGGGGACGAGATGTTTATGACAGATGTGTGGAACCCCAGGTGACACAGCACGGTGACCGGGCGCCTATGTGGGAAAGCAGTGCCTACGGCCGCCCCTTCTCTCGGGCCATACCTCACTGAGATTGGCAGCATTGACTCGGGCCTGTACAAAGAAAGGCTCGCCTTCGCTGATGCTGTACTGATGGACAGACTGCTCGTTTCCTGCCCTGTAGGCCACCTGCAGAAGAGAACACGGGGTCAGGAGCAGGTGGGGGAGGTGCAGGGCATCGCTGGGGGATCTTTCGATCCGCTTGGCGCTTCTGTGACCTGCATGGGGGGGTCTGCTACAAAACCCGCCCAGACCAGACGCTGGCCAGCAGAAGACCGCAAACGACGCTTAAGGCAGGAGGGGTGAAGGCAGAAGGCGAGGCCGTGAGGAGCTGCAAGAAGACTGCGGTCAGCGGACCAACCGGAGAGCATCGCCAAGGTTCCTGTCCTCACACTTTGCCCTTGAGAAGGCACTGACCTTCCCAAGCTGTTCCCACATATGCTGTTCACGGCCACAGAAACTAACCCACCGGAGGCCTCAGATGAGCCCAGGCTCCCTGAATGAGAAGAAGAAGAAGCAGTCTCTGCCTCCTGCACCCCCCATCATCAATCCCAACGCATTCACAGGTACTGACACCTGGAAGGCGAGCAGTGACCCAAAAGACAGCGGAAGTGAACACCTGCTCCATGAAAAACTTACCCCTCGGTTCTTTCCCTCTGCCCTTCCCTCCCACCCCCCAATTTCAGTTTCCGAATGGTGGCTTTCTGCTGACCCTGAGCTCCGTTGGCAGCTTCCTTTCCGGAAAGTATACCTGGACCTTGAGGAAGAAGACTAGGAAGGTCCCGGCCACCCTGTATAGCTGCTCCGGCACGCGCTTGGTGCATGTGCACAGGAAGTGCTGAACACTGATGTGTAAGTCACATACGTGCTGTTTCTCTATCACGCCGCCCATGTTGCAGCCCGCATCACCCTCCTCAAAGAGAATTCTCTACTGGCTGCAGAATTACAGAGTCTTTGAAGAGACACAGAAGGAGGAGGAAGAAAGGAGAAGAAAGAAGAGACTTGGCAATGCCGAGAGCGGAATGAACCACGTCAGTCGGCACCTGTCCTCACAACCAGCACAGAAGGGAAGTGCAGGAAGGCAGGGAGGGCTGGGGTCCAGTGCCCGGAGACAGCCTGTCTACAGAAAAGGCTCTCTGGCTCCTGGGTCATGCCTGGGCAGCACCTGCTGTTGTCTCAGAGATGCCCAGCCCATGACACAGCAGCACGATGGGGAAAGGGCGGCTCAGGACTCACATCACTCTGCAGCCCCTGGCTCCTCTTGGCGTGTTCCATCTGGGAGCTGTCGGCCACGCTGGTGAACTTCAGCTCATCCACCCTCTGCCTGTAGTTTTTCTGTTTGCAACGAAAAGGGACCGAGTAGCATTAGGATTTGGCTGTCCCCACCACCATACCCGTGCTTACATCCACACACACACTTTCAATGACCCACACATCTTCTTGGGCAGGTGGGGGGACAGTTACAGCTGGTCCTGCAGCTCAATCGGGACCACCCAGCCCTGAGAAGGCCTGCTCTGTGAGCCTCTTTTAGTTGCTACTCTTGAATGAGGACTTGAATTCCTCCCTCAGGAAACCCTATATTTCACCTTAGGCCCTGGGATGCATCCATTTTATAAATCGAGCTCTGGCACAAGAAAAGTGAGGCGGAGGGAACTTGGGCTTTACAACCAGGAAGACAGAGGCCAAATCTCGCCTCTGCCACTTTCCAGCTTCATGACCTTGGGCATCTCTCTTAATCACCCGAGCTTCTCTTGCTACAGTGGTACAAAAAATAGAAGCTGTCTCAGTCTGGGGTGGGGCAGAGGCTTCGATGCTGTGCTTTCCTGAGTGGAGTCCTTGGACGCAGCAAGTGCTCACATCAGCCGTCACCGTGGGGCATGGTGCCATCATGATTATCCAAGGATCACCTATGCTATACAGAAGGGGGGGTGCCAAGAGCCACCGACGGGAGGCTGGCGGTCAGGTGGGATTCACCCTCCCCATTTCTTTGCGTCCCAGATCCCCGAGGTCTTGTCCTTACAGTGTCCCCGCCTTTCACTCACAAAGTAACTGGCAAGATTTCAAATGTGCTAATTCTGTCTCCCCATAGGGACTTCTTGTCCTTCCCGGAGGTTAGTTCCTCTGGCTTTTCCACTGGAGGTGCCAAAGTGGACGGGAAAAGCGGCTGCCAAGGATGGCTTTGCTGGAGCAGAGGCTTCATGTGGTGGGGAGAGCCAAGGTGAGCCCCGCCCCCCAGTGCTGGCACCCCCTGAACCCAGACCAGGGTTTGGAATATTGAAGACTCCAAATTTCCCCCCTTTAGGAAAAAAAAAATTCTAGAGAAAGTATTCCAAAGAGACTTCTCATTTTCCTCTCTCATTCCAGTGTGCTGAATGGGAACACTCCTACACCACATAACCAGAGGAAGTCGCATTGCCCTTCCAAGGGAAATTCCTGATTATTCCAGGCTCCGTAATTGGTCAAATCATAAGAACTGAGGAGCCAAGAATCCACCCCGTACAGGGCACGCCAGAAACATAAAAAAGGCAAAGAGAGTACTGTTTTCCTGGCCCTTGAGGAGCTTAATAATGAGGAGGCTGAGGAAGTGAGACAGATGGAAATTCTTAAGGCTGGAGGTCAGCTGGCTGGGTCTCCTCACCGCACCTTTATCCAAGACAAATGGGGCTTCGGCTTTTCTACCTGGAGTTCTGTAGGCCTGAAAGAACTGAGTCACAGGAACCCTAAAGCGTTACTCTCCTTTGTCTACCTTCTTTATTTCTATATCCTGACCTTGAGTGTGTCTGTGTCTGAGAGAAGGATGAGCAGTGGAAAAATAAGAATCGTTCACAAAACGGGCTTCGGGGATGCAATACCGCCTAACGGTCAAGAGCTGGGGCATCAGGCCCAACACACTGGGACAGAGCCCAGCTCCGCTACTTACTTGAACCCTGACTCTGAGTGTCTCTTTCCTCATTACAATGAGGATATTAATCAGGGAGTAATAGTAGCTACTCACACAGGGCCGCTGTGAGGAACGAGCAGTATGTAAGCGACGCACTCAAAGTGGTCAATCAATGACAGCAAAGATTGCATGATTGTTCAGTCCACAAATGTCAGCTATTATTATCACTGTTATTACCATTTGCAAAAGATATGCCGACTCAGCCCTCCTGGTCTTGAAACAAGAATTCCCTTTGAAGATCCCAGAGTTCCTGAAATAGTCACACTTCCAAATGGAATGCCCTTCAAAAGTCTTCCTCTGCCTGTTGCCAGCTTTGCGTGGTGCAAAGAGAAGCCCAGGCGGAGAGCCCCAGGGACTCTCTAACACTCTCTGTTTTACACGAAAGAGGATCGAAGGTTTGTCGCCCGGAGGAGTCTGCCGTGAGCTGAAGGCACAGGTATCATGAGAACGCTGACCTCCAGACGTCAGACTCTCTGATTCAGGAGGAAGCACACTCATCTCACATGACAAACACATTTTCCCACGTGCTAATCGACTGGGTATTACAGCCTTTCTGGATTATTCTTTGGCTGCCACTGCTACCCTACATAACTTGGTAAGGCTCCTCACGAACGCCTCCCCGGGATGTGGAAGGGGGTGTGTGGAAGATTAACCAGGGTGCCCCGCAGGTGCAAAATGAAGAGGTACTCCTCTGAGCCATACTCAGGACAAGCACGGGGGCTGCGGAGGAAGCATCAGAGGAAAAGATGGCTCTTGGTGTCGTGGGCTGAGAACTACTAGGAACCAGGGCCTGAGCTCAGGTTACCTCGCTGACCAGCTGTCCCGCTTTCTTGGCCTGTTCCAAATTGAGGCTCCCCTCCGTCAGCCACCCGACTCCCTTCATCCACGCCAGGTCGGCCTTGTACTGCAGCTGCAAGAGAAAACCCAAGCTGTAATCAGACACATGGATGCAGGCGGGGCAAAGGCGGTGGGCGAGTTAAGAAAACGCCTACAAATGCTCTTGCATTTGTAGACCTGCCCTCTGGTCTTTCTTAGTCAGGCCGGATCTCCTTGCGGGGGAAGCCCCTGGGCTCACCTTGTAACCAGCAGAACATCTTCTGCCTCAGTGCTGAAGCACCACGGCCCTTCCAAATAGAGGGCTTTTCACACTTTGTGACCAAAAACCGTATCTCCCTACCTGCTCAATGTCCAAGATTTACTTGCCATTTTCAACACTTGCCTCCCCTTTGCCCATCGCCACGACCAACACGTCTGGCCTTCTGCACTAGCTCTGAGCCCCAATCCCCCACCCTCCTGCCTCTCTCATCTCAGCTGTATCTACAGCTCTACCTCCCCGCCCGCCCTCCCTGGGGCCGGCGCATCTCAGCAGTTCTTCCTGGTCCTCTGAGTCACGTAACAGACTCATGCATGGGTTCCAAATCAGTCTCAAAATGTCGCTGTGCCCAACCGAAAGAGATGTAGGAAGAGAGCTGGCAGTGAGTGAGGGCTCACCTCGCTCTGGAGCCCGTAGGCTTTCTTGGCCCACTGAGTCTTCATATCTTCAGGCAGCGCAGTGTATTCATGCAGTTTTCTCCTGTAGTCCAGGTCGCTGGCCAGAGCTTGGGCCTTCTTAGCATGCTTGATGTGTACCATGTCCATGGGTAGGTGAAAGTGGGTCTTGCTCTCTTCGAAGCCTTTCTTGTATTCAACCTTGAATGTACCAACAAGGCCCATTACCTGAAGTCCGCCTTTGCAGAAGTGATTTAAAACACAGGAAAGAAGCCCAGGCTTTCATGAGGAAATGACAATGACACCCATCTGTCAGAAAGGTGTGGCCTGATTTCTGGCTCTGGAAGGAGGTGCTGCGGAGGATCTGAGGCTCCACACTACTCCGTCTCTGGGAGGAATGCCTCTCACCAGTACTGGAACTTTCTACCTGGCTTCTCCAGGAGGAGGACGCTCTATCTAAGGCTGCTGCAGAATCTTTAAGAGGCAGAAGAACAAAGCTTGGGCTCCAGAGCCAGACAAGCCTTAGTTCAAACCTGGTCTACACTTTGCCAACTGGATGACCTCTGGAAAGTTACATCACTTCTCATGTTCCTCGGGGGACTATTGTGATAAGCAAACAAAATAGTACCTGAAACCTGTTAAGTTCAGGGATTGGCATGGATCAAACACTGGATAAATGTTCACAATGAGGATGGCAATGATGATGGTGGTGATGGTGATGATGGTGATGATGGTGGTGATGGTGATGATGGTAATGATGGTGGTGATGGTGATGATGGTGGTGATGGTGATAATGGTGGAGGTAATGGTGATGGTGATGCTGGTGGTGGTGATGGTGGTGGTGGTGATGGTGGTGGTGATGGTGATGATGGTGGTGATGGTGGTGATGTTGGTGACGGTGGTGGTGACGTCAGTGATGACAGTGGTGACAGTGATGATGGTGGTGTGGTGGTGAGAAAGGTAGCATGCTACAGTAGAATCAGTATGGTTCCAGTAAGTTAGAGTTCTAGGGTCTAATTCTCTACCCCTCTCCCTTTACCACTGACTACTACACAACTCTGGGCAAGACACCATCCTTTCAGCCCCAACTGCCCCAACGGAAAATAAGAAGTATCATTCTGTTCTCTGTCTAAACTGAAGCCAAATTCTCAATGTCTCTGCAGATTTCATGACTATGCACTGCACAGGACTTGTTCTATAGGCACATCCAAAATGGCAAGCCAGATGCCAAGTCTCTTGTTCTATTTAAACCATGGTTCCTTAATGACTCATCAGGGAATTGTATCTGGCGGCATCATGCAAGCGCATAACTTGAAGGAGCAATTGTAAGGCAGAAACTCAATGCTCATGTGTCTTTTTTGGCTGGCTCAGCATTGTCAGGGAAGACCTGATCTGAAACCAAGTGTGTCCCTTGTAGCAGAATTCCCCTTCCCCAAGGACTTTGGTAAGTGACATTCACCAAGGTTAATCCCCAGCCATTGCAGTCGTTTACAAGCAGTATCCTTTTGATTGGTTGGAGTATAGATGACCCAGTTGTCTATTCCCACAATAGACAGGGTGCTTGGTGTCTAACTCTCCCCATATAATGAAGCTCCACTGGGGAGGAACCTATTATGTGTTGTTCATTCCTATAGCCCAAGTGTCTTACACAGGATCTTGCCCATAGTAGTTGCTTGGTAAATATCTGTGGAACAAATAACTGTGGCCAGACCCTTTGTACCTTGAGCAGTAGAAAGCAGTCACCATTAGGGGCCACACCTCTCATCTATTTTGTTTTTAATTTTTTTAATGTTTATTTTTGAGAAAAAGAGACAGAGCAGAAGCTGGGGAAGGGGCAGAGAGAGAGAGATTGACACAGAATCTGAAGCAGGCTCCAGGCTCTGAGCTGTCAGCACAGGGCCCAACGAGGGGCTCGAACCCATGAACTATGAGATCGTGACCTGAGCTGAAGTCGGATGCTTAACTGACGGAGCCACCCAGGTGCGTCTCTTTTAAAAGAACAGAATACTCTGGCTAAATAAAAAAGGCAAACAAACTTCTCATGCAAACCAGGAAAGAAGCTGTAGATGGAAGTCAATTAAAAGGTAGCGGTCCCAGGTGAAGTAGGCCCTGGAAGGACTTTTAAAGTAGCACAAGTCTGAGTCAAGTGTTGCGGATGGAAAAGAGTTTACCTCACTGCTCATCTTGGCAACCTGCAGAGAGTGCAGAAGCCTGGAGTCCGTAGTTCCCATGACTTTGCCTTTTGATTTTTCATATTCTTCTTTATATTTAATCTTGAGAGAAAGAAAAAAAGTCTACTGTGAGGGGAAAAGAAACTTTGCCTTCGAAGGGGCTCTGGTATTCACAAGGCAAGGGGAACAATTCTGAAAACAACCTCCCCATCGTTCACGAACCCAGAAGAAGATTAAAGAGGCACGCTGTTTACAACGTTAGCAGTCATTATTTTTTCCCGCAGGAACACTGGCATTTTACTGGAAGCATTTCTTATGCATTTCTGAGTTAATGAGAGAAAACCTACATTGCTAGCAAGCTCTCCGGCGGTTCTGGCGGCCAGCAGAGACATGGCATCCAGCTTCATCTCAAAGCCTTTCCCCTTGGCCTTCTCCCAGCCTTCTCTGTACTTCACCTGGCGAACAGAAACACAGGTGAATAGGAGTCACGATCCATATTCCTGCCAAAAGTTAAAAAGTCGTTTAAACAATGACGCCAACCACAAAGCCAGTTTCTTCATCTGCCTGCAGACCAGAATCTTGCCTATGATTGTCAAAATGGTAACATCAGTTATTGACACGGTTTGCTGATTTCTGAGCTGTGGGGCCATGCAGGGCAGAGGGCATGGGCCAGGACAAAGAGGAGTGCCATGTGTCCCATCCTGGCTCTGTTGTTTCCTGATCATGAGACCTTGGGGAGAGCACATGAGCTCTTTCAGCCTTACTTTGCCATTAGGGAAAAAAAAATCTCCTATTATCTGTCTCAGGGCTACTGTGGGGATAAATGGATGTAGAACGTGAAAACAGATCCCAAGCTGGTAAACCTTCAGTTTATTGGCCTTTCCTAAGTGCTTTCTACTCATCAACTGTACCTACTTTGCATTGGGCCTGTGAAGCTCAGAGACAGCAGTGACCTCACAAAGGTTACACAGCTTAAAAACAGCAGTGCCAGCATCTGACCTGGGGGATTCTCATGCCAAAGCCCATGCCACTGTGTCCCTGCAATAAATGGGTCCTTGGGGGCATGATAATTGAATAATTCCATATATAAGTTGCCTATCTCAGTGTGCAGCACAGAGCAGGCATTCAATAAATGCTAGCTCCTTTTTTCCTTCTCCGGCCCGCATCTAGAATGAGATGCCTAACCACAAACCCCTTGTGACTCCAGGAAGAATTTGGCGATTAAGACTGATCTCAAAACATGGGGCGCCTGGATGGCTTAGTCAGTTAAGTGTCCAACTTCAGCTCAGGTCATGATCTCACAGTCTGTGGGTTCGAGCCTTGCATTGGAATCTGTGCTGACAGCTCACAGCCTGGAGCCTGCTTCAGATTCTGTGTCTCCCTCTCTCTCTGCCCCTCCCATGCTCATGCTCTGTCTCTCAATAATAAATTTTAAAAAGTTAGAAAAAATAAATTAATAAAATCAAATAAATTTTAAAATACTGATCTCAAAACTTAAATTTTCTCCACACAGCAAAGCACCAGTCAGAAGTCACCAGGACGAGGATGATGAATGATGACAACAGCGTGTGTGTGTGTGTGTGTGTGTGTGTGTGTGTGTGTTTAAGCACATGCTGCACACATGTTCGGATAATGAGAATTACATTTCTATGATCAGTTTATCCCCAGTGAACTGCCATGGGCCATGAGACGACAAAATTCAAGACAATAGTGTGCTGGGCGCCTCTGATGAACGTCTCTCATCGAACAGAACAGTGCCTGCTTGGTGGGACCAGCGCCCTCATCCTCACAGAAGTTACACAACCCCTCCCACGTTCTCACCTCCACCGCTTGCTCACCTCACTAAACAGTTCAGCATTGGTTTTGGCCTTCACCAGCTGAGGTACGTCCTGTGGCAGCGTGTAATTCAATTTATTTTTCTCATAGTCGGCACGATAATTCACCTGTTGGATTTAACATCAACCCACGGGGTAAATGCAAGGTTTTTATACAGACAGAAGGTGAATTTTGGAGGCCAGGCTCCCTTTTTCCCTTTCCCCTCAGACCCAACAGCCAACAAGGAGTTTCTGGAAAAGGCATTTGACAAGGAAGCCTGCAAGTTTATGAGTGTTTTAAATTAGCTGATTAAAGAGGTCAAATGAAAAGTAAAACGACTCAAAGGCCCACTCAGGGTTGTGAGTTTATAAGAGACTTTCCTGTGGTTATTTCACCAACTCTCTCTCCTTTGAAGCACTGTGGATACAGAACGTTTTTATTTTTATTTTTTAATGTGCTACACTGCTGAACATCTCGCTATATGCAGAGTAGATACTCAGGGAGGAACTATCAAATGGCTGCTCACATTGGGAAAAAAAAAGCCATCTTAAGTCACACACAAAAAAGGGTCAACCAGATATCAGGTGATTGCCAGTGGAAAAATAGAGCATCATCTGAGAAGCATCCTTGGCCCCAAACTGAACCTGAACCTGAACCTGATCCAACCTATAAATCTAGCTACTATTTTATGGGACATTTGGAGACCAGAGGAACATGTAAGTCCACACAGGGATCCGGTAAGCAAAGCTCAGACTGTGGGAAACATAATGGGATAAACAGTCCGGTTGCTTCAATAAATAACTTGCAAGAAAAGAAAAGAGAAAAACGGGAAAACTTAAAGATGAAAAGAATCTTAAAGAGCTATCAGCCATTCACAAGCATGGGCCTCATTTGGATCCCGTGTCAAATGAGCTGCAAAACAAAATGGTAATTTTATGAGATCATCAGAATGTTGAATGCTAAAAAGACACTGGTGGTATTAAGAATTACTATGAGTTTTTTGGTGTGATATATTAAAATTGTATAAGTATGTTTAGACTTTTTTTTATCTTTTAGAGATTTATGCTAAAGTATTGATAGATTAAATTACATAATCTTTGGTCTTTTTCTTCAAAATAACACAAGCACAGGGAGCGGACGGGCATATAGATAAAGCAAGACTGGCCATGAGTTGACAGTGGTTGAAGCTGAGTGATGGATACACAGGGATTCATTACAGTATCCTTTCTGTACTTAAATATGTCTGGAATTTCCCATAATAAAAAGTTTAAATTGAGGGGGGAGGGGTCATTTCATGGTTGTCACAGGACACAGGTGGCCACTAATGAAAGCCAAATCCTTTGGGAGCCAGATATCCAGAGGTCACAAAGCGATTGTGAGTCTCCCCACCTGGCCGGGCAAGGGCAGGTGACTTACGTGACTCAGTTGCTGGGCATTGACTTTGGCTTGGACAATCTGAGGGGTGTTGGTCACAGAGCTGTACTTCAACTTGTCGATGCTTTGCCTATAGTTGACCTGGTTAAAACAAACAAACAAAAAGCACTTTTCTCTAAGATTTCCTTAGGAGTTCCCTGCCGCAAAGCTCAGCGGAGCTGTGGTTCTGTGATGACTATAAAAAGGATCAAAGATTCCAAGTGGAAACCAACAGACTCCAAGCCCACAGATAAAAACCACAATACACTGAGGGGTGAATGACTTGAATAGGTGCAGAGTGAGCCAGTGAGCACAGATAAAGGTGCTCATGCACATTATTATTGTTATGAATCAGAGAAATGCATATTAAAACTGCAATTAGACACCCCTCCGGGTTTGCCTGAAGAGTGAACACTGAAACCACTGACTATACCAAGGGCTGGCAAGGATGTGGAGCTGAGGAAACTCTCATAACACAGCTGGCGGAAGGGCGGGTTGGCACAGCCACTTTGGGAACCAATATGGCGCGTTGGCGCGCACACACACACACACACACACACACACACACACACCCTAGGCCTCAACAATTCTATTCCTAGGTGCATTCCCAATGGAAACACATGCACAAGGTCACTGTGTCATAATTCAAGCCTCCTATCTATGCTTAATGTACTTTTCTATATATGTTTTATGCGTCAAGAAAAAAGAGTTTTTTTAAAAAGGGAAAGAAAAATGCAAGAGGGACAGAAAGTCCAATTGACGCCAGAGGGATGTCTACGTGGGAGGCAAGGGAGCATCAGTGGCTCTGGGTGAGGGCGGTCTTCACGTGTCTTCACCCTGGACACCAGCCCCTGCCTGGCCCTCACTTCCACCCTGTCAGAGTCCCTGAGAAAATGGCCAAAAGCTTGGTGTGTTCATGAAAGAAGGGTGGGCGGGTTCAGAAGAGGAGGTAAGATAAACCTCCAGCACCACCTAGTGCACTGACTTCCAGGTTTCCCACCATTTCAAGACCCCAGGGGCTCCTGGGTTTTCTCTCTGGAAAATACAATTTGCCCTTCAGAGACTCAAGGATTAGTAGCCATTTGCCCATGAGAAGACATTGATCCAATCATCTTATTTGCCTCCACACATGCCTCGGATCCACTGTTGAGAGAATGCGAACTGAGCAGAGAGGTAAAGGAACACGTGTCTGTGGCCTGATGACTGGGGGGAGAGGGGCGGATGGGAGCTGGGTGAGGGCCCAGAGCCCGGCACGCGTGGAAGGGGAGCTGGGATGCAGATGAGCTGAGGTGGTGGATGGCAAATGGCCTGTTCCACAATTTAACCAAGGCTGGCCCTCAGTCCCTGTAAAGGAGGGAATGCTTAATGTACCCCTAACATGAACCTGGCCTTCTTCCCTGCTGCCTGCGTGGTCCCATGTCATTCATTCATTTGTTCATTCATGCATTCCTTCAATAAATAGTCACAGAAGACTACTCTGCACAGAGGGAGCAAACTTGTTGCAGCCCTGGCCACAGATATCTCAGGGGGGTCTTTGTGCCCGGGACCCCAAACTGATCTGGTGGCTTGGGACACCTGAGCCCCTCTGCCTCCAGACTCCTGGCTGGGCCCTCCCGTCAGCTACACCCTGGCTTTGTTCACAGCAACCACATCACTGAACACCTTACGCCCAGTCTTCATGCCTCCGTTGTACTTCCTGGAGCCCAGGACCCCACCCTGTCTCCCATGCAGTGTGGCAGCTTCTTTAGGCCTAGGTCATGCCTAAGAACGTCACACCCCTTTGCTGCGTCTTCACTCTCTGCTGGCATCCCTGCCCAGGCCTCCACCTGCTGTCTTTGGCCATACTCCTCTGGCCACTGGCTCTGCCCTCCGCAAGGGGCTCACACCTGTGGCCACCACTGCACTCTCCTCCCACTTGCTGCCTGTCTAGAGTCTGATGCCTCTCATTCTATCTGCCGCCTGCTACTTCCTATTGCTGCCTTCATAGGTGACAGCTCACCTCAGGGAGATTTTACAGCCCAAAGGTCACAGACTCTGTGACAGCCGGACAGACCACTAGCTGGGTACAGGTGAAGTGCTAGTAGGGGCTAAGGGTTTGGCCTCATCGTTGGGGAAGCAATAAGGAGTGGTGGGGACTGTGGCAAAGGCCGGCAGCTGCTACTCAGCTCCAGGAAACAGTTATGGTGCAATAGTGTGGGGGCCCAGAGTGATCAGGTCTTCCAGTTGTTCCAAAGAAACCAGAAATCCATTCTGTTATGTCAAGCCTTGCCATGTTTAAAGGCTGACAAATAGTTCAATATTTTTAAAGCCCAGTGACTCAAGTGAAATAGACCGAAGGGCCATTGTATTCATCTCTTCCTTGTACTCACTCTATTCTTGCCTGTCCCAACATGGGCTAATAACAATCATGGCTTAAGAATAGCACGTACTATGTACCTAGTACTATTTCAAGTGCTTCACGCACATTGATGCATTTAATCCAACCACCCTGGGGGCAGACACTCTTATTATCCTCACCTTACAATGAGAAAACTGAGTCCCAGAGAACTAATTTGCCCAAGGTCACCCTTGGGCCCAAAGTGGCTCTCACTGTAAGCCTGGTTTGCCAAAGCTAGGGTGCTTGGAGCTATTACTCTTTTTTTTTTTTTTTTTAACAGATGAATCAGGGATCCCCCGTAGCCAAAGCTACCATTGTTTAGACAGGCAAAGATATTCTGGGTATGAACAAATAACTTAACAAATTAACTCCTAGAACAGGATCTAGGAAAATTGAGCTTTCCTGACACTGAGCCACGGGGTATTTTGTTGGATTTGGAGATAAAGAACTGCATTGCTTTGTGCTTTTCCGTTAATGGTCCACGGAGAGAAGTTTTTGCACATTCTGAGTTGTGGATATGAGGTACATAGGAAAAGTAGGATATATAAAGTCATTTCAATGTCAACCATTAATGAGATTAGAGTACAGTGGCTTCCTAGTGCATTAACTCAGAGGAGAAATTATCATCTCATAATAAAGAGTCTATTTGAGTTCAGAATTATGCATGATAAAATGTCATGAAAACTGTATTTTTTTTAAAAAAAGGCATATTCCTTCCCAATAATTCTGCATTAAGTATGTTGCAGAGCACAATTACTCTCCTCTGCGGGACATAATTAACAGTCTCCAAGATTAATCACATCCCTGCAACATCACAGATGGTTGGCCATTGCTTCAATCTACTTTCTGAAGGAGCTCTTTGCTGGGGATGGAGTCTCATTTTAATGCTATTAGTGTTGATAAAAATCCATCTGATGGGAATGCTCTCTAATTAAAGACCTATGCTTGTTTATTGCATTTCATAGCTATCTGACCACCTTCAGAGCCACCATCCAATGCTCTTGCAATGGATCCCCCAAACTTCCTTCCCCAAGCTTCCTTCCCCCAATAGTTCCTGTATTTAAGTCTCTACATTCTGGGGCGGTGAATTCAAATTCACACGGGAGCCAGGAAGGGAAGGTAAAGGAGAATAAGATAACATAAAGCAGCTGTCAGTCCCAGCCAGTTGCTACCACACAGGAACTAGGGTGGCCATTCCAAAAATTTTTAGATTTTTCCAGAATAGATGAAAATAAGAACTTTTATGTGAACTCTCAAAATCTCTATATTGTTGGTCCTATTACTTTTTAAACACTGTGTGATCAAACTAAACATCTCTGTAACCTGGATCCGGTTCTTGGGCTTCAGAATCTCCCCCTGCTTCTAACTAATGTTTCTAATCCAGTCTGGTTTGATTCTTCTATCAGACTTGTGCAGCTGAGCAGGCTGTATTTCAGGTGCATAGTTTGATCTGCAGCCTTACACAGAAACATGTCATAGCAAGTCCTGTTATGATGGCAGTACAAAGTGGTAGGAATCCCTCTCCTCATGACTGTGTTCTCAGGCATGACTGATGGTAGTTCTAAGGACCCAGCACACACTCATATTTTAATGAGGTGCTCTTGGTCCTCAAGTTTCCCAGGTAATGCATGCAGCCAAAAAAAGAAAGGAAGTAGCTTAGGTGGTCAAGTGTAATGTTGGGTTGGGATACAGGAGTGCTGATGCATAGGGGCACATGTACCCCCATGTTCATAGTAACACTCTCAACAATAGCCAAAACGTGGAAAGAGCCTAAGTGTCCATCAACGGATGGATCAAGAAGATGTGGTTTATCTATGCAATGGAATACGACATGGCAATGAGAAAGAATGAAATCTGGCTATGTGTAGCAACATGGATGGAACTTGAGGGTGTTATGCTGAGCGAAATAAGCCAGGCAGAAAAGGAAAGATATCATGTTTGCACGTATAGGAGGATTAGGAGGAACTTAACGGAGGACCATGGGGGAGAAGACGGGNTTAATGGAGGACCATGGGGGAGAAGAAGGGGAAAAATAGTGGGGGAGAGGGAGGGAGGCAAACCATGAGAGATTCTTGAATGCCAAAAACAAACTGACGGCTGATGGGGGTGGGGGAGAGGGGAAGGGGGGTGTTGGGCATGGAGGAGGGCACTTGTGGGGATGAGCACTGGGTGTTATATGGAAACCAGCTTGACAATAAACTATTTAAAAATAAATAAATAAATAAAGTAAACAAAAAATAAATAAAGTGTTTAAAAAAAGAAGTGTAATGTTGGGTTTCATCAAGGTGAAGTGAGAAAGTCAACCCAACCAAACTTCCTGAGAAAAGGAGAAGCAAAGCTTAGGACCTTTATATTCCTTGACTTCCCATTCTTTGCTTTACTATATACATTTGAAAAGCCCATTTCATTCACTAACCTATCCTTTGCCAATGATTGTCCTTTGTTGTCCTATAAACCGAGTTAAACACGAGAGGCCCAGCTGAACCTGACAGGGCTCCCACTCTGAGCAAAAAGGAGAGTGATCTGAAGACCTATGTACCAAGAGCAAAACCCAAGTCAACTACTGGACTCGTGCCGATCCCAAGGGAATGTGAAGGAACATAGCACTGGGCATTCAGTAAATATATGTTGAATTATTTGTTAAGTTATCATTTGGTCAGAGATAATCATCACTGGCAAATAACTATGATACGAACTCAGTTCTAAACCACCTTAATTACTTCTTAAGATAGCAGAAGATTTCAATCTTTCTCTTTGTACTTTTCTGTATTTCCTAAATTTCCTGTAATGAGCATATACGGTAAAATTCTAACACTTAGAAAACAGTAAATACAATTAACTATACTTATTTCATTGGGACAAGCCAAACTATACATAAATAAAATCACCGCTATAATAATTAAGAAATACATCCACTTTCCCAAGTGCTCCTGAGAGAAAAGGAAGCCAACATTACCACTCCCTCTCACCTTTTAGCCATTTTATTTTACTTCCTGCAGTCCTTCAACGTACCATATTCCAAAACTTTAAGTTAAAAGAAAAAAAAAGCTCCTCATTGCAAAGGAATGATTACTTTCAATGTGCCCAACCGCAGACATATTCTACCACATTCTAAAAGGAGAAACTGAATAGCAGGTTATTTTCGAGATGGAACCAGGATTGCCCCCACCTTACACGAAGAATCTACGAGTTGCCCAACATGCATGCATGCGCTTCCTAGTGGAAAAGTTCCCCTTCTCAGTCCCTCCATCTGTTAGGAACTATTGTATCTTGTCTCTTTCCATCTCAGTACTTAAGAATCACTCTATAGGAGGAAGGGACAAGCAATAAAGCAGAAGGTACTACTGGAGGAGGACTTACATCTTTCAAGGGAACCAGTTTCACTGTGGTTTGATAGGAAGGAGTAAGAGTGGCTGGGTAGTTGTAGTCGACAACATCATGCTTATAATCTGCCTTGTAGGCGATCTGAAACACGAAGGAAAAACAACAACCACCAAAAAAAAGAAATTAGTCCCCACTTTCTTTTGACCTTGTTTGAATGACACGGGACATTTCTAGAAAGTAACTGGAAATAAAATTAATTCAGTTTCACCACCTCCAAAGAAAATTAAGTTATGTTCACACTTTGCCTTTAATTAATTTGAATTCTTCTTAATTAATCCAAAATTAGTGAACTTCCATCTGTAGCACATTTTTGTTTTATCTTTCTTATTAATTATGGAACCCCTTACAAAGGGAAACAGTGGCACGTGGGTAGATGATGAAAGAGCTTCTTGGCTAAACCCCCAGAAAATAAACGAAAAATCAAGATTTAAAATTTTTTTTTTCTATAGGCCTAATTTGACATTCTCAAGCAGAGGGAATTTGACATCTGTATGTTTTAATAATGAAATCAGTTTCTTTTAAGTGCCCTGTACCTCCAAGATTGACAACTTGACATTTGCAAACCTGTCAACTGAACTGACAAAGCCAAGGAGAGATTAACAAATTACACACAATGGTATCTGATCTCTTCTGTTATCCCACCACCTTGACCAACACTTGCCCACAGGAGGTCTTCAATGATCACTACCATTGAATAAATGAATGAACTAATCAGCCAACCAACCAACTCCAAATAAATCACAACCACAATGGAAATGTGAGGGATTTCAAATAAGAATTATGCTCAGCCATTTCTATCTCTAAGAAACTGAACGTTTTTCTCACCCTAGGTCCATCATAACAGATTGAAGAACTCTTTGGGCCAGAGAAAGCTGAGATAAACAAATTGAAGTTTTTGAAAATTGTCAACCTAGCTTTGGTTGTATTGGTTAATGTTTACTTTACACAATAGAATACTGACGTTTACAAATGGAAGTTGACAAAGAATTGGCTGTAATCTTCATGTTTCACCTCCCTGCAGCCCAACAGGTCCCCAGAACTACAGGCCCTTCAAACTAGGACTCACATTGCTTGCCAGGCTTCCAACCTTCATAGCATGGAGCATCCGTCTGTCCATACCAACTCCTTCATAGTGGCCTCTCATGTGGTTCTGGTAGTTTTCTTTATATTTATTCTACATGGAAACACAAAACTTTCAATAAAAGCATTCTCTTCCCAACCTGTTGAAGATAATGACTACTCATCTTAATGCAGTAAATTGTTAATATAAATGATTAAATAGAACCAACTGAAGTAGTCATTGTCTTGCTGAATAAAAAAAGACAAACCTTTTTTTTAACAAAACCACCTACGTTTCAAGCAAGCATGAGAGGCTGGAGTGAGACTAGCACACAGGCACACAACCAAACACGTGATCAGGGTGAGCACAGAAGGCACAAAACAGACTCAATTTCCTTTAAAGGTTTCTAATTGTAAATATGCCAGATGTTTCCCATGTGAAAACCTACCCTGAGCGCATGGCCTCTCCGAGAGACAGGCACTGGTTATGCAGGTGCTCGGGGCAAAGCCCCATGCCAGGGGCTGGTGCAAATCACTGCATGCTATGACCTCTATTTCTAATTATATGGGGACTATAACCTGAGCTTTGACAAATTCTGTGATTTTTTACACCACGAATTGGTTATGACTAAAACCATGTGAAATAAGGATGTCATGTCCCAAATGCAGCTTACCAGATGAAGAGAAAACCAAAACGGGATGCCAAGAAGTCATAAGTAGGAACATTTGGGTAGCTTCCAATGAAGCTACACTAAAATCATCTACCCTGGAAGGCCACGGAGTTTCTAGGCACTGAGGTTCTTTAGACAAATACTGTCACCATGTATCAGACACCATCCTACTCAGCTCATCTTCACAAAATCTGACGAGGAGGAAGGGGTTAGTATCATCCCCGGTTTACATGTGGACAAAGTGCTCAGAGAGCTTAAACGAGCTGCCCAAGGTCAAACACTTGGCTAATTATGGAGCCAGGTATGTCAGCTCCGAAGCTGGTGGTCTTAACCACTACGTTTAGGCAATAAATCCCTCACTGAGGCTTAAAAACTTCCTCATGACTTTAGATTCTACTACTATATGCAGCTAAGTGGAAATAAAATCATATCTACATAGGTGTATAGGTCCTTGATGTGCTCAAGGAAACAGCCCCAGAACCTCTCTGAGAATTTCCAAACTTGCAAATGCCACTATAGCATACATCTGCTCATCTGTGCAATGAGGAAAGAACATCTGGGTCCCCAGGTTAAATGATGGGGTACTAAGAAGCACGAGGTCACATGGAGAGGGAATGTCACATGCTCAGCCAGGCTCCCTCCCCAGCATTCACCGCCAGGAGCCAGATACCACTACACAGGAAGAACACAAGAGGAAGGGTACTACTGTGAGGACTCAAGGTTAAGTGTGTGGCGGGGGATGTGACAGAATTTAACACTACATGGACTACTCCCTGCAGGCAACCTTAATCAAAACTCTTAGGTATTTGTGCCTAAGAGGCCATGCTTCTGAGACAAACAGATATATTCACAAAGACTGTCTCTTAAGAGACCTAGAAATTAGCTTAGAAAAAAGCCCCAAACAAATGCTGAGGTGTTAAAAACTCACATCACTGGTGAATTTTGAGATCTTGCTCACGTTCCTGAATTGAGGCGTCTCACAGTAGTTGATACTGTGACCTTTACTACTTTCCAGGTCCTTCTTATATTCCACCTTGGAAACCAAAACACCAGATGCACAGTAGAACCAAACCCAAAGCCACTCTTGAAAAATGTCACCAGGACTTTGCCAGGGTATTTTTAGAAAACTTTCTACCCAACATTTAAAAATATCAGGCATAGGATACCGTAAGTAAACAGTACATGTTTCCCTTTCAAATAATAAATGAGTAAATCAGCATTTTGGTTCTGAAAATTAAAGATATATAGTCCCTTTTAAGAGAAACCACAGTAAGATTTCATATAGCCCCAAAAGTGGGAAAACAGATTTGAGAAGTCATGACAGTGGTCACTCCTGGGGGAAAGTTTCTGTAGAGTTGTGAAGGCTCTGTCTGAGTCATGTTCTGTTTCCTGATCTGGAGGCTAAGTGCAGAGATGTGTCAACTTGTGGAAATCCTTTCCTTTATGCACCCATGACCTATACACGTCTCCATGTGTACACTTCAATAAAATGTAGCCCCAAAAGCTGCTTTACAAAGGGGTATAATAAATGAGACCACTAATAGATGCAAGAGTATCTTCTAATTTTAAGTGAGTTGGCTAGTTGAGCTCCCCTGGGTAGCTGGATGTAAGATGTGAGGCTCTAGTCATTAAACAGCCTCCAAATTGTCCTAGGTAATTGGAGGAGGCAGCTGAAGACTGATTCCCACGAATAGAGCATGACTGGTCTGTCTTACTGGATAAACATAACAGCGAAAAGAAACTGAAGGTTCTCTTGTGACATCTTTACCCAAAAAAATATATAATTTGTTTTCCTATCTTATAAAACATATGGTGGAAACATGCTTTTTGAAAGTATGCAAAATGCATTATAATGCTCACAATCTGATATAAAGTAAAAAAAAAAAGTATCCCAAACTGTAAATATAGCTGAATTCTAATCTGTAAATGTCTTCATATTCATAAACTAGTGTATAGGATCTTCACCCAGAAAAAGGCCAAAATGGTAACAGGGCTTTTACTGGGTAGTAAAACTGTACTTTCAGAGGTCTGGCTCCAATTCTGTTCCTAAAAGTCCCTCTGAACCAGAATAAGATGCTTTACTTTTCAAGACTTATGACAAAGTGAGGACCTAACAATTTCAAAGGTTCCATCTAGATCTATTGTTCTGTGAATCAAGAGCAAAGTCTGGCAACTACTGGCCTCTGCTCTTGCATCATGAAAGCACAGCCATCGACAATATGTAACCAAACATGATGTGGCGGTGTTCCAAGAAAACTTTATTTACAAAACCAGGCTATGGGTCAGATTTGGCACTCAGGCTGTAGTCTGCTGACCTCTGGCCTAGAGCATCAGAAACATCTTGAACATTTGTTTAAGGTGCAGATTCCAAGACCTAGGCACCCATCTACAACTCCAAAATATGCTAGTATCCTGATAAGATCAGGAAAAGGTCACTCCTGGTGATTCTGAGCAGCCCAAGGTTAGAGGACCACAGAGTAAGTAACAGTTCAGGGTTAAGGACTGACCTTGCAAGGTTAGAGGAGAACAATATTTTTAGGATATCTGAATATCTATTTCTGAGTTGCGGATAACTGATTAACAGAATCTTTTTAATAGCTGTCATTCAAGAGGTTGCTAACTCAAATGGCTTTAGGATCCAGAGAAGAAATGCCAGTGAGAGGCTGCTGTGAAAGAAAGGACTGGAGGGCGTGATAAGGATTTGGGAGCTTGAGGGGTTCCTTCCTTGCCAGGGTCCCAGCAATTCAAAACACCTTAATCACCGGGCAGACCAAACAACACACACAAGTCTGGCAGCCAGTCCTGCCTCCAAAGGAACGGGAATTCATACGACACACACAGCTTCGGGGAAAGGTGGCCAGAATAATAGAAGGATAAGAGAGTTGCAATGTTGGAAACACTTTCTGATGTTCGGCGTCCACTCTTTAACAAGGACATACAGTGACAAAGGTTGGCTAGGGCAGTAGTCTGCAGCCAAAAATCTACTGCCTGAAACGCCTGACAATCCACAGCCCTGTGAGAATTCGAGAAGAAACTGTTGAACCTTAGGGGAAACTTAATTTTAATTCCATATATTTGATTCTGGGCTCTCTTGTGTGTTGCTTTCTACGGCGCATTCGTTCCACACAGATTGGGAACGACGTGTAGCGCACAAGCCACACACTCCGTGGCGTTTGTCGCCCTGTCTGCTGTCCCCCATACGCACCTCGCTCGCAAGCTTGTTCACGCTCTGCGCCCGCTTGAGCACCAAGTTGTCTTGGGCTGGGAGGGAGTGATAATGTGCAGCCCCTTTCATCTTGTTGAAGTCCTGCCTGTATTTTATCTGAAAGAAACACACAAAGAGGGAGTTGTTTTCATGCTCCAGGAGAGAAATGACTCCAAAATGACCTCACATTTAATGTCAACGTTTTCTTAACAGAATTTTCTGAAGGGGAAAATTTTAAAAATCATAGGCATTTTTTTCTCCATCAAATCCATAAATTACTCTGTCCCTTTTGTATTAAAATTTTACTGGCCCTTTTCACACTTGGTGCACTTTACACTTAAGTCTGCGTGATGAGACATCTTGAAACAATTGTACCAAAAGGAGTCATTCTAAACCCAGTCTGCCCACAGTTTCAATATATTTTCTCACCTAACCTGCTAACGAGGGACAAAGTGAGTAATGTGTTTTACTTATCCTCTTGAAGCCAGAGTGCACCATCCTGGGAAAACAGGTATAATAACTGATTAGGACAGAATAGACGAGAACGGCAAGAGGGATATGAAAATCAAGGGTGGCTTCTAACTATATATAGACCAAGCTCAAGTTGTTGTGTTAGATCTACGTGTGCACATCGCTCTACCAAGTTTAATTATAGCCCATCCTTCAAGGACTGCCAGCTGGCCAACGTTCTGCAACGAAAAATCATTTTATCAACTGGGTTATACCCAGTTTGATAATCATAAGTCTTGTTTTAATCAGCTCTTCCCCTAAAGTGCTAGGTTTCTAGATGGGTTATTCAGTGAAGACTCTTATAGCCCCAGCTCATCTGGCTGGACCAGCATCTGCACCTGCTTCAATTGACCTAAAGGGAGTTCCACCGTCTGTCTGTGTCAGTCTCCTTTGAAGCAGATAACTGTGACCAAACAGTGTGAACACAAAAGAAGCAGATGTCAGAAATTTGGAGAGAAATGGAGGGCTAACATTTTACTCTGGCTCGGCTCTAATAAATTGCCCTGTGGGGCTTCCCGATGCGGTACTTACATCACTAGCGAGTTCGTTGGCTTTCTTGGCATTCTGATAAGCTGGGGTGATCATGGCGGGGAAGCTGCCTTTCCCTCTGTGCTCCTCATAGTCCTCCAAGTAACCCTGCTGGGCCAATGGAAAACTTCCATCAGTGATGCTCTCCTCCCTGGATGGGTGGGGGATTAGCAATGGTATCTCCTAGAGCCTGTTCCCGGAGAGGCCCATCCACCCTGGGACCTCCAGAATCACCCTAGGAGCTATACCATGTGGTGGCTAAGATGGTAGACTCAGCGGTCAGGTCTGCTTCCCGGTGCCTGGCACATAGCGATAAATAAATGGTAACTATTATCATTATCATCTTCATCATTTCCACTAGATAAATGAAGTCCACTCTATGAATCTCCATGAGTACGTGGAGTACTCATAACCTATCTGACACCTGAGACGTCCCTCTGTCTTCCAGTAATCTCAGATGCTGCCTTTCTGAGGCCCATTAACAGATCTCTGCAGAGAAACCCGTTAACACGCAAGATACCATTTCGCCAGCAATGTATGTTATTTGCCAAGAAAAGCATCATCTAACTATCTGAATTTTTATATTTGGGGTGAAAGGCTCTAGGTGGGACTAAATGTATATTCCAGACTGTTATAATATGAGTCTGTTTCTTCCTTACTCTTCCCCATATCATGCACCCACTCCCACAGAAGCAAACCTTCTCTCTCATGGGGCCATCATGATGTTCCCTGGCATAAGCCTTTCCTGGCAGTGGGATATACTTCAAGATCCTGTCATATGCCACCTTCTCTCTCGGAAGCTCCTCCCTCACTCCCAGTCCTGCCCCAGGCAGGATCGGCTGCCTCCTCATCTGTGTTCCCACAAATGCGAAACCACCTTATGTGCCCCTGTGGGCTCATGACTCCATCCACCTCCTGCCTCCTCCAAGGCAAGGACCTGCCCTGCTTCTGTCCCAGGGCCAGAGGCTGGCACACACATTTTCTTAAAATTTTTTAATGTTTATTTTTGAGAGAGACAGCGTGAGCAGGGGAGAGGCAGAGAGAGAGGGAGACACAGAATCTGAAGCAGGCTCCAGGCTCTGAGCTGACAGCACAGAGCCCAACGTGGGGCTCAAACTCACAGACCATGGGATTATGACCTGAGCCAAAGTTGGATGCTCAACCGACTGAGCCACCCGGGCGCCCCATGGCACACACATTTCTTAACTAAAACAGCTGGGCCAAATTAGAAAGTCCAGGCTTCCTTTTTATCTAATACTGACAGCTGTTCAGTCGAGTGCTCTTTCATGTTCGGATGCCAGAATGTTCGGGGCCAAGTGCAATAAGTTAAAAAAAAGTTAAGCTAAAAAAAAAAAAGAAAAAAAAGAATAAAGGCTCTCGAATTCTTTGGTAATCCTCTTTCCCATTCTGCTCATGGTTTCGGTTTGGTTGGTAGCTTTTATTTTAACGCCTCTGCTTATATGTATCTACATCAGGTGTGTAAATCTTTCAGTGAGACACCCAACCTTATTGGGGAATTGACTGGTTACAAACAATATGTTGATTACATGATACAGTCCATTAACCCAAAACAAACAACAGTTACTTGCTGACAGGAATGAATTGTATGGCATTTTAGGCACTACAGATATTTATAGTTTATCTGACTGTCTGTCTGCTTCTCTCTCACTCCCTCCTACTCATGCCTGTTGGGTCCCACTAAATCACACACGGATATGCCACACAGGCTGATGCTCCCAACAGTTGCTGGCACTGCTGTCAAATGACAGTCACTTTGATTCTTAGATTTGTTATTACCACGACCAAAACTTCAGCCAAGAAAACAAGTATGACACTGTGAGGTTACGTCTCATCGATGTGTACAGATATGTCTAGGCATGCTCATGTACTGGAAGATAGCACTGCCCACATTTAGAACAAAGTATTTTTTGCCAAATATAGGAACAAAATATTTTTTAAATGATTTTTAAAAGTTGTCTTGAGCCTTCTATAAAATATATTTAAAACATGAAACCAAGAAAAACATAATTTCATTGAGTTTAAAGCACCAAGACCATTTAGTTAACTTAGAGAATTTAATAAAATGGTCTTTTNGTGGGGGGGAGGGGGGAGATGGGCATGGAGGAGGACACTTGTGGGGATGAGCACTGGGTGTTATATGGAAACCAACTTGACAATAAACTATTTGTAAGAAAAAGAAAAAAAAAACAAAAAAACAAACAAAAAAATAAAATGGTCTTTTTAATTCGAAACTAAATATTTGCAAAGGGGTCACAACCCGTTTTCACACACATCCCAAGTGTTACATGAGTGTCTCCCCAATATGAAGAGATATTTTATTTTTCTAAAGAAGAGAAATAAGTTGTTTCCTTTCATAAATGATACATGTTGAATAAATCATGTACGTTGTAGAATCCACCCACTGACAAAAAATCCAAACAACTTTCCAATTAATTAAGAAAAATCAACTAAGCCCACTGAATGGACTCTTCCAGAACACACACTTGGCCTTCCAATACTCTTTACTTACAACTGTGAAAAAAAAATAATGTTCCCTTTCTCTCCTACACCTGTTGAATACCAGAAAATACAGAGGGACATAGAAATAAAAATTAGCTTCTAATTATCATCTCAACCTTGCCCCCAACCCCGCCCCGCTGTCAGTACATAGTTCATGAGAGAAGTGAAATTGGGGAAAAGATACCCATTCTCTGGCATATTGATTGCTTTACCTAGCAATTTCAATAAGACAGGCACTTTCTAAGAAATGAGTCCTGCTATTCAGTGACATGCCCAATATTTTTTGAGCCGTGCCTTTGGATCCCTTTCACACTTGTACGGTGATGAGTTAAAATTAGCCAGTCTTCGGCTTTGGGGCCATTCTTCAAGAGAATGCTTTACTCTGGGCAAACCAACCATATTGGTATAGGTTCTTTATTTTAAAAAAGAAAAGGAAAAGTGCTTAGGAACTGCTTTTCCTACCTGGTTCAGGTTGAGCCCTGAGTAATTGTCATTGCTTTCTGGCTTGGAAAATCCACCCTTTGTAAACAGAGCAAGATAAACCACAGCCCAACCCCTGATTAAATGCTCACAGGCTGTGTCCCAGGCGAGTGGGCTGCTGAGCTGAGAACTGACCGTCAGAAAGTGGTGCTATCACATACCTGGCCATACTGGTCCACATATTCCCTTGTCGATGTACCTGCAGCTTCAGCAGCGGGACTAACCATTCCCTTCATTTCCCTTTGATATTGTCGATGATACCTCACCTAAACAAAGGCAAAGGACAAACCTGATGAATTTAACCTTCTATGCATAGATACCAGGAAAGGAAAACCCAGTGTCTTGTGGAACGCTTTTTTTTTTCCTGCTTAGGTCCAGGGAGTGTGTCTTAGACATAAAAGTGTCAGATCACCGTCTTGGTAAGACTGATTCAAAACTATGAAGGAAAGCCACTTCTCAGACCACGGCGCATGCAAAAGCAGACAGGATGTTGTACTCGCCAGGTCCGGGTAACTTCCCGCTTCGTCCCCTAACATGAAAACACTGCCACGGACACTCACATCACTCGCCAGCTCATTGGCTCTCTTGGCTATCTGATACGCAGGTGTGATCATAGCAGGAAAACTGCCTTTCCCTCTCTGCTGTTCATAGTCCTCTGTGTATCTCACCTGGAAAATGAAAAAAAGAAAATGAATCTCATGCCACAATCCCACTATCAACCATGCAATCCGATGAGGGGTTGCATAACCCCCTCCATATCCCCCTAGGGCACCATCACTGGCTTATAGCTCAGTGGACCACATACATCTTATTTACCTTTTTTCCCAAAACCCAGCACGATGCCTGGTATGTGGAGATACTCAATATAGAATTCAACACTTACTTATGAAGGCCCTGCCGTGGGCCAGGTGGTGGGGCTGGCAGAGCATTAAGGCTTCTGCCCTCAAGGAGCCACCGGTCAAGTTTCGGAGACCAAAGAGGCCTCCCCACCCAAGGCAAGTGAAAGTCACTCATTAAGCTGAACGTGGATTTGTGCTTAAACTTCCCACTCAGAAGAAGACTAAGCTCTTGGTCTATAGTGCTGTGGAGCAACTGGGCTGTGAAGAGGTAAGCGGAAATTCTTTAGAAGTTTATGTTCTATAATTTGCAGTGACGGGGACAGAATTTTTTCAGATTAATCACATACACCTGACTTGTTATGGATACTACCTAAGTTTTCTCTCTAAGGAAGAGTTTTCACAAGGTCTGTGCTAGCTGACTTATCTGACTTGACCATCCTTGACCTTAGAAAGTTCTCCCTGGCTCCCACACAAGACGGAGAGGCCTCCTACATGCTTCCTCCCTCCCCATCCAAGGAAGGAAGGAATGTGGGCTCTTAAAGGAGAACTATAGGGCCTTAGCCTCCATCATTTCTTACATCGCTTTGAAGCTGTGACCCTGCCTTGGCCCGGAGCAGCTCAGGGGTATCTGCCACCGTGGAGAACGTGGAGACACGCTCCTCATGCCCTCTCTTGTATTCCACCTGATGAAAAGACAGCAGAGAGTCAAGGTCATACCCACCAGCCTTTGTGAGGACCACTCCTTGCAGCTGTCCTGAAGCTATTCCATCGGGCTACTCACAACACAAGCCTATGGAAAGTCTTTAGGGCTTGCTTTATAAGCTCCTCTTTAAAAAGCACCAAAGCCAATGTGTTAAGTCCAAGAGAGTGCCAGGCACTGCTAAAAATTAACAAACATTAACTCACTTCCTCTCTATAACAATCACACGAAGCAGGACTATTATTTCCTCCATTTACAAACGAACAGCCATGGAACACAGAAGCTTAGTAATTTGCTCACGGTCACACAGCTAATAAGTGAGAGGGCCAGGACTCAAATCCTAGCATTCTGGCCCCAAAATCTGAGCTCTTAACCAACAAGCTCTGCTACTCATCAGGCAGATCTGCCATCCGCTTAATAAAAATCAGTGTCTGAAATGCTAAAGCGACCTCGAGAAATTGTTTGCTCCAGTCTTTGGGTAAGCAACCTGGTCTTTTCTCCATTTGGTAGATGCAGCCCAAACAAGGCACAGAAAACAAGGGACAAGAAGAAGATAAGAACACAGTTTTCTGCATGATGTCACACTAATGACACCTACTGTCCGTAAGCACTCTCTTAGTGGTTTTTATCTGAATCCCAGAGGGTCACTCGTGACAAAAATTAGCATAACCTATGGTGAACAAGCACGAGGACACTCACTTGGCTGGCCAGCTGGTTGGCTTTCTTGGCTCTTTGATAGGCGGGGGTGATCATGGCTGGGAAGCTCCCCTTACCCCTCTGTTGCTCATAGTCTTCTGTATATTCCTGCTGGTCAGACCCAAAGTCAGCATGAGATCCAACACGACATTAGGTGAGAACAAGTAAAACTGCAATTGTGAGCATCATCAGAACCAATGCAACAAATGGATTTACAAGGTAGCTGGAGAGCATTTCAATCACCTAGAGTAAATCTGAAAACGTTATTCCACTGGTAATTTGAGTAACACCTTCAGCACTGAAGAAATCATAGTTCCCAGGTCCAGGGGGTTCCCCCCGAGTGCTCATATCCAGTTATGTGGAACCTGATACAACCCAAGGGAACCCAAAGAGAACACAATCCCTTCGACACAATGGCTTGTATGATAAGGCAGCGGTTAACGTGCAGGAGTCTCTCCTGTAACCCGTCTACTAGAATTAGTTCTACAGTGTTCAGAGTAAAATGTTAGTTTTCCCTTCTAACTTTTTGAGTGCTTCCGATGATCAGTTTTCCTAATAAGACCCGGCACTTGTGTTTCTGTTTTCTTTCTATCTGCTAAAGGCTGAGTCACCAAGGATTAATACTAGTTTCCAAAGTGGTTTCTCCAAAGGACAAGTGCCCTAGGTGGGAGGGGTGGACTAGAAGGTACCATGTGTAAATCGTTAAGGATTTCCATAATCTGGGCCAATGTTGCCTTTGCTACGTGAAAATCTACTAAAATCTCTCTTACAGTGTTGAGGGGCAGAAATCTAAAATGGGTCATCAGGGTTGGTCTGTCCTGTAGGCTTTAGAGAAGATTCCATTTCTTTACCTTTTCCAACTTCTACAGGCCACTTGTATCCTTTCATGTGTTGCTCCAAATGGCTTTGACCTCTGCTTCTGTTATCACCTTGTCTCTGATTCTGACCCTTTCACCTCCCTCCTTATAAAGACCTTGTGGTTACATTGGCTCCACCCTAATTATCTACGGTAACCTTCCTATCTCAAGATCTTTAGCTTAGTCACATCTGCAAAGTCCCTTGGCCATGTAAGGTAATAGATACACAGTTCCAGGGATCAGCACATGGTCATCTTTGGGGGAGGGGCCAGTAGTCTGTCTACCACAATCTTAAGATAAAGAAATGTTCAAACTAATTGCTAGAGTAATGTCTAGGGCCCTTACCTCACCAAGAGACTTTCGGGTCTCAACCATCCTTACGATTTCAGGATCTGGCAGAGCTCCTGGGCACCAAGCATTCCCTTCCCCGTATCCAGTCCAATAGCCTCTCTATAAAGGAAACACAGAAATGCATAAACACATACCCTACACACTTGGTTGGTAAGACCTACCTTCCCCTCCCCCAGCAACTCTCAAATATACTGTCAACATAAGAGAAATTCTTTAAAAACTATAAATTCTTTATGTTCTTTAGGTAAGACAACTAGGGCCTATCTAGGGAGAAAAAACCAACATATGAAACAGGTGGTGATTAGAAAATGTTTGTGTGCTTAAATGTATTGACAATGAACACAAGGTTTTAAGAAATTATCTGTATGAGATGGGCTCCACTCTTGGTAGGAACATGGAATCTGAGCTGGACCTCCAAGGCTGAGGGGCAAAGGGAGGAAGAAGGACAACCATTCTAGAAGGTCAGTTCCATGAAGGCAGGGATTTTCATCAGTTTTTTTCACTGATGGACAGCCTAGAACAATTCTAACATCCTAGAGCGTTCTAGCAGCCTAGAACAGTGCCTGGCACAAAACTGACTCAAAAAGTATTTGTTTTTGTTTTTAATTTTTTTAAATGTCTTACTTGTTTCTGAGAGAGAGAGAGAAAGACAGCATGAGCAGGGGAGGGTCAGAGAGAGAGGGAGACACAGAATCCGAAGCAGGCTCCAAGCTCTGAGCTGGCTGTCAGCACAGAGCCCGACGTGGGGCTCGAATCCACGAACCGTGTGATCGTGACCTGAGCCGAAGTTGGACATTTAACCGACTGAGCCACCCAGAAGCCCCTCAACAAGTATTTATTGAATAAATTCCCAGAGTGTGGACTGCCAGGAATAAAAAGCATGAAGGCAATAATAGGCTTCATGTGAAAGACGATGAGGGGATGAGTCTGACTGGAATTGAGGGGAAGAGATGGGGAACCAAGTAGGCCAGAGGTGGGGCAAATTGGATAGGGTAAGTAGAAGCGTCATTTGGAGATCTAGAAAGACAGAAGTTCAATTTACAAATGAGAAAGCCAAAGAATGGTTAAATAATTCATTAAAGATCCCTCAATAAGTGACAAGAGTCATATCCAAATGGAAGTACTAAGAAATGAATTACATGATTGTATGTTTGTAAATGAGCAAAGTCTGAAAGAAGACTGATAACACAAAACAGGTACCTCTACAGAGAGACTGATTGGAGATGGTGAACAAGGGGTTAGCTTTGTACTTCGGATTTTTTTTACAACAAGGAAAATGCAAGTATTACGCGTTTAAGTAAATGGCTGAGGAAGTTTGAAATGATGAGACTCTCCCTAGAGAGGGAGCATAAATTCTCAGGTGGTAGGAAAAGAAAGTTGGGGCCATCCAAGAAGTGGTGTGTGACCAATGTCATTCAACAAGCTGGAGAGAAGCAAAGCCAGAGGAGAGAAGGCCATCTCGGGGGGCCCAACGAAGGTCCAGGCAGGAGACAATGTGGATCGGAGCAGGAAGAGTGAAGTACAGGGAGAGGGGTGGAGCAGAGAGGAGTATCAGAGGGAGAAAGGGCAGCCATGGTTTCCAGCCTGGGTGGTTGTACCCAGAGACGGAAACACAGTGGTTGGAGGCGACAAACTGACCAGTGCGTTTGGACCGGGAGCAGATGGAGGTGGAGGTGACCCCATGGCATGTTGACGGATGTCCTCCGTAGACAGCTGCAATCACACACTGGGTGAACAAAAGCCTAAACGATTCCTCTAGAAGTAATAATAATAACGCACCTCAGGGTGCCTGGGTGGCCCAGTCAGTTCAGTGTCCGACTCTCGATTTCCACTCACAGATCAAGATCTCAAACTTTGTGGGGTCAGGTCCCACGTCAGGCTCCGTGTTGACCATGCAGAGCCTACTTGGGATTCTCTCTCTCTCTCTCAATCTCTCTGCCCCTCCCCAGCTCGCACACATGCATACACTCTCTCTCTCTCAAAACTAAACATTTAAAAAATAATAATAATGCATCTCACTTGGAGAGCGAGTCGTTCTTTTCCCTTCTTCCAAACCTGTTCAGACCCCTTCTCTCACCTCGTTCATCAGGGGTTGTCTGTCAGGTGCGGCTGCCCCATCCTTGGACTTCATGTCCCAGTGAAAAACCGATTTAAACCGTCCACTATCATCCTGGTCGTCAATCTGTACAATGAAGACGTTGTCAGTAACACAGTAATGTTTCCATCAGAGAAGAGAAGGAAAATAAGTAATATATAGTTAAATTGGAGAGAGTTCTCTAAATCACAACTACAAAGTATCAGAAGTGGACGGCAATGCATGCTATCTCACTGTGGCTTCACCTGTGCCACCAGCCAGGTGGCGCACACAGAGTACCTGCTGTGTGCAAAGCCCTATTTAGCAGTGCAATTAAAAAGACTGAAAGTCCCTATGAACTTCTCACACAACACCAAGTATTCAGGTTAGAGTAACCTCAGAAACACCAGACATAAGAGTAGTGGCTCTTAACTTCAGTCTGTGCAATAATCACCCGGGGAGCTGGTTAAAATGGTGGCTCCCCCAATTCGTGCACACGTTCTCTTATGCTTTATAAGTTTACCTTTGCTATCTTGGTCTTGATCTATAATACACCTTAAGTTAATTTTTTGTGTATGGATGTGAAGTAGGTATTCAGATTCATTTTTTTTTTTCCACACAAATATCCACACAAATGATTCCAGTGCCTTCTATTAAAAGATGGTCCTTGGGGCACTTGGGTGACTCCATCGGGTAAGCATCAGACTCTTGATGTCGGCTCCGGTCATGATCTCACAGTTCATGAGATCAAGCCCCGAAATGGGCTCTGCAGCTGACAGTATGGAACCCCCTTGGGATTCTCTTTCTCTGCCCCTCCCGGGCTCTCTCTGTCTCTCAAAATAAATAAACATTAGAAAGAAAAAAAGGTTGTCCCCGCTACACTGACTTGCAGTGGTACGTTCGTCACACGTGTGACCACATATGTGCAGCCCTATTTCTGGACCTTGGATTATATTCCAGTAGTCTGTCCATTGTTGTGCCAACACTACGCTAAGTTGATTACTACTACTTCTATAGTAAGTCTTCAAATCTCGTGGCCAAAGTCCTTCAATTTTGTTCTTCAGAATTTCTTGGATATTCTAGAACTTTTGTGCATTCTGGTCACTTTTAGAATCCTTTTGTCAATTTCTACAAAAAACACCGGGATTTCCACTGGGATCGCACTGAATGTGTAGAGCACCTTGGGCAGAACTGACATCTCAACAGTATCTTCACAGCCTTGGGATGGGCAAAGATATCTTACAGAGAACATAAGAAGGACTAACCATAAAAGGAAAACTCGAAAGGTCTTAAGTCCAAACCCAGATATCATAATTTATGAGGCCTAAAGGGGGCCCAGAAATCTGCAATTTTAACAAGTTGAAGTTTAAATCCTTAATTTTACAGTTGAAAAAAGAACGTGAAAGGAAAGAAATGACCTTACTAAAATCATTCAATGGGTAATCAGAGCCAGGTTGAGAATGAAGGAATTCTATGTCCATATTAAGAGCACTTTCTTTCGTTGACTTTCCAGGCTTGCTACTGCCTAATGCAGCTCCAGGATATGTATTTGTAAATATATAAATTGAGAGTGCTTTCCCTGCTTCGTCACAGTTGTGACACTCTAAACAGGCCACAGACATCACAAATGTTCCCTCAGGGGTAAAACTGCCCTCCTTGAGGGTCACTGACGTAAGGAATCAGAATCATGTGACCAAAATAGATAGAAAGTCTTATTTGCTGTCTTCCACCCACAAGACAAATCCATCACCGGGGAGTGCCTGCCTCTCCACAGACTTTTCACAACATTCCAGATTATTCTAAGGAAGTAGGAAAAGGAAAAAGGCGGTAGGTGTCACGAGTGAGGTAAGGAAGCATTAAAAGCTAAAGACCATTCTCTGAATAAAAGAGAATCTAGATGTTTCATTCCCCTAAAAATCTCATTCACGTCTACCAAACAGGAAATGGGGTCTTAAACGTTTGTTTATTTATTTATTTTTCAAAGGGAGCCATTTAGGAAACAAAAATGTCACCTGCTCCAAATGCCTACTCAAAATCATTACTTTTCTCCTTCATCACCATCCCTCAAGCATCCCTTTTGTTCTTTTTTTCTTTTAGCACATGCACAACACATTTGGTTTTTATTCAATCGGCAAGGTCTCTCAGGGATGGAAGAGGGTAAGAAAGTAATCCATCCCACTTCCTAAGGTGGCCGTAAGATCTGGGGCCCAGGAGGGACGCTGCTGTCCATTTGACATTTTCACTGGTGGGGAAGGAGGAGACAGTGACCTCAACGGCCAAATATTTGGCATAACACACAGACACACAAACGCACATGCACACACGCACATACACACACACATATACAGAGACGTACGTACACACACACACACCACTCTCACATACACACAGGCAGACGCATGCATGCACACACACATATGTGTATACGTATACCACATACACACATGTGTATGCCCGTGCACGCCTCTTCACACGTACATACACACATACATACACTCCCCATATGCACACAGACATATGTATACACAGACACACATATTCACGCAGATGTAAACAAACGCACACACACAGGCGTCCTGGGAAGTTCACAGACATCCTGCCTGTGGCTGGAACCCGAACCAGCGATAATCTCACTTCAGATCGGTCCTGTCACACACAGTTAAAAAAAAAAATGAATCCACCTCCACCTCAGAGAAAGGTAATGCTGTGTGACCTGTTGTAGGCCTGTAAGGCAGGGACGCGCCAGTTAATAGCTAGCCCAGTGTGGGAAAATAAAGACATTATGGTTCTTTCTGTAGAGAATGTCATATATACAAAAGGCACTCTGTTGTATAACTACTTCTCCTTGCACGTAGTCTGCCGCACTCTGGCCATACAACTAGAGAAACACCTGGATGTCTGTAAACATAAACAAGTCCCTTTTTCCTTCTGGACAGTTTGTCCCCCTCTAGGTATGCAGAACTGGGCGAATGGAGCCAGTTTAAGATACTGAGTTCTCAAGTCAGATAGATCTGGATTTGTACCCACTCAACTAACTGGGTAAAACCGTACAAGTTGCTCAACCTCCCTGAGCCTCAGCCTCCCTAGCTGCAAGACGAAAATATTACAGGGGATTCTTGTGAAGAAAAAACGAGAGAAGATCGATAAAGAGCCTAGAAAAACGCATGGCACTGTTTCTGTAAGAGCTATGCTCCGTATTTACTGTAGTTTTATGGAGCTGCCCTTAGACATGATCAGATGAACACAAGACCCTTCAAGAATGAGCCCTGTCAGTAATCTAGGATTGCTTGTGAATTCTTAGAGATCGGGCATGTAGGACCCGCTCAGCACCTCAGCTTCCACGGCAGAATGGGATAATAATAGTACGTACTTTGTCAGACTGTGATGTGTATTAAATGAATTAAATGACTGTATAGTAAATGTTATATAAGCCCATTGAGACATAAGCTCACAGTAGTGCAGAGCTTTTAGCGAAACAAGCTACATGGCAGTGGGCGTAGGGTGGGCACCATCTCACGTGTCTTCCTGAGGAGAAGGGGAGGCTGCACAGGCAGACGAGGCGGCGTGAGATGAGGTGACATGCCGAGGGCAGATCACAGACAGTCTTCCCCCTCCTGTACAAGTTTCTAATTTTAGAAGGTTGCCAGCTCCATCCCACAGAGCGACTTGTGTGGGGCGGCAAGGGGGGAAGAAGTTGAATGAGTCATCATTTTAATAAATGCAAGGGTCCGATCAATAGCCAACTCTCTGACAAAATCCCATTGGTGGTTTTTCAAAAGAGGCTGGCTTATCAACCAGGCTTCCTTGTCTATGCAAACATCACTTCCAACTCAAAGCATCTTTGACCTACTGCTATCCCAAGGGGAAAGAGAGGCTGCTAGTAATCTTTAAGAACTACCAAATTCAGAAAGCTTTAAGAGTGTGGAACTAGAGGTTTTTAATGTTCTTTTCTTTTTATTTATTTATTTATCTATTTATTCTGAGAGGTGGGGAAGGGCAGAGAGAGAGAGGGAGAGAGAGGATCCCAAGGAGGCTCCACAATGTCAGTGCAGAGCCCAACACAGGGCTCCATCTCACCAATGGTGAGGTCATGACCTGAGTCAAAATCAAGAGTCCGATGCTCAACTGACTGAGCCACCCAGACGCCACTCATTTTCTATAGCAAAACAATCATGGGAGAAAATAAGGAAAGGCTCTTATAATATTTTCCAACTATATAAACTTTGTTTTACATATTAGACACCTAGTGTATACAGGGCCTATCGGGTAAACCGTCATCAGGGTGTGAACAAAGCTGGCAGACAGAGAAAGATTATAAAGACCTTGGATACTCAAGCTAGATTATCTTGGGTATCGGCCCCTATACTGTGTAGGAAAAAGAGCAATATTTGTTACTTAAATGCACTTTGCACACATAAGTGAAGAAAATGAGCAGGTTCAATGTTGACACAGACACTTAAAAACCTAAGTTACGAAATTTTCTTTTAATGCTATTATGAAATTCAAAATTAAGTAACTTACCCCATGGATGGCTTCTGGAGACTTCCTCATATTTAGATTTAATGGAGTATGATACACACTTGTGAAAGTGTTGTTCTTGGGGTTATGGCTAGAAAAAATAGATATAAGCCAAAATTAGAAATGTATTTTATCCAAGATGATTGAGTGACTATTCTTAAAGGTAGTCATTTTTCACATTGACAAATATAAAACTTAATAATTAAGTTCATGATTTTCTAAGCAATGCCTTAAAGAAAGAAAAATCAAATCAAATAAATTCAATATTCAGAACTCAAAAAAATTTTAACTAGAAAATGACCACTTAAAACCTTTCTGAAAAAAACAGAAAAGAATTCTGGAATTATTTAAAAGAAAAAAATTAAAGCTCTATAGGCATATCTGTGGCAATTACTGTGTTCTGTACAATATTTAATAATTTGATATGTGGTTACAGTGGATAGATTTGCCATTTTACTAATAAGAAATTTGAAATTTTCAACTTTCTGTCCTTTGCATAAAATCCTGCTGTAGGGCTCGTCAATGATTATATGTTAATGAAAACTGTGGGGAAGATAATTTTCGGATTTAACTCCGGACTGTGCAATTTGAAGCTCTGGTTGGCTACTTGTTAAAAAATAAATAAAACCCAAGAGGTGGTGGGGCGGGGCAACCAAACACTTACGCATGACAGTATGGCTTTTTCTGGTGACTCACAAAGTTATTAACCGATAGCATCATCTTGCAAACTTCACAGTGAAAACATGCTTTATGCCATATCTAGAAATCATATAGAAAAGATTTAACAGTTACTTTTTTTTCCCAGTTACTTTTTTTTCCCAGACTCGGGATTCTTCTACATTTCCAGGTAAAGACTGAACTTGAGAGATAAAATGGTAACAAGCACACATATACACACACACATAAATACAACGTTAGATAAATGAATAACTTTTTCAAAGCCACATGGAAGACAGAAATGGGGAGAATTGAAGAAAGGTGATAAATACATTTTTTGGATGGTTCAAAAACACCCACATGTCCATATGTGAGAAGATAAATTTCCTATATTGGTTATTTATTTCCGGAGGCCAAAAAACATCTACTGACCTGATCTAGACAACTGATCTTCTCAGCAGGATAAACTCCATATCCACACCTCGAACAAGCCTGCACATTCATCTTGATGTCCAAAGAGAGCAGACCAAGATAGGCAACAGGCAAGAAAATCCAAGGGACAGTCCCAGGCTAGCTGTTAAAGTCTCCAAAATCCTGACCGCCGTCAAAGTCCTGGGGACACCTTAATCATTCAAAATCTAACTTCCACTTTCCTTCACTGACCTTCTAGTTTGAAGTCAGCGGCTGGATGGTTTTTAAAGCTGCCACTTACTCAAGGGGCTATTTTGGCAACGGGCTCAGCACGCATGCGTCTGGGAAATGAGGTGGAGGTATTTCTAGCTGACATGCTTCTCTAAATAGAAAAATGAACTCACAACAGCATCATGTTTATGTGGGTGACCAAATCCTCGTGTGTGATTAGGCAGCATGTAGTAGTTTAACACTAACTGTGATCATAACCCAAGAAAAGAACACAAAGAGATAGGCCACACACTCATCCAATGATCAAATTAGAAAGGCTTGCTCTATGAGGCCTATGACTAAAGCAGAGAGGCCAGCTCCCAAAAATATAAGAAACAAAACAGGATTGATTCACTCCATGGGAAGGGTAAACACCATATTTGAATTTTAGCTTTATCTTTTAAAAATGTTTATAATAGGGCATGGGGTGGCTCAGTGAGTGAAGTCCGACTTTGACTCAGGTCATGATTTCACGATTCCTGGGTTCGAGCTTCACGTGGGGCCCTGCGCTGACAGCTCAGAGCCTGAAGCCTGCTTCGTATTTTGTATCTGCTCTCTCTCCGCCCCTCCCTCACTTGTGCTCTATCTCTCTAAAAAAATAAATAAATAAACTTTAAAAAAATCTAAAAAAAATAAAAATAAAGATGTTTACAACAGTGAGGCTGAAAACTGGTTAGGATAAGAACACACTAGAACTCTCAGTGTTTTGGCCTCTGTATGTTATCCTAGATCGTTCCAAGAAAGTCTGATCATTCTCTTGCTTCCCAGGCCTGAAGTGGGGAGGCTTAAAGACAAACCCTCTCCTCCTGGTTTCATGAAGCTCCTCCATTACCTTCAGCGTCCACATCCACGTCACCTGAAAACAGACCTTCTAGAAACAGCTCACAAAAGACGGCACCTCACCTGTTTCTATCCCTCACCTGACTACTTTCTATGACCCTTACCCTGCTTTATGTTCATCGCAGTTAACCACCACTGGACATCTTGAGTATTAGAATCTCTGCATTTAAAATGATCTGTCTCCAGGGTGCCTGGGTGGCTCGGTGGACTGAATGTCTGACTTCCGCTCAGGTCACCATCTCATGGGTTCTGAGTTCTAGCCCCACATGGGGCTCACTGCTGTCACACAGAACCCGCTTCAGATCCTCTGCCTCCCTCTCACCCTGCCCCTCCCCACCTCTTTCAAAAATAAATAAAATATTTTTAAAAATAAATAATAAAACAAAATAAAATAAAATTATGTCTCCTCCATCAAAATATAAGTACCTTCAAAATAGGATCCCTGGTTCTTGTCATTTCTTTCGCTAGTGCCTAGAACAAGGCCTGACACAGAAAAGATGCTCAGTAAGTACTTACTGAATACTCAAGGAAATAAATTGGAATACTCTTACCAAAATGCCTACAGAGGCCAGAGGTGAAGTCACAGGTCACGGTAGGGACCCTCCCAAATGGGCAGGCACAGGCCCCACAGCAACTCCTCCTCAGTCCATGCCAACTTGCCCTGAGGGAATCAGGACCAGGCTCAGTCAAGTGTCCAGACTTTTCCAGAGAAGCCAAATACTCGCATTTACACATGAAAGTCCCTATTTTGTAAAACACTGGGAATAACACAAGGCCAAGGGCAATATTTGGTGAGCAGGCGACTGCTTGGTGACCTTTGCTCTAAATGCTCTGAGAGGGTGGCTGGGGTCTCCAGGTGGAGGGAAGTCAGCAGTACTTCCATGTTGTGTTGGTGGGGGCTGAGGGGTGTGAGTAGGTTGCAAAGCAAGTGGAAAAAAGCAGAAAGCAGCATTCACGTGACACTAAGGAGGGGCTGCAGTCCGGGGTTCCCGCAGATAGATAGTGGGGCCCAAAGCTGCTCTCTGAGCAGAAAGGGCCCCTAAGCAGGGACTCCAGGCTCCGAAGACTCCCATGCTGAAAGTTGGTGCAGTTGATGTGTTCCAGAATGTTCTGCTCTGTAATAGGCTCCTCACACTTTATCTGGGAAGCGGAGTGCAAGCCCCAGTAATCACTGAGAAAGGACTCTGCCACAATCCAGAGGGATGAGGAATTACAGTCAGATTCCGTTGAAGTTAAAAGCCACGTACCACTTCTCTAAGGTGTGACTTAGCTGCTGCAGTTCGAGGTCGCCCTTGTGAAAACAAGAATTACCAGAACAAAGATGTTGACTCTGATTTGTATCTTTACCTCTGCTTTTAAAAGGCATTTATTAGGGATCAGAAGTCATGAGGAGAAACAACCCCAGTGAACTGGAACTGGACACTTTAAGGAACTCAGGTGACCACTCACTGCTGGACCAAGACCCACAGGGCCGCCATCTGCTTGACAGGCCGTGCGGGCAGTCTCTCCTATGTCCACCCCACCCTGCTCACTTCTGGTAGAGGCCCCCCCCAACCACTTGCCACAGTGGCAACCTCAAGCCACCCATCCAAACCATAGCCAATGAGCACACAACACTCGTGTGGCCTTCGGGATTGGGTTCAGACAGCACGTCTTAGCCTGGGCTCCCCAGAAAACAGACCATCAGGCACAGGCTTATGTCCAAGGACTTTACTTAGAAATGTAGTCCCCGGAAGCAGAAGAAAGGAGGCAGGAAATGGTGACACAGTGGGGGCGGGGAGGGGTCATTGAACCTTCATATGAAGGTTCGTTGTCAACGTAGCCACTGCCCGATAGGAGGTGCACCAGACAGCTTGATCTCCATCTTCCAAGAGGCTGTAGAAACAACTTCTAATCAGGAGCATCTGCGACAGGAAGAAAGGGGGAAGAACATATCTGTTGGTCCCCATTGGTGAAAGTTTTGCCCCCTTGCGTGTTAACGTCCCTGTGTCCATGCTGTGTATTTGCCCGGGGCGCCGTCCCAGCATCTTATGCCTCAACAGCAACAGGGGAAAAAAGCAAGGACAACAGAAGGCCAAAGACACTGCTGGTCGCGCCCCCGTGAACACGGCCATAGCCCACACCGAGCTAGCTGCCAGCGCGGAGGCTGGACCGGCGCAAGCAGGCAGAGCTCCTGCGGCAGGGGAGGCTGCGTGCATCTAAAGTGGCTCCTGGGGGCACCTGGGCCGCTTAGCTGGTTGAGCGTCTGACTGTGGCTCAGGTCATGATCTTACGGTTCATGAGTTAGAGCCCCGCGTCTGGCTCTCTGCTGTCAGTGCCAACCCGCTTTGGATCCTCTGTCTTCCTCTCTCTCTGCCTTTCCCTTCCTCTCAAAAATAAATAAACACTAAATAAATACACAAGTGAATAAACAAACAAGTAAATAAGTAAAGTGGCTCCTGAGAGGTGTCTGATGTGCTGTCCAATCAGCAGAGAGTCCAGGACGCGGGCCTGGCTGTGATGAGCCATGGCCAGGCCATGGAGAATCTTCTTGGTCCTTGATTTGGAGGCTGTTGTCAACACTGCCCCACGTGTCTTTGGCTTTTTTTTTTTTTAAAGTCCTGACTCATAGGGAAATTGTGATCAATGAAAAACCCCACATTTTGTTTTCAAATGAATAGCTATCACGTTCAGTATGTGGGTAATTGATTTCCTTTTTGAACGGACACAGAGCACGTATGTATCTCTCCAGTTTCATCCTGTTGATGGCAGCCCCATTGCTTCAGTGGGTCAAGATCTTTTTGTACCTTGGTTCTGTCATCCAGAAGATGAGGGAACTCTTCCTAGCTCTGAGTCATCTCCAGGGCCCTCCAGGGTTGTGAAATGGTTTTGAAATTACAGAGAGATGACAGATTCAGAGGAAGAAGAAGGCTCCCAGCCCTTCACTCTGCTGCTGTCACTTTGCTTAGACTGGAGTCGTTCCTCCCAGGCTGGGAGTGTGTCTACCTTAGTTTACATTCTCCCAAAAGCAGAGCTTGAAGCGAGGACTTCACTGCAGGTAGTTTTATTTCGGGAGTGGTTCCACAAGGCAGGAGTGAGGGCGTGACTGACCCACAGAAAGAAGAGCCAACAAAGTCAAATATATGATTCTGAGCTAATTAATTAGCACAGTGCGCAGCCTTTAATAACATGTAAAGTAACGTGACGTAACATAACAAGCCACTACCCCTACTTAGAGCTAAGACAGACAGCCCCCTTTTCCCCACCCTGGGGCTGACAGCCAAATCTTGTTGAAGATAGTGTGGCTGTGACTCACTACAAGGTAGGTTAAGTCACTGTGGTGCCATGGTGGTAGAACTTGCTAGAAATCTGGCCTCTAGAACTTCCTGGAAATCTACTCTCTAGGTTCATAGGGAGGTATCTCAATGGAAGAACTCGGCTACAAAACCATGTGAAGGAGCGCCAGGGCTGCTGGGTGCTGCTGGCTGGCAAGGCACCGGGGAAGCCGGGTGTGCTCCAGGACCCCGAGAAGCCTCTATAGGAGCCTAATTCTCCAGGAGCACACCAGATACACGAGAACCAGGAAGCAAAGTGTTTTCTTCTTGTAATCTCTATCCAGCACCCCCTTACTGGCAAAGCTTACCATGGCAGCGAGAGGGATGCAAGGAAAACCACATAAAGGGCCCAGTTTTAGTTTTACAGAACAGACAAAACGGGTGAAGATGGAGCTCGGAGGCGTTTAACTGATTAACAGGTTTGACACGAACCCCCTTTCAGGGAATTCTGCCTAAACCCAGAGTTTCCCAGTCTTCCCCTCCACCACCCCCCTTGAAGGAGCCTGCTGGTGCCTTAGCCAGAGTTTGGGTTGGGGCTTGTGGGTCGTAAGACACTTCTGGGCATTTCTGTTAATTGAGGACTATCCTTCTTCAATGGAGTCCTGTATAAAGGCATAGCCTGGCCTGAGCCGAGCTGTGAAGAACTCAAGAAATATCACTGGTGGCACTTTGGGGGTACTGTGCCCAGCAGGATGAGGGTGGGATTAAGAAGCACACCAGGGCAAGAGGAGAGGCCAGAAGGAAAGGCTGGAGGGACCGGCCCAGAAGCACCCATGAGTCCAGCCTGGGGAAAACCATCTGAACAACGGAGGTGGGGGATTTTTCTGAAAGGAAGAGGAAGACTCACATGCTAGTCATGGAAGCATGGAAAGGAAGTATAAGACAATGGCATGAGCCAACATTGGAGGCACACAGGAATACAGTCAGAATAGTCATTTGGATCTAAAGTATCAGTACAATTATCATAAAGGAAAGAGTTCAAAAGTATTTCTTCTCTTCCATATCTCCATAATTTTATTTAATACTGTGAAAAGCCAGCCCCACAGCAATATCTTTGGGATTCCCCATGTCAGCCCACACTAAAGAACTGAAAAAAGAGCTTTCCTTCAAACCATCTTTTTGAGCCAGCAATGAATTCCGGTGTGCAATACATCTTAGCATTTGCAGGATATAATTTATGGTAGAGGCTTCTTGAGGATGGAAAATTCATTATTTTTCTAGGCAACCTGATCTGATCCTGCCACTAGCATGTCTGTGATATGGGCAACTTCTCTGAGCCTCAAATTCCTTATCTATAAAATGAACAAAGGGATTAGTGGTTAAGGTCCCTTCCAAATCTAACGTTGTGTTTCACTCTATCTCCCGAATAACTTAAATTTATAAATTAAATTAGAAAGGAACCATTTTTCCTTACTGATATGAGTTTTCACTTCTCAAGTGATTCACAACTGAATTCCTTTAAACAGCAAATTATCTTAGTGTCTACAAGGACTTAGTTTATCCCCAACATTTCAGAAACGTGGATGTTATATAAACCGTCTTAGCCTGTTCGGGCTGCTTTAACAAAATACTACAGACCGAAGAGCTTATAAACAACAGGGACTTATTTCACCCTGTTCTGGAGGCTAGAAGTCCAAGATCACGGTGCCGGCATGTTGGGGTTTTCCTGAGACCCCTCTTTGGGGATGCACACTGCAACTTCCGTTTGTGTCTTCATTAGGGTAGAAGGGACTAGAAAGCTCTGTCAGGCCTTTTTTATAAAAGCACTAATCCCACTCACCAGGGTTCCACCCGCATGATTTAAGCACTTCCCCAAAGTCCCAACTCCATACCATCACGCTGAGCATCAATATATGAATGTGGGGGCGGTGGGCACAAAATTCCAGCCTATAACACAGCCATACTGGAAATAGTGTAACTGTTTAAAATATTCAGGAATTTGGGATTTTTGCAGCAGCTAGTAAATTGCAGTCAGGCCCTGACACTTACCTGGAAACTCTCTTTCCTAAACCAAGAAAGAATCCTTACCTGGTGAGATTCTAGAGCCGGTTACTTTAGGCTCAGGCCCAGGGCAAAGGCAGCAAACAAAAAGACCAGATGTGGCTCTTGCCTGATCTCAGGCCAGGAAGGTTTCCTTCCACTCGAGGTGTTGAAAGTTCTTCAAAAGCAATTGTACCTCGGAACTTCTCAGTCACACCTCAGTGTGACCAGTTAATTTCGTCGCTTCCCCGAGGTGTCTTGGAGCCATCGGCAGAAGAGGCGCCGTCTGGAAGCCCAGGGGCGAAGAAGCAAACGTGTGCGTGTGGGGCACGTGTGCGTGTGGGGCACGTGTGCGTGTGGGGCGCGTGTGCGTGCGTGCACGTGTGCGGGGGCGGGGGATAGGGGCCGGGGTGAGGTGGGACCGGGTGAAGCGCACGGCCCCTCCCACGTTGACTTAGTCACGGCCCATCCCCAGGGGTTGACACTTGGGGGCGCTCAATAAATACAGCTGGACTGACTCTGGCACTAACTTTAGACCAGTTCGCTGAGTTAGGAGGCGAGAACTCGGCGACGAGAAAGCGGAGTTCGGGTCCTACCGCCACCGCGCCAATCGAGACACCCCAGCGAGTGGAAGCCCATCGGCGACCCCAGGAGCCCGGTCCCGGAGAAAGTAGCTCCAGCACCCCTCCCCGGGGCTGGGATGCCAACAAGAGGAACTGGGGTCGCTGTGGCGGGGGGGGGTGCTGGCTGGGGAAAAGCCCTCTGGCTGTAGAAACCGGGTCCCAGAACTGGTGCCGAGGAACGAGGCGAGGTGCAGACGGGGAACAGCAGGGCCAGGAGGGAAGGAGACCCCCAGGCGAGCGAGCGCGCCGCCCTCGAGCGCCGCGAAGTCCGCAGGGCGCGCGCTTCAGGGTGTGCGGCCCGCTTGCAGAGCGCGCTCCCGGGCCACTTGGAGCGCGCCGGGGGTGCGGAAGGTGCGCTCCCGGGGACTGTGAGCGCGGCGTCGGGGTCGCAGCGCTGCCTGCAAACTTATTCCCCAGCACGCTCTAGGGGTGCGCCGCCAGCTTTGCGCGGGCTCC
>NW_027532585.1:7621020-7742216 GCF_008692635.1 Crocuta crocuta | reverse complement strand
CTGCTGTCCCGCCGGCCCGGGAATTGCCCCGCACGACTCCGCCCCCGGCCGCGCCGCGTCTTTTACTTTCGCTTTCGTTTGGGCAGCCCCAGACCCTCGGCGCCCAGGGACGGCGACGGACGCCAATTCTGGCCGCCGGGCCGCNCTTTGAAACTTTGGGAAAAGGGCCCTCGCCCCCCACCCCCTCACCCGCCCTGGCATCTCTTGCTCGGCTCAGCGCGTCCTCGCTTCCCCGCTAGCCAGAGGGCTGGGACTGTCGTGCTGTTCGGGATTTGGAAAAGGGGGCGTGGATTGGGACGCGAAGGAGGGGACCGTTCTCTCGCAAAGTAGACTAAGCGCTCAGGTGCGACTGCCCGTGGCGCCACTTCCCGCGCCCCTCCCTGTTTGTCAGCTCTGGGTCTTGGCCTTTCCTGTGCCTGTCTGTTAAATGCGAACGGTGGTGACCGCGGGCTGACGGTTGCTGCGAGGCTGGAAGGAGATGCCAGGGGCCTAGCCCTTCCGTCGGGGCCCAGGGCACGGGCGCTGCTGTCGTCCTGGCTGGCGCCCCAGGCACTGAGCTCTTGATCTCTTGAAGGAAAAAAGGCTGCCTGCAGGCCACCTTGCTACCATTCACAGTTGTGCTCAAGTTTACCGCTTATGGGGCAGTCAAATCACTTGTGGGTTATTCCGTGTGGGGCCTTCCTAGGCCTTTTCAGTGGAACACTTGCTCTGGGGGGCTATGCGTCCCTGGCCTTTGTTTACTTAAGGTTATTTCCTCCTTCAGGGGCTACAGCCTGAGCCCTTACAAAGGTGATGGACACAAGGAAATAATCGTAGGCCTGTCCTCTCCTGGCACAGCAGAGGTGAGATAGGCCTGGAATTTCTTGGTAGGCTGTGAGGATGAGTGGAAATCCAAGCCTTGGCCTTGACTGAAATAATGTGGCCAAGGTTAGGCCCCTGCTTGGTCAGCACCTTTGTTCTGGGTGAACTTGATTTCACCCAGAAATCAAAGGCAGCCTCATAGGAGTAAGAGTCGCTGAGTGTTTGCTCTCCTTGCACAGCCATCAGCACCAACCCAGCAAGATGCCATGGGTTTCAGAGAGAAGACCCTTCTGGCCTAGTATTTGGAGGGAAAGCTCTGGAAAGCCTCCCACGGCTGATCCATAGAAATAAGCCTGAACTTTATGTCTCTGTAGTCAAGTCCAAAGTCCCCTCCACATGGCTGGGAAGGACAAGGAGTTCAAGCCGCACCCCTGCTTTGACAGAGTATGTCAACGGTTTATTGCGAGTGCAGTTCCCCTCTGCCTGCAGTACCCTGCCCCCCGCCCCCCCATCCTCTGGGCTTCCGCTTCTCAGACCTTGGGTCAGATAACTCTTCCCCGGAGAACCTTCCCTAATTCCTCTGAGGCCCAGTCAGATCCCCTGAATGACCACAGATTGTTGGTCTGCATGGCACTCGCTACAATTGCTGCTTGACATTTGTGCCCTCCTTTTATCAAAGTTCGTCCCCCATCAAGGCAGCACCAGGTTAGTTTGTTCACAGGAGTGTCCTCAGCTCCTAGCCCACGGCTTGGTGCGTTAGGCTCCCAGAAAGTATCCGAAGAAGAGCTGCCCCAAACACTTCCCAGCACCCCCCAACACCATCAAAGCAAAAGTCTGGCTTTCTTAGGAGCCCTCTTGCTTAGGGTTGTCCTTTAAAAAAAAAAATGGTCGCATTGTTTTATCATCCTACATCCTACATTCAGCTTTGGAGACTAGCATGAGCAAAAGGCTCAAGGCTTAATTACCACATGTCAAAGGTGGTGTTCTCTTCTGATGGGTTTTGTGTAACTTTAACTTGCTAACTTTAAAAAGTATTTCTGTGCTTTGCTAACAACAATCCACACTGAAAAATAAGCTTGTGTAAAGGAGATGAAATAAAACTCCTGAGCATTTCTGGGTGCCTGGATTCACTCTTATTTCCTTTGGGGATGGGGTTATCTCTGTTTTCAAGAAACGTTTTGCACCCTAATCTGAAAAATCTAACCGCCCCCAACCGAACACACAACACGCGTCGCAGGCAATGGCGGAGGGTTGATGAGGTGTTGAGAAACAAGATGGCTACCTGACTTCTCACAGTCCTTGTAGAGAGCTCTTGTGGGATCCTCCCCTCCCCCTCTGTTCCCTTTTAGCGGGCTCTCTTCTCTTAGGACATTTGTTTCTTCCAGCAATTAATATTCTTCCCGTTCAATTAATATTTCTTTAGTAAGCACCTTTTGTGTGTTGGGTGCTTCTGCCACGATGAACTTAGAACTGTTGTGTTTGAGCTAAACAATAAGCAGGGTGAAAATAAGTAAAAGACAAAGAGAGCAAGGGGTGGGGGGAGGTGATGAGATAGGTGTAATCAAGGAGGACCTCCCTAAGGAGGTGCCATTTAAGCTGGATTCTGAAGACGGATTATTAGCCAGCTGGACAGTGTCCAGCAAATGTATGGGTAGTGACTTCCAGAAAGAAGGAACTATGAGCCCTGACAGAACCCAAAATGAGTATAATATGCTTAAGAATGCTGGGAAGCTGCATGGTCTGATGGTAACGGGGTGTGTGCTGCTGGCTGCAGATCCAAGTCCTGCTGTTTACTAGTAATATAACCTGGGACAAGCTATATAGCTTTTTCTAGTCTCACCTTCCTCATCTGTCAAAAAGCAGTGATCATAGGGATCGTCTAACAGCATTATAAAGAGTATTAGATAAGGTAATGCTTACAAAACAATTGGTACAAGCAAATAATAAATCAGTTTCTATTATTGATATTTTTACTTCTTAAAGTAGAGGGAATAGTGGGTTAGTAGGATATCCCACTTTTTTTTATAAAGGACCAGGTGGTAAAGATTTTAGGCTTTCAGACCATATAGTCCAACTCACAATCGCTCAACTCTGGTGGTGACAGGAAAGCAGCCATAGACAATACGTTAATGAACGGGTATGTCTGTATTCCAATAAAACTTTATTTACAAAAACATGTGGTGGGCCATAGTTTGCCACCTCCAGTACTAGATAGTAAAGGGTCTTAAAATCCCAGGATGTGGGTTTAGGTTTGAACTTTTAGATCCTAGGGATCTCTTAAAGATTCTGGAGGAGGAAGATAATATGATGGAAATCTATTTTGGTAGAACTGCGTAAAACAGTCTGACACAGAAAGCTTTATACCCCCAGGTTGCTAATGGTCTTGAACTGGGTTCAAGTGATGCCAGGCAAAGGATGAGCACCTTGTCACCTGTCAGGAATGTAGGGGGAGTTTTTTGTTGTTACAGACCTTCCACAGCTTCTCAGACACAGGGATCCTTTCACAAAATCAGGGGTGCCAGATTAGAAGCTCTCTGAGGTCACAGCTTTTGTTTTCTTTGCTGCAGTATCTTCCCTCTCTGGAACAATGCCTCAAATAGAGTTGGCACTCAAGCATTTCAGTGGATGGTTGGTGCAGTAGCCCTGGAGCCTAAATACGCAAGACTGCTCCAGGCTTAATTAAAAACTGTAACACCTAAGGGCACCTGGCTGGCTCACTTGGTTAAGCATCCCGCTCTTGATTTTGGCTCAGGTCATGATCACCCAGTTTTGTGAGTTCAAGCCCCGCATTGGGCTCTGTGCCAACAGTGCGGAGCCGTCTTGGGATTCCCTCTCTCTCTCTGTCCCTCCCTGGCTCGCGCGCTCTTTGTCTCTCTCAAATAAATAAACTTAAAGAAAAATGTTTAAAAAAACTGTATCACCTAATGAGTGCTACTTAAAAGTATCATGAGGCCGGTGATGCCACTAGATAACAGTGTTCTGGTTCGGTTTTCTTTCTTCCAGATGGCAGACGATCAGGGCTGCGGCAGGGAGCAGGCGGCTGGGGACTCAGCAAGCGGAGATGCAGTTGATGCTAAGCCAGACCGGTCTTCCTTTGTGCCATCGCTCTTCAGGTATGTTTCCTGGGCTAACTAGGAGCCCCGGGTCCCTCCAGCCCGCCATGCCCCAGCCATGTCCGCACGCGCGTGGGGAGAGGGACATTCAGGGCCAGAGGTCTGTGCAGTGCGTGGACGATTCACACAGAACCCTGACAGCTGTGTGTGACAACGTTAGGGTGTCCGGGTGCACTTCCTGTCTCTGGGGCAGGCCTGGGTGTGGGGGAAACAAAGCGGGGGGTGGGGGGAGGGTCTCCAGCTCGGTGGCTGTGTAGCTGGCAGTGGCCCAGGAGGGAGAGGCGGTCCTCATCAGAGGTGATTTGCAGCTCCTCTGGGGCAGAGCCTGGGCTGCTGCTGCCCGTTGGGACCAGGTTTGGCAGCCAGGCAGAATCCAGGGGTGTGGGACAGGAGGTTTTAGGGTCACACTCCCTGGAAGGAAGCGTGCCATCTGCTGATTCTCACCTTGTCTTTTCTTGAGCTCCCTTCTAAAATTCTAAATTTTGCATTTAATAATAATAACGACTTCATTTATTACATTCTTGTGTGCTAGCTTAGTATTGCATGCTGTCCTCGTAATCACTGGAGATAGTTCCTATTGTTATCACCATTTAATAGGTAGGGAAACTGAGGCACAAAGAGGTTTACTAGCTTGCCTCTCTGATGACAGTTGATAAATGTTGGAGGGGCACCCGGGTGGCTCCTTTGGTTCAACATCCGTCTCTGGATTTCTGCTCAGGTTGTAATCTCAGTTTGTGAGTCCGAGCGCCACACTGGGGTTCTGCTGACAGTGACATGGACAGGGACATGGAGGAGCCCTTCCGTCCCTCACCCTTGGTCATGGAGTGGCAGGCAGCAGGCTTCCTGGCAAGAAGCCAGAGTGCTCTATGGGTCAGAAGCATCAGACTTTCTGGTCTCTCCTAAGCCAAGCCCCACCTGGGAGGGACTGTGACAAAAATCAAAGTTGAGGTTAGGGAGTGCTCCCAAGCAGTGCTCGGGAGGGGAAGAGCTGGTGATGAGGGGCAGCCTATCTCCCTCCAAACATCCCAGAGAAACCCTTGGGTCACACCATCCCAGACAAGACTCAGAAAAGTGAGAAGGCCTCAACATCCTGGACCTGAATTCCTTTGGCTTTAGGAGCCACTTAGGGTCAAGGATATCCAGTGAAATGACCAGAACATACAGCTGTTAACTCCTGAGAACTTCTGAAAGCCATAAGGTCAGTTGATCCAGTACAAGCCCTTTAGAACAGCGACCATCCAGTGTTTCATTCACATAGCTGCAAAATAATGCTGTAAAACTACACATGCACTCTCGTATTTTAAAGTGACATACAAATTTCTTGTTAAATAGGTGCAAAAGACATGAGAGTATTTCAGTTTTCCCAAGTCTCTTGAGTCTTTGGGTTAAGCAGGTACCTCTCGGTGACAGAGAAACAGGAACTGTATGATTAATGGTCATTTCATAAGACTTAGTGAAGCCTTTCAGTGTACTTCCCAGAAATTATGAAAACCAGTGGGATGTTGTAAATACTGATATTTGAAAATCACTTCTTTAAATGTAATCAGTGGACTCTAAATCCACAGTAGGTTTATAACCACATGTCTCCATTAAAAATGTACACGAGCAAGTTGTCTTTAACAGCTGGAATTTGTGTTTCTTTTTTCCATGAACTCTTGTTTTTCATTTTATTTCTTCCCACAGTATTTTATTCTGATCACCTCATCATGCATCTCTGTAACATAAAGGTATGCATCTATGCATATGCATAAAATTTTTAAAAATTATTTTAATGTTTATTTTTGAGAGAGAGTGCATAAGCAAGAGTGCAAGTGGGGGAGGGTCAGAGAGAGAGGGAGACAGAATCTGAAGCAGGCTCCAGGCTCTGAGCTGTCAGCACAGAACCCGGCACAGGGCTCGAACCCACAAGTGGTGAGAAGTGGTGAGATCATGACCCGAGCCAAAGTCAGACACTTAAGTGACTGAGCCACCCAGGCGCCCCTATGTATGCATACATTTTAAGACATTTTTCCAGGTATCATGAGTATGAAAAGAAATTTCTGCTACGTTAAGTTAGTAATAATTTCTCCTAGACTAAGTTACTGTCCTGGCTCTTATTAATTCACAATCCAAACAAATGTTGATAAACCATTAGTACTATTAAGTCATTTTTCATCAAGATAATTATTAAATAGAAATTACATTTAAATTGCAACTTATAATGGGAAAGTATTATAAAAAGCATTTAAAAAGCGAGCTTACGCATAAATGGATAAATGAGAGCCATTGCCAGAATAAGAAAGAGTTCAGTATCACCTCTTCTGCCCGTTTGTCATTTTTAGAGGTAGAAGCACTGAGAAACCACAAATAAGTACATGACATGGCAATAGTTTTGTGATAATAATGTCACTTAATTCTCTGAATTTCTTCTAAGTTCTGTGCCAAAAAAATGACAAATCAATTAGGTCCTTCTTAAGTTGTATTGAAAATAATTAGAAATTACTTGGCTTACAAGTTTCAATCCTTAGAAAACATTTTTTTTCCATTAATGGGAATTATACTCAAAAGACTTTATCAAAACTTCCCAAAAAAACTTCATTAAACCCGTCCCTCTTTAGTTGGAGGCAAATTGTTTAACCCAAAATATTCCCAACAAAGATAAGATAATGAACGTAGCAATGATAAACTTTTGTCAGTATCCTTTTTATTTATTTATTTAATTTTTAAAAATGCTTTTAAACTATCTGGATTTTAAAATACTGTTAAGACCTTAGAGCTGCAAATGTAACTCATTCACTTCCGTAAAATGTCTTACGTAAGCTCTGTTGCAAAGCCAGTCCTTCTTACCCAACCAATCTGCTACACCAGATTTGCTTTCAACCAGTAAAGGTCTGATACCGTTTTCAGTTCAGCCAATGTATTATAAGGCATCCCTGTGACAACTATCTTGTTTCTGATTCTTAGAGGATGGATGGATGAATGGATAGTTGGATAGATGGATGGAAGAAAGGAAGGTTGGATGGATGATGGATGTAAGGTGGGGAGAGAGGGAAGGAAGGAGGAGGGAAAGGGCACAAAGAAGGCCTAATGTTGTGTTACTTCTCTCAGTGTTTGTTTGCTTTGCAGTCACAGAATTCTAGCTCAGAAGTGATAACGTCTTTGGAAATAATCAGGGGGTGAAAAAAGGCAAAGTCATTATATAAGAGCCACAACACTCCCATTCCATTCTATGTATATATTTTTATTCAGTATATTTTTTAAACATATAACTGAATTTTGAACAGCCCAGTGTGGCCCCAAACAGCCCCATTTCTAATGCCATCCTTCACCCTTATTAGTCTCTTGTGTAAGTAAGAAGCCCATTACAGTGCCTGATTCAAGGAAACCCACAGATACTGATATTTAAATTGTCTGTTAGATAATGTGGAGGTTTTGACACCGTCTAAAAATTAAGGTGGAAGAGAATTGTGCTCTTCTTTTATATAGTGGGAGATGGGAAACTGAGAAAGGGAAGAGTATCTCAGTCAGATCAGTTTTAGGAAAAATATGTATGAAAGTTGAGGATCTGATCATTAATTCCCTTTAAAACACCTCTGCCTTAAAGATGCATCATTTTACAAAAATAGATATGGTCTGTGATATTGGGTTGTTTTTTTTTTACCCCCTTAAGTCCTTTGGAAAGGTCAGTAAGCCCAGGCAATTTTCTGTATTCTAGTTCACTATCTTTTTTTATAGCATGGCTGATATTGACATCAAGCTTCATTTATCAAAATAAACAATAATTATCCTTGCAAAATATTTGAATTAAATTCCATTTTCCAGTTAAATATTTGAATTAAAGTAAGTGGGCAGGGGCAGGTTTTAGAAGGGCTTATCTGTAGGTCACATCAAGGATTTGGAATCAATCCTAAGAACAAGGAAGTCATGGAAGAGTTTAAGTGGAGTGACTTGATCAACCACACCTACAAAAAGAAAAAAAAAAAAAGTGCGGGAGCAGCAGAGTTGCAATGCAGGGCAGGGCCTGAAGAGGGGGCTGTTGCAAATTGTCCGGGAGAGAATGGGAGCCAAATGGGAGCCGAAAGCGAGCCGAATATGGCAGGTGGAGCCTAGCCTTCAGCCCAGAGGTGCCAGAGGTGCAGAGAGGTAGAAGCACTGGGACTTTGTGACCAAGAGGAAGGAAGGGCCGAAGAAGGGAGAGGCGATGGAGAAAGTGGCACCTGGACCCCAGGGGATAGTTGAAGGCGTCTGGTGACCCCTGAGCTGTCTGGCCAGGAAAGGGGTGATGAAGTCCCTGATTTCCGATAGAAAACCCGGCGTTTCCACCTTTCATTGCTTCCCTGAATATTCCTGCTGCCTTGGCTCTGCTGCCCGAGAGCGCTGGGCAGATTTGGGTGGTGCCAGGTACTCGGCATGTGATGGGAGGAGACTCTAAGAGCAACTCAGAACAGTGGGATTTGCCACAAAGAGCAGATGTCCATTATCACACCTGGCCGGTCGACACCCTACACCTTCAGCTCTGTGATTGAAGATTCTAACGCGTTGTTTATTCTGCTGAATTTAATTCACTGAGGTGACCTGAAAATGGCAGGGCAAATCTGCCGCCCCGCCCACGGTCCCCCTCTGCAGAGTGCGGGACACTAAGTGTGCTACAGGTCCCATGTGTGGGTCCGTCAACCACTGTGCTTGATTGCTCCCCGCGGCTGATGGTGGGCACCCTACCCAGACTGTCCCGCCCCCAGCTTCCTTCTTGGGGTGTCAGAATTGCTGTCAGGTGACGCCCCCTGCCCCCTCTAATTGAGGACACGTGCCCTTCCCTAGAGACATCGAAGGATTCTGGGAAATAAGTCTCCTTTTCCCCCACAAAAACCTGGGAGCACTCTAACTGGCTCCAGATAGTTCCAAGCTCTCGGACTTGTCTTGGCTTTTTCGACTCCCTGTCACTAGATGGCGCCACAGCATCGTTTTATTTCCTTTCCATTGGCCCCTGCGTAAACACGACTGTTCTTTAACTCACTTTTTTTAAAAGAAAAAAACAAGACTATATTAAAATGTTTTCTCATTTACTGATTATTGAAGAACAGTTGGAAAACACAGGAAACCATAAAGGGAAGACATGCAAGATATTAGCTTAAAATTAGTAAAAGTGTTTTAATTAGCAAAGATTAGTTAAAATTAGTAAAAGTCAAAACAACAAAAAAAGGAGAAATTGGTATGTGCACAGCCTGCATTCATTTTGAGCCATTGTTTAGGGAACAAGGCCTAGAATCATCTGCGAACTTATAGAGGGATTCTTCTTGATGTAAAGGTAGCCCTAGCACTTGGCACAGGTGACCAGCCACCCATGCTAGCAGTGTGGTCCCTGCCCTGGATGTAAACTCAGGTTGTCATCGAATGTCTAGGCATGGCTACTGAAAACGGCTAATGGCTGAGAATAGCTAATTGCTGAATTGTCGTGTACTAGGAACTGGAGGGGGGAGGGGGGAGGGGAGAGCCAGAGGAGTTGGAAGTTGCCTTATCAGGGGACAGGAGGAGCCTGCTTGCAGGCCACAGTGACAGTGATGGGCAGGCCAGGCCACGGAGCACACACAGATTCTTGGAAAGTAGGTGGAGGCCCACAGCCAGGGTGGGCTTGATCCTGGTGCTGCCACCCTGGAAGCCATTGAAGGTGTGAGACCAGGCCCCGCCTCACACACGTCCTCTCTCAGGCATACTTCCGCTCTGAAATCAGAGGCTCCTTTCTGCTCAAGGTCAGTATTAAGGGAAATAAAAGACAAAGTAGCAAACAGATTTCACACACTCAGATTTCCCCTGGGCCCTGGTGGGGCCTTTGTGTCCCTACAGAGAGGTTTGTTTATCCTTCCATTTCCGGGGTGAAGGGAGCGGGAGAAAGGCCTCGTTTTCGAAACTTGATAAACCCCCTAACTTAGAGGCGCTCGTTCAGATCCCATGGGTTTTGTCCTTCATATCATCTTCCTGTGCTGCCCTCTGTGCTCCTTGAGTGTGTTTAACGAATGCCACAGGGTTATAATTCTTTCTCCTCCTGCATCGCAACTTGAGTTTCTCCACCAGTTAAGTGTTATATGTAAACAGATCCCTGTAAAAATATGTGTTATTTGTATAATTATAAGAAAGGTCCCGGTGGCCTGTCTTTTCATTTGGAGAGGAAGGTGTTTCAGAAGAACCACTGCTTTGGAATTAGAGAAAGATAGCAGACCTTAACTCATCCCAAAGAATATGTTAAGCAAAAGCCATTTGATCCCACCCATTGATTAAAAGAGGCCAGGGCTGGGCCCCCTAAAAGAAAGAGAATGTTAAACTATACCCAGGGAGTTTATTTTTCAATAAAGGAAGTCTTCGAATTCAGACTACAGAATACTGGATGCCTGTCTCCCAAATTTGTACATAAACCATACTAAAGATTTAATGCTGTGTTAAATCTTGAAGCAGTGATGACTATTAAAGTGACAGCAATGGTGGCTTGGAGGTGGACATCCCAGATTCTGGTCCTGGCCTTGCCTCCCAATCACTAGTTGAGGCACTGACAAGTCCTTTGACCTTTTTGAGCCTCAGTTTCCTCATCTGCACAGTAGGTATACAAATACCTGTCCACTAGATTGTTCATGAGAATTGAATACAGTAACCATCAGCTTGCTGAATTGTCTGATGAGGAAGAAACCGTACATCTTGACAGGGAAGAAATCAGAACCGTAATGTTAAAACCAGAAGACTCCAGAAAATGTGATTTATCCAATTCCCTCCCATAACAGTCCAGGACAGTTAAGACCAGAGAGGTTAAGACTTTACCCTAGTCACCCAGCAAGATCAGCACCAAGACCTGGGTCTAACTTGGGGCCCAGTGCTCCCCATCTGTCAAGTGCCAGTCACGACTGCGGTGGTGTTGAGCCGGTCAACCACGTGAATCCACCAGCAGAGCGGGGGTTTTCTTCTCCCCAGGTGGGTCAGCAAATTTAATTCTTCATTGAAATTTCTCCCTTTCTGCCCTGCTTCAGCTGAGGGGTTGGACAGAGTTCAGCAGGGCTGGCGATGGGCTTTCTGAGAGAGAGCTAAGTGCCCATTTCAGGAGCAGAGAGCCATGCCTCTAAACCGTGGTCACGGGATCTAGAGACTTTGATGCTTCCCCACATGCAGAGTACCTCCAGTTATTATAGGTGATTGTTCTTCTAGAAAGAAAATCATGAGCTAGCTGTATGGTTAAAAGAAAAAAGTGACAAAGGGAAGTAAATGATCAGGTTTTCATCGCCATCACAATGTTAAAACACTATTTGTACAGAATTCAGTCTAGTTATAGAAAGTACTATGAAATTTAAGACCCGTTGTTTCTCAGGGGAAGACGCGGTCACAAGTAAGAGTTGTGTGGCGGGGCCTCATGTTCAAACCCTTTGCTTGCTGGAGCCCAGGGTGTCTGGCACACACATGTAATAGTGAGTTTGTCTGCTATTCCACAGTTGAAGACGAATGAGGGCTGGGGCACCTGGGTGGCTCAGTCGATTAAGAGTCCAACTCTTGATTTCTGCTCAGGTCATGATCTTGTGGGATTGAGCTCACCTCAGCTCTGCACTGACAGCATGGAGACTATGTGGAGTTTGGTTCATTCTCTCCCTTTCTGTCTCTCTCCCTCTCTCTCTGTCCCTCCCCTGCACATCCCCCCCTTCAAAATAAAGAAACATAAAGAAAAAGAGAGGACTGAGTCCTGTTCACTGCTCTAAATTCTAGAGGCCTCCATCATCATACAGACAGCAGTTTGAGGCTATTTCAAGGGAATTCTATCCTTTATTTCCCCCCGAATGGTTAATTCTTTTATCAATTTTTATTGTCAGAGGTCTCTCTGCTTTGTTTTTCAGGGGAGGAGGAAAGTGATGTGTAGAAGTTTGGGGGAAGAAATCTTTCCCTCCATAGCCTATTTTAAATGGACTCTGTTTCCCAAAGTAAGGGTAGGTTTGCAAATCTGGGTTCCAGAAAAGAACGTACGGAACCAGTTCTCTCTCTGCTCAGAGAGCTGAGGGTGGCCGAGGGTTTCGTTTGCCCAGGATAGAAGATGTTACAGCTCCACTCTGTCAGTGACACACCTTTCACTGGCCATGAGCTTGAATCAGGAAATTGAGGACTTCATTGTGAGCAGTTTTGCTTAATAAGGGTTTCATTTTTATGTGTTCACATTTTCCTCATTGCATCCGGCGGGGTGAGATGGGGAAGGGGTGATAAATCCTGGATCACTCACTTTGCTCAAGGCCATTGAAGAATGATTTATACGCCTCATTTGACAATCGAAGTATTTGGTCTCCCTCTGTAGTCTTTTGGTATTTGTATGAGTGCCTCACGTACTTCTTTAAGGCAAAAAATAACCTCAAGCATTTGAACACCGATTCACCACAAGTCCCCCTCCTTTTCTCGTTCATTGCCTCACATACGATTTTACATATTTTGCAATCTCTGTGTGTGCTGTTTTGCCACCTTTTATAGATTGGCACTTTGGCAGGTCGCCCGCAGCTGCACTCTCATCACTTTGAATAGCTGTACAGTGTTTTATTCTACTGCGTCTCAGTCTCTTGCTTAGCTGTTCCCATTTCCATGTTTCCACTCTTAAAAATGGTGCTGCTGGCTGCATCTTTGTGGAAGTTTGGGGTGTTTTTTCTTCCCCTACTTGGGATCCCATGCTCTGAGAAAGTCACTTTGTCTCTAGGGAGCTGTCCCAGGGTTGGGGGGGGGGGACGCAACAGTGTGGAGCCTGGGCATTTCTGCTGGTCAGCAGAGAAGGGCGAGGCCAGTGTGACTTTCCCAGCCCCAGCGTGAATGGTCCTATGGAAAACTCCAGCGTGCAGTTCACTGCTGATTCAGTCACGGGCCTTCAGGGCCAGGCGGGCTATGCCAGTCTGCTGTCCCCTGCTGAGCCCCGAGCATGTTGAGTTTTTATTATTACAGAGAAGAAGGAAACTCGCTGCCCATAGTTGCCGGGCGAAGCCTAGTTTTGATGCACAGGGGGGTCCTCTCGGATGGAGACGCGAGGTACCGCCTTCACTCTTTCCTTTCCTCTCTGCCTTGCTCTGTGCCTTGGTGTGTCAGGACTGTCGGGGATACCCGCTGTTAGGATGTGGAAACCATGAATGAATCATCCCAAAAATATTTAGACAAAGCAGCTACGAAAACCAGAGCTCTAGTTCCGAATGAAACAGCCCTGGGGAAATGTGTGCCTGGTGGTGTGTTTACTTTCCTGCTGATGAATGTCTGCAAACAGATAGAGCTTCTGGGGATCCTATTCATGGAGACGCTTTAGAAAATAAACAGTAGCAGGTTTGCGTGCTTCTATTCCCTTCCAAATATAGAAAGGTATAATTCACATCTCGAGCAGCTTAGGAGATCTGTAAGAGGATAAAACCTGTATTTATCCACTTCGGTGATGAGGAAAATTACACTCAGGCCCAGAGTGGAGTATAAAAACTCACTGTGCCCTTTCTGAGGGTTTTTACTTCTTCATAAAGTAGGTAGAGTATTTTTAACCTATAATGGTTTCTGGTACAGGTTGCTATAGGCTCTTCAAGGACGTCTTTTTAATATAAATAGCCATCAGAGCTTGGCTGTGATTTTTTGCCTCTTGACGTTGTCAAAGTGACTGAGTTGGCCTCGCACTGTTTGAGGTTCCAAAAACTGGGTCCCTGACCGAAGAAGTTAGGATAATCTAGTTTCTTCCCAATAATCAATGCTGGCGTGTGGTCTGTGTTCTTAGCAGAGATTTGAGCTTATCTGAATATGTCTGGGAAGAGACGATAATGGTACTTGCTCATACTGGTGAGGAAACGCAATACCAAAAAAGAAAAAGAAAAAATGGTTAGGAAGCGTTGGTATTCAGTGCATTTTAGTGCACACTTTCAAACACTTGCTAAGTCAAGTTCTGCCAGGTTATCATGGTTACTGCAATCTTGTTTGGCCCTAAGAACAGTGATTTCATGGCCAGATTTATTCATTTTTTTAATCTGTAGCCAATTGTGAAACACAGGCGCCTTTAAGAGGATTTAGAACTTTAATTCACTCTTCTGGTTTATCTTGAGCCTTGCACTTAACAGCAAGAATCCTGTGTTTCTTCTCAGCATCGTCATCTTGGCCAAAGTCTTCAGAAAGTGAAAAAGGTCAAGATAAACGCTAGGTTTATCCGCAGAGAATTAGCAAAAGGCAGGGGGGGAGGGGAAGACAGCAGAATGGGAAGTAATAGCATCTGACTTAGAAACAATACGATGGCCACTTTTTATTTACTGTGCAAATATTAGTGACACTTGTTCCTGGTGACATCCTAGGGGATGTCTGAAGTGGTTTCTCCAACACCGTTTGCACAGCTTATCAGATTCCAGAGAAAGATTGGTTTTCCTTTGATCTGCTCCTGGGGTCTGTGGCCAGCAATTCACACGAGCTCTAGGATCTTCTGCAGAAAAGTCATGGGAGCTTAAGAAAACAACAACAGCCGCTTTCAGAAGATCTTATCTCTAGGGGAGGATCGCCAGCTGAAGAAGTTTCTAATCCGATATACCGCCAGCTGAAGAAGTTTCTAATCCGATATACGTTAAAAAAAAAAAAAAAGAAAAGGAAAGAAAAAGAAGTTTCTAATCTGGATCTTCGAAAGCTTTCCTAGCAGCCTTCTCGTTCCTCACCCCTGGGAGAACCCGGCCCGCTGAGCTGTGCACTGTTACCATCTCTCTGCCGCAGCTAATTAATTAGCGCAGTCTCTTTGGAGCCCTTGAGGGCCCTGCTTCTGTCCAATAGCAGTTGTTTATCTGATGATCTGCTTGGCTCTGGCAATTGATTTCCAAACAGACAGTAACTCTTCATGAGCTCTCGGCACTGGGATAGCAAAGCTTCCCTCCCCTGACTCTGAATTACTGCGACACTGTGCAAACAAGGAAGGGCAAGGGTGGCCTTGCGCACACAGTGGCATTTCCTGGAAGCATCTCGGTCGTGTTGTTCAAGTGATAATCAGAGTAACATTTTGTCTGCCTGTCGCCCCTAGGAGACCTCACAGGTTTCATGGAAAGCTGTAGATCACACACGTGACCCTAAACACAGTCTCGCTGCTGCTGAGGGGCACCTTCCCCGGGCTGTGCTTCCCGAAGTATATCTTGTCCGAGCTTCTGGCAAGAGCCAAGGGTCCTGCAAGGCTGTGCCCACATGGAGAATGGTGTTTGAGAGCGGAGGGTGAGCCGGCCCTCTGCCCTGCCCGGGTGACCGCAGTGAGAGTTTAGTCAAGGGAGCCCAGGCTGTAGGCGGACAGGCTGGTACTGAGACCCTCACGCGCCAGAGGTGAGCGGCTCCAAGAAAATCCCCCTGGCCCGGCTCTGATCCTCTAAGTCTAGCACGAGGCCCCAGGAATCTGGATTTTAATAGACGCAAGAAATGTTGGAATAGGGAACTTCGTGTGGGACCTGTGAGTGACTCTGGACTCTGGCCCTTTCTGGCTTTGGGTTCTCAGACAAGCTCACGTCACCTTTTCCTATGAGATGGGGCCAGCGCCTGTGTCGTCAAGACCGGGAGTGTTCCAGAACATTCCTTCTTAGAACTGTGTTATTACCGGCACCGTTATTGACACGTGCAAGAGAAAGAAGCTCACTCAAAAGGCTAGGGAATAAAATCACATGTAAAATCACAGTGGAAAACAGAAACGCGGGGTCTCTCATCAGCCCTTTTAATGAGTAGCACAAAAAAAAAAAAATATGAATCCAGTAATCTTCAAAATAGGCCAAATAATGAAATCCGTTTCCAGCAGGTGATTTTTAACCACTAAATCATTTTTATTTTGACCTTTGGAGTAGTTAATTTAGTCACATGGACTAAAAAAGATACACAAACTCTTCCCCCTTCACGCTGCCCTTGCCCCGGGCCCCCTAATACACAGGTAACCACTCTTCGCGATATGCGACAACTACCATTAGTAATAAGAACATTCCCGTACTATCTACTGCAGGCCATGCGCTGTTCTAAGTGCTTTTTCAATATCAGCCTGTTTATAAGCTGTGAGGCGGATGTTGTAATTTTGTTCTTTTTACAAACGAGGAGGCATAGAGGGGTTAAGTAACTCGCCCGTGGTCACTCAGCTCTGTGGTAGAGCCGGGTTTCAGAGCGAAGCAGCCCAGCCCTGGAACGAATGCCTTGATCCGTTTTGTCACCCTTCAGGAGGGGTCTTTCTGCAGATGCAAGCAAACATAAGGATAAATTTTCCCCTCCTTTTCCCCCAAAGGGTGGTATACTGTTCCCATTGTTCTGTCCCTCAGAACTTCCTCATTCTTTTCTGCGGTACCGTGTTATTTTGATCAAACACCCTCCCCTCCGTGGTTCATCCAGGAAGTAGAGACTGAACTGCATCTGTGTACCTGTCTGCGGGTCATTATGGGAGTGGCCGCCCCGACAGGCTTATGTCTGCCCGCCAGGTCTTTTAACTGAGGCACGCTACGAAGGCTCACGGTTGGAAATAAGAGCCGCAGGGGGAAACGGGAAGAAAACTTGCCAGTCTCCAAGGAGCCCCAGGTGTCATGCTCAGGAGAAGCACTGCAATGAAACAACTGTCCTGTGTGTACAGAAGCAACAAGTAGGGGCTACCCTAAAAGAGTTGCCTCACAGAAGTCATTTCTCTTCCTTTTTTTTATTTTTTTATTTTTAATTTATTTCTAGGGGAGAGAGACAGCGTGAGCAGGGGAGGGTCAGAGAGAGAGGGAGTCACAGACTGAAACAGGCTCCAGGCTCTGAGCTGGCAGTCAGCACAGAGCCTGACGCGGGGCCCGAACCCACGAACCGCGAGATCATGACCTAAGCGAAAGTCGGATGCTCAACCGACTAAGCCACCCAGGCGCCCCAGTCATTTCTCTTCCTAAATGTGAGGCTATATTTAATATCTCTGCAGCAGCCTTGTAGGCAGAATTGGCAAAACGGAATAAAGGCACTGCTCTCACTGGAGACTTGAAGGGAGAATGGGACAGAAAGAGCGCTCAGCCCCAGGACAGGGTGCTGGGAAGCCTCACAGCTAGTCGGTGGCGGACTCCGATTCTAGCAGAATGTATCTATTATGCCATGGGCTTCAGTCCACATTCTTTTTTCCTGGTGCTTTCTCCATCTTGACAATTATTTCTTCCTGTTGTTTGTCTGGTTACTTGCTTTAACCTGGGCACAGGGGTTGATTCCCTGGAAGTTAAGCTATGATGGAGTTTCCCCCCGGCCGGTGCCTCCAGATGAAGTCACTGGAGTAGAATTCATTGCCCTCTGATACACGTCTGGGATCTGCAAAGACCTGGGTTTAACAAAAAGCTAGTTTAGGTCAGAAGGAAAAATAAATATTGACGGACTCAAATCCAGAAAGAGGAAGCAGCTATTCATTTCATTTTGAAAAATGAGAGTTCAAGTTAGGGGCTGGTCAGGTGAGGGAATTCCCTCCCTTTTGAAATATTTGCTAAGCATAAGAATCCCATTTCATGGTCAGTTTTAAGGTACTTTTCATAACCTTGGAAATTTCTTAAAAGTGTGTCTATCATTATTCCCCTTTTGTGTTCCTTTTTTTTTTTAATTTTTTTAATGTTTTATTTATTTCTAGGAGAGAGAGAGAGAGACAGAAAGACAGCGTAAGCAGGGGAGGGTCAGAGAGAGAGGGAGTCACAGACGAAACAGGCTCCAGGCTCTGAGCCGGCAGTCAGCACAGAGCCCGACACGGGGCTCGAACCCACGAACTGCGAGATCATGACCTAAGTGAAAGTCGGACGCTTAACCGACTAAGCCACCCAGGTGCCCCTGTGTTCCTTTTTTTAAAAAAAAATTATTTTTCACATTCTATTCTGATAGAAGTGGAGTCCTTTTTTTGCATGTAACCTATAGCCAAGCCTGTTTTTCTTATGAAAGATGCTCACTGGCTTCTTTTGTTTTGCTCATCATTGCAGATGGGCTAATGACAGCTTTTAAAAAAAATCACAGCACGTTTATTACTTGGATGCTCTTGCACAGTTTGTTTTAGACTAAGTTGTGTTGCAGAAGACAGAAGTAGAGTTTTATCTCTTAATGACCCTCCACCCTGCTAGACTTCATGCTGGTCTTATTTCGGGTCTTTGAGTGGCCTTAAATTAGCTAAAGACCTGTCAGGAGGCAATGAGAAAATGCAGGGAGAATTTATCAAGGTCCTGGCCCATAGTAAGCCCTGACCAATGTCAGTTGGTGTCAGTACCCCTAAAGTGTCTATAATTAAGCCACCTCCACCAACTTGAGAAGCATCAATTGAAGACCAAAGATTTTGTGTGCATATGAAGGATTGTGTGCAGATAGTTTCCCTCATGCACAGAGGACACAGTCAGTGTGGGTCATTGACAAGGAATTCAGAAGTAAATCCTACCCACCCACAGCCCCCACATGGCATGCCCTTGAACACTACAGAAGCTCACTTTGCTGAACTTCGTCTCCTCTGAGCTTTTATGGAGGCCTGGGATGGGGAGACGACCGCAGGAGTATTTGCTGCCCACCAAATCAGCCATCTCATTCCGTGACAGTCACAGAAGGCTGTTTTCCAGGAAAGGAGGTCGGTGTTCCAGGAACGGCCCCCTGGGCAGATTCTGAGTCCCAGTCCAGCACTTACTTGTGGTGCCTCCCTAGGGAAAGAAACGTGGAGAAAAATTGACATCTCCCCTCTAGACCAGACAGAAAATGTAGGGAGGAAGAATCTAGGGAGGGATATTTTTCTCCGAAAAATCAGATAATCTCACAGAAGAAAGTTGGCCTTATTAAAGGTGGAGGGTAACGTAGTGTAGCAGTTGAGAAACAGCAGTAAGCTGTCTGGAGATTCGACATAGAGAGCTACTCTGTAATCTCTGGACCCAGGTAGGAGGGGCCACGGCAAAGGTCCTCTCCTTCCAGAGACTGAGAAACTACAGCAGGTGAGATTCAGTGAAGACTGAGAGTGAAGTACCCTTGGGCCCACATTTGTCAGGTACCAAGCTGAGTTTTTATTTTCACTTTACTCCTTCCCACGTTTTTGATGAGAATTTTGGGACAGTGGTGAGTGAATCTTCTAACAGATAGGTGAGGGCGTGGGGCTCTGAAACACCATCTCTGATGGAGATTCTGACCATCCCCTGAGGCCGATGGGGTGGTCTCACTGTGCTCATCACTGCCTGGCTGACCTTGAACAACCCCTGCCTCCCTGTGGACCTGTTTCCTTATCTATAAAGTGAGGACTTGATTCACTCATTCACAGAAGACTTTTTTTTTTTAACCTAACTGGGTTAAAATTCCCCTGACTAGAACCTCTCTTACAGTATTTAACAGAAGTGGTCAGAGTGGACGTATTTGACTTGTTTTTGACCTTAGGGGGAAAGCTTTCAGTCTCTCATCATTAAATATGATATTAGCTATGAGTTTTTCATACATGCCCTTTTCAGGTTGAATTAGTGCTCTTGCAATTCTAGCTTATTTAGCATTTTCATCATAACAAGGTGCTGTATTTTGTCAATTGCTTTTTCTGCATCAGTGGAGTTGCTTATATGGTTTTTGTCCTTTATTAATATGATGGATTACATTCATCGATTTTTGGATGTTAAACTAACCTTGAATTCCTGGGATCGATCGCACTGAGGGATGGTCAATAATCCTACACACAGAATGCCAGATTTGGCTTGCCAATTTGTTTTCTTGAGAGTTTTTGCATCTATAGTCATAAGGGCTGTAGTTTGTAAAAAAATCAGTTATTGCGGAACTTACATCAGGCATTGCTCTAGGGACTGGGGACACAGTCATTTTTCAGAACAGATAAAAAAAGACCTCTTGTGGAGCCTACATTCCTGTGACTGACTAACACAACTGCTTTCCACTCACATTTGACTTTCTTTTCCATTTTATCTCAATGATGCTTCGTGTTCAGCCTCAGTGCCCATGTGCCAGACATTTGGAAAGCTGGATGGTCCGTGCCTAGAGACTGGAAGAGGACCACTTTCTTTTTTCTTTTTTAAAGTTTATTTATTTTTGAGAGAGAGAGAGCAGGAGCAGGAGAGGGGCAGAGAGAGAGAGAGAGAGAAAGAGACAGAAAGAGAAAGAGAGAGAATCCCAAGCAGGCTCCATACCGACGGTGCAGAGCCCAACGTGGGGCTCAAAGTCACGAACTGTGAGCTGGAGCCAAAATCAAGAGTCAACGCTTAACCGACTGAGCCACACAGGCGCCCCAGCTTTCTTTTATAAGTTGCTGCTCCTTTTTCCCCCTCCTTTCCACTTAACTACTTCTACTATCAGGTATTAATGTTCTATATGTGGGTTCTTTCATTCAATATTATATTTGTGAGATTTGCTTATGTGGCTTTGTGTATTGGTTGGTTCACTCTCGTTGTTCCGTAGGATTTCATTATATGGATATTCAGCAGTCTATTCGCTGCACTATAAACAGACATTTGGATAATTTCCTGCTTGGGGCTGTTGCCAAACAGTGCTGCTGTGTGCATGTGTAGATCTGTCCTTTTTGCAAACATATTTACTTTACTTTGGGGAGGATCCCCAGGAGTGGGATTGCCCCGTCATAGGATGTATTTTAAGTTAATTTTTCGTAGATTCTACCAGTTTTCCACTATGAAAGTCCAAAGTAGGTTCCCACAGCAACGTATGACCATTCCAGGTGTGAAATGTGGTCACCAACACTTTGTAGCCAAACTGGTGAGCCTGTCCTAGTGTCCACATTGTGACTATAATTTGCATCTTTCTGGCACGTGATGAAACAAGGCAGGAGGTCCTGTTCATTTTAAATATGGCAGCTAAGCCAAGCCATCTGCCCACCTCGGGCCTTTTCTTCACAGATAGTGGCGCTCACTTGGGTACCCCTTCTCTGCCAGTAGTGGAACCAAGAGGCCGTTTCCATCCAAATGTCTTCTACAACCCCTGACTGGCTTTATATTTCCCCAGTAAGAAGAAGAAAAATGACTCGGGGAAAGCTATCACGACCACCCAGGACCAAGTGCCTAAGTATCAATATAACATGAATTTTGACAAGTTGGGCAAATGCATCATAATAAACAACAAGAACTTCGACAAAAAGACAGGTAAGTGTTGTGGGCGTGGGCTAACCTTCCCTGTTCCCTTCCGTTGTCTTCAGCTTGTATCAGACTTTGACTGGAGCAAGGCTGTGCCCAACTGCTGCGGCAGACAGCCCCCCACCCAGTGCTATTTACGTGTCCGGGAGGGAGGGATGCCAGGACACCAGAGGCATTAGAGTCGAAGGTCCCGCCAGGTGCGTTATCAGATGCAGGACTTGGACCGAAGGGCTAAGAATCAAGACGCGCCTGTGGTCCCAGTTGGAGTGGGGAGATGCCATGATGAGGCTCACCCTCTGTAGGCAAGCTAAGTGACCCTCTTTCAGTTCGCTTCATATATCAGTTGCTCATTTTATTTCTGAGAGAGAAAGGGTGCAAGTGGGGGAGGGACAGAGAGAGAGAGGGAGATACAGAATCTGAAACAGTCTCTAGGCTCTGAGCTGTCAGCACGACATGGGGCTCAAACTCGTGAACTGCGAGATCATGACCTGAGCTGGAATCGGACACCCAACTGACTGAGCCGCCCAGGAGCCCCAAGTTGCTCATTTGAATTGTGACCTTGGGAGCATTTACACAGGAGCCAGCAAAGCCACACTTAGCGCCTGACAGGGTGATGCTGGCGGGCGGTCCAGCAGCCCAGGATCGCTCACCGTGGGCTTCGCTCCCGCAGGCATGGACGTCCGAAAAGGAACAGACAAAGATGCCGAGGCTCTTTTCAAGTGCTTCAGAAACCTGGGTTTTGACGTGGTCATCTACAATGACTGCTCTTGTGCCAAAATGCAAGATCTGCTGAAACAAGGTGCGTGGCCTACCCCCTGCCTCCATCTTCTTCCTGTTCCCGGGAGGGGCAGCACGCCAGTGGGCTGGGGGGCGCGGGGGGTGCCTTTGCAGGACAGAGGGATTTCAGCCTGGGGAGACTTTCCTTCATCCAGATGACTCAGTCCCTGCCTGCGGGCTAGGCAGGGGATATGAGCTGATTTCATCTTTTAGGGAGAAATCTAAGTTTCCTGAAATAAATAAACATTAAAAAAAAACTTTTTTCGGGGCACCTGGGTGGCTCAGTCGGTTAAGCGTTCAACTTCAGCTCAGGTCATGATTTCACGGTTCGTGGGTTTGAGCCCTGCATCGGGCTCTGTGCTGACAGCTAGCTCAGAGCCTGGAGCCTGCTTCAGATTCTGTTTCTCCCTCTCTCTCTGACCCTCCCCTGCTCACGCTGTCTCTCTCTCTCTCTCAGAAATAAATAAAAAACATGTAAAAACTTTTTAAAACTTTTTTAATTCAAGAACAGTGTCAATTTCAAAGAGTTAATTCGTGGGGAAGGAACAAGTCTATAGCATTCTGTCCAGAAGGGAGTTGAAATGTAAATTTTTCTCTAATCTCCAAATATGTCAGATGTACATTATTTTTTTAAAGCTTATTTACTTATTATGAGAGAGAGAGAGAGTGAGAGAGAGAATCCCAAGCAGGCTCTGCACTGTCAGCCCAGAACTACACAGGGCTCAATCTCACAAGCTGTGAGACCACAACCTGAGCCGAGATCAAGTCAGACACTCAACCAACTGAGCCACCCAAGCGCGCCCCGAAGTACCTTCTTTTTTAAACAGATTTTACAGATAAGGAAACCAAGGCACAAATGGTTAAGTAACTTGCCTGGTATCACAGACCTAACGGGCAGCAGGACCGTGCCCTCAGCACCCCAGTATGCTGCCTCCCAGCGGCCCCCTGAGCCCCTCCCACATTTGGGGCACAGGTCCTCAGGAGGCAGCCCCCTCATGGTTTCAGACTGAGGGAGAATATTCTAGAGTTCTCCGCGTCTCTCAATTCTCTCCACTGGTCTTCCTCCTCCCCGTGAACACCTGTCTGACTGACAGTCAGTGCCGCTGCCAGGCTGGGAGGGAGGACCCTTTGGAGGCCCCGCAGGACTTATGTCTTAACCTTTCAACCTTCACCTGGCTTGCTCGCAGCGTCTGAAGAGGACCACGGAAATTCAGCTTGCTTCGCCTGCATCTTACTGAGCCACGGAGAAGAAAATTTAATTTATGGAACAGACGGTGTGACGGCCATCAAGGACTTGACGGCCCACTTTAGGGGAGATAGATGCAAAACCCTTCTAGAGAAACCCAAACTCTTCTTCATTCAGGTAAGCCCCCTTTCAGAGCCAATGCCATCGAAAACGGGAAAGATTACAGGGTGACTTGGGTCAGATCACTTCTACGAACGTGCGTGCTGTTTCAGTTGGGGTTTGCAGTTTGGTGTTTTGTTTCTCTGCCTCTAANCTGACTCGAGGCTTGAACTCAAGAACTGTGAGATCATGACCTGAGCCAAAGTTGGACACTTCACCGACTGAGCCCCCCGGGCACCCCTGTCAGGGCTTCTTTAAGACGCTACACTATTTTTTGGGGCGCCTGGGTGGCTTAGTCAGTTAAGCGTCCGACTTTCGCTTAGGTCATGATCTCACGGTTTGTGGGTTCGAGCCCTGTGTCGGGCTCTGTGCTGACTGCCAGCTCAGAGCCTGGAACCTGTTTCAGAGTCTGTGACTCCCTCTCTCTCTGACCCACCCCTGCTCACACTGTCTGTCTCTCTCTCTCCTAGAAATAAATAAAACATTAAAAAAAAATTAAAAAGAAAAAAAGACGCTGCACTATTTTCATTTGCTCTTGCTCACTAATTTGACACAACCTTTGTTCGTTTATGTAGTGATCAAACGCTTGCTGTCCCTGACACGCGCGTCCTCGGCACTGGGACGCTGCAGTGAAAGCACATGCCCTCCTCTGCCTGACTCCATGGAGTGATCTCTGCTTTGCTCCTTAGGCTTGCCGGGGGACAGAGCTCGATGACGGGGTCCAGGCTGACTCGGGGCCCATCAATGACACAGATGCCAGTCCCCGATACAAGATCCCTGTTGAAGCCGACTTTCTCTTCGCCTATTCCACAGTCCCAGGTATCAAGTCCGTTGCCTATTAACTGGACCGTGACATTCCACCATCAACACGCAGGCTTGGGGCTGTATTCCCTTCCTATTGCTGCAGTGCTAAATTCCCCAAAATGTAGTACCTTCAGACAGACAGGTGGATTCTCTTCCTGCTCTGGAGGTCAGAATTCCTAAATGGGCCGGCAGAGCTACGTCCCTTCTGGAGGCCCAAGGGGGAGGACCCATGTCCTTGCTTTTCCCAGCGTGTTTGGATTCCCTGGCTTGTGCTCCTCTTCCTCCAGCTTCAGAGCCGGCAACCTCACGTCTCTGTGATGCTCCTGTGAGCGTGTCCCTCTCTCTGATCACAGCTGGGGAAGGTGTGGGACTCCTGGGATTGGGGGGGCCCACCCAAGCAGCCCAGGGTACTCCCGCCCTCTTACTTCCGTCACTGTGATCACATGTGCCGAGTCCCTTCTGCCAAGTCCGGTCACCTGTCCACGGGTTCCAGGGCTAGGGCGTGGACCTCTCTGGGGGCCTGCCACGGGGATGTGATCACGTTTCTCTCCAACTAAGCTCAACCCTTCCATTGAGTATCACTCCTGTTATTGGTCATAGTAAGAACAAACATTTCTATAGCACTTTACATCTCACAGAGGGTTTTTCATGTCTCTTATCTCTTATCATTCTTCTAATAAGGGAGTAGGTAGTTAGGAAAGGTGTTACTATCTTAATTTTACAGACTAAAAAAAGTTGAGCTGGGGTGAGCTTAAGTGATATGCTCAAGATCCCATAGAGATTTTGGTATAAAACCAGAGCTGTAGCTCGGACCAGGATTCCTTTACACAGCGACCCAGAAACAGGCACCAGAAAATACCAGGAGTGAGCAAGCCCACCCATCCCCCAAGCTCCCTGTTGGCCTCAGTTGAGTGGAATTCTTGCCTCTATTTTAGCTAAAACCCATCACTTAGAAATGCCCTGTGAGGCAGTAGTTCTGTCACATGCTTGCTACAGAGGTATTGGCTGGTTACAGTAAATAGGTGTGTTTGGAAAACTAGCTCTGGCAGGATCTACAGATGAAGTTTCCTGAGAATGACAAGTTTACAGGCTTTAAGGATCACGTGAAAAAAAAAAAAATTGGTCTTCCTGCACTTGAGAGGGAGGCAGTGTCATGGGGGCATCTGTCTGGGTGACAAACCCAAGGCAGAGCTCAGTGTTCCGAGCAAGGTCTGGCAGAAGAAGGGGAAGAAGGGTGAACTCGAGGGAGGCAGGCGAGAGAGGCGTTCATAAAATGCCAATGAGTCACGAAGGCTCAAACGACAGGGGAAGGGAAAGATGGCTTCCCGGACCAAGTGCCGAGGGGTCAGGGGCCCAGTGCTCTGGCAAAACTCAAAATGCTGGACCGCAAGGTGGGTTAGCCCGCTTGGGCTGCTGTAACAAAATGCCACAGGCTCAAGGGCAGAAATATATTTCTCACCATTCTGGAGGCTAAGAAATCCAAGACCAAGGTGCCAGCCATTTTGGTTTCTAGTGAGGGTCTGCTTCTTGGCTGGTAGATGACCTGCTTCTAGCTCCGTCCCCACCCACGTGGCAGGGAGATGGTGGAGTCCTTCTGTTAAGGACACTAATTCTTTGGAATCAGAGCTCCACTCTCACAACCTCATTTAACATTAATTACCTTCAGAAAGCCCCTGTCTCCACACATAGTCCCATTAGGGGCTGGAGGCTCAACATTTGAGTTTTGGGGGACACAGTCCATAGCACAGGATGTGACGAGGCACAGCATAGATCAAACCTGGACAGGTGAATGGGGGTTCCCATTGTGGGGAGCCCTGTGTGCTGTCTGAAGCAGCCTGAACTTCACCCTGATAATGAAGTACAATGGAGCTATTTTAGGTAGGAGAATCACAAGATGAGGCTGGCTCCCTGGAAGACCAAGCAGGTCAGGGGTTAGAGGACATGAGTGCAGGGGCAGTACTGAAATGGAGGTGGCTGCACTCGACCAGCCTCACCAGTTCATTGTATTGAATGAGATGCGTTACATGAGCCCCAATGCAAGCGAATTGCATTCTGGTACTGCTAACATCATTGGGCTTAAATCATCACACTGGGGTTACCAGTGGGCTGTGGGAAGAATTCTGATGCCTCAGTCACGTCACACAGAAAGGTTATCCCTGCTTATTGTGCATTTATTCAATAAGTGATTGTTATAATGAGCAGTGACCCAATTCTCATCAAATTGCTGTGACCGTTTAGGACTACGGGCACAAATCACAGCTCTTCATGGAACCCAACTACAACTTTATTTTGTTTCATGCTCTCCTTTTAAACTGGAGGGAATGGGGGCTAGTGAGGGGAAGATTCCCTTGTCCCTGTATGGAAACATCAGCAGGTCCATGGCTTTACAGCTCGTGCTAAGATATTTAGACAGTATTGTCACTTTTCAAGTCAGTCACAGCCCTGTAACCAGAATGTCCAGACTGAAATAACAACTAAAACCCTGAGCCCAATTTGGCTGTAAATTTCTTTTTATCCCAGATCAGCCCGGCTCTAGGTCTAAGGTGCCTTGATCCTTCCCCTTACTCACCTCCTCACCCATTTGCCAGATCCTTTTTAGATTCTTTTTAGATTCTCCCAGAGTCAAAGATGGGAAGGAGGGAGGGAAGTGAGTTAAGGTAAGCTCCGGGTCCCGTGGTCACCTGGCTGCTTGTGCTCCGAACCGGGGAGATGATAAAGGCTGGGTACTTTCTCCTTGGGCACTTTCCTGAACCGCTGGGTTTCCTGGACCCTGCATCTCCTTGGCTTTGGCTTTGCATCTTCGTTCCTGGCTCTGCATCGTGATTCTTTCCTCCTCTTCTGGGCATCCTTCAGGGCACTTGTCCAGCCTCTTCCTGCTGAGATCTTCTTGTCCCTCCAAGAAATCCCATTGGACAGGACCCAGGGACGACTGAGAGCCAGCTCTCTCTGCCACAGACCATGTTTGGTCCATGAGAAGCACACCCCTTGCCCTTGTGATGGTGGCCTTCCCGGAGCAGCAGGCTCTCTGGGCTTCACTGTAAGGCAGTTGGTCAGGCAGCCACCTCTTACTTCCAGATTTCTCCATAAGGAGCTCGGCTTCAGTTCTGTGTCCCTCCTCCCTCCCCCCCAGCAGCAGGAACACATCTCAAAATTCTCAGAGATCTCTTGCAAGTTTCTCTCTTGTGAGGCTTGGATTAGAAAGTAGCTCTGCCCCCAGAGGACAGTGAGGGGTTGCAGAGTTAAGAGTGCTTCGCTGGCATTTCCTTTGAGCACTTAGGTATTTGCTATGTGTCCATGCAAGAACACCAGGTCTTGTGTTGAGCATCTTCATGCAGCCTTCTAAACCTAAGACCTTTGCTCACTGAGCACATGAGCATAATTCTCACCTGGGACTTGCATGCAGAGCAAGATAATTTCAGAAAAGCAGAGGTTCCGTACACCAAGAGCTCATTCTTGGTGGTGTGGCCAGGCCAGCTGATCTGATCATCTCCTTTATGTCTTATTGAAGGCTATTACTCATGGAGGAACCCGGGCAGTGGGTCCTGGTTCGTGCAGGCCCTGTGCTCCGTCCTGAACGAGCATGGCAAGAGCCTGGAGATCCTGCATATCCTCACCAGGGTGAACAACAGGGTGGCCAGGCACTTTGAGTCCCAGTCTGATGACCCCCACTTCCACGAGAAGAAACAGATCCCGTGTGTGGTCTCTATGCTCACCAAGGAACTCTACTTCTGAAAATAACCATTCCAGGGATGCCTTCTAGCTGGAAAGCGACGGATCATTCATTCATGAGTCTTTTTTTTTTTTTTTTTTTAATGTTCTTGAAATACCCAGAAATTCTAAAGGATTTTAATTTCAGGAACATTTATTGATTCCACAGGAAAGAAACTTTTCTGGTGCTGTCTTATGTTCTGTTTCCTGAGGCCTTTTTTTTTTTTTTTTTTTTTTTTTAAAAAATGTTATCCATTTGATGACTTTGTAATTTCTTCTTAAGACTGATTTTCTGTTTGTATTTTTCTCCTTGTTCCATTTAGTACATACAACAAAAACGACCTCTGCAGATGACTCTCGGCTGTGCCCACCATGATCAGTGGTGACACAGCAGGGTCCTGTTTGCACCTGGCATAGAGCATTTCAGTGCTGGAGAAAAAGCTGTGTGTGTTCACCTGTGTTGCAGACAGTGGGTATTGAGTGTGATTTGAGTGATTTTTCATTGGCTTAGGGCCGATTCTCATGCAAAAATTCCCAGATAAGTTAAAGGGAGAGAGGGAAAAGTTAATGAATCTAATACATATCAGACAGAAAACAGAAACCATTCTAGGTGTTTCAATAGAGGGGATTTAATAGAGGAGATTGGCTTACAAAGATGATCAAAAAGAAGGTAAATATAAGGAATCTGTTACCACCTAGGGCTATGAAAAGGTGTGGTTCCCTTAATCCAGAAGCCCACAGGAACTGGCCACCTGGTCATGGTGGGGGCCGCCTGGTGCAAGCTGGGACCACGAAGGGATAGTGGGATTTGGAGCCATGGCAGAAACAAAGCCCCTGCCTGAGATGGGTCAGTACCAGCTGAGTCAGATGTGGAGAAATACCCCAGCTTCATCTCTCCTGCCTTGGTCTCCCCCTGGCACCTTACCCTCCCAGCCATACCTGGAAGCCAGCTGACAGGGGCCCTGAGAAATGTGATTTCCTGGGATACAGAGCACAGCAAAGCCTAGTGAGGTGGGGCAGGAACAAGAAATGGATATCAGAATGGCCCATAATGTGAATATAAGTCATCCTATTCCCTGATGTTCAGTGATTCCTCATTCAGTAATTTATTCATTGAGTTGTCAGATAATCTACGTATTGCCCACTCTGTGCAAAATAATCTTTTTTTTTTTAGCTTTAACTATACCTGGAACTTGTTGGATTATTCCAAGCCTTATTCTGAGTAAATTTTTTGTTACCTCTAATTCTGTATGTGGGCAATGTTTATGGCAAAGATTTTTTGCACCTTGTGTTCAAGATTACTTTTTGAATTCTTGATAAGTTACTATTTTATTCTGCCTAATCACTGGTTAACATACACATGTTCCTATTTATTGATTAAAATGTGATTGCTTAATTCCTAACCTTCTCAGTTTGCTTTGCTTCTAAAGTTTTTTATGGCAGTGGGAAAATGGGAAAACAGGGTAAGAATTGACCTCACTGACTTGATCTCAACACATAATATAATTCATGTTTCTTTTGACGCTAGAAGACCAATAGAACAGTAAGTAAATCATCACTTAGGAACCGCAGATTCTTCACGTAAAGGGTTACTTAACTTATAAAGCTGGTTGCGATGAGCTACCATTTATTGATTTGGCAACAAGATCAGATGGAGTAGAAATATTTTTTGTATGAAGAAAATTAACTTTAGGGCCAGTTCATTAGATTTGTCCCTGGTTTCCTGCTATCTAAAGTATACCAAATGCACAAAATTTAAGGGTATGTCATGAATCAAGAATCAACAAGCATTCATCCTACCATTCTCAGGATTCACCAGCTGTGTGTTCTTTGGAAAATAGACTATCCTATTAAAGGAACCTCTCCTAGAAATAAATGTGCCTAAGTGCATTGTAATTGGAAGTAAAAACTATAGCACTCTAGTTTTTTGCCCTGTAAGCTTCCTTAAAGATCCCAAATGTCAGGATTTGGGACTTTGTAAAAAATTCTCTGAGCGATCGTAGGTATTAAGCTCACAAATAATGAATATTCCTTCACATCCCTTAGATGAGGGGTATAAATAGCTGTTAAGAAAGAGACTTCATCCTTGAGTACTTCATTGGGCAGACACTCTTGTTTATCAAGATCTGAAATGCTGTTCCAAGTTGGTTGTGTGCTCAGCCACACCTCCATTCTTAAACTTTTCTGATCCTTCTATGAACCAAAATTCTGATAAGCACTGAAACCTGGTGAATACACATTCCTTGTTCTCCTTCTTACTTAGAACGCAAGCTGCCCCTTGCAGGAGTAAGAGGCACAGTACCGTCTCGGCTCACATGGAAGACAGTGCAGGTGTGTGCCGTCCTTGTGGGCACAATGGGCTCAACTCTGGGTTTCTCTAGTTTTTCTCAAGATGCCTGTAGCCTGTTTTAAGTGTTAGCTGTTATTACATTCACAGTCAGCTTTAGGCTCTGCCGTGAGTGGTTTTCTCTGAGCAAATTTCCATAAACCATCCAAGCCTACTGTGTTTATGAATTGCCCAAAATAGGTCTCAAAGTGCCGGAGTTCGGTGTATTCACATGGTTTAAAGCCTGAAGGAAAGAAAGGCCTTTCTGTGAGAAAGATGATGTCTTCTGGAAGGGCACAGACCATAGGTGACAAATTCTTTATTTCAGTGACCAATTCTTTATTTTGTTCAGTCTTACAGCCTGTCCCCTGAAATCCTGCCCCCAGCTACTCTGGTAACTGGAGATTGCCTTTTGACTCCATAGGAGCACCTCCTGCTTCTACGTCCTTTTCAGCAAACCTCTGGCCAAGTGAGCAGGAGGTGGTCACCAGGTTAAAGCAGCAATCTGTCTGTGTCATGAGGCAGGGAGACAAGTAGCAGCAGCCTAGATATCACTAACTTCTGAAGGAATGTGATCCTTAAGAGTTCTCCAAAGATACACAGATCGAAACACTAAAGTCCTACTAAATGCTAGGTGTTGGGTTAGGGATAGGGCTAAAAAAGATGACCAGGAAATGATGCTTTCCCCAAAGGAGGTTAACAAATCCCTCCAGTAAACTAGTGTCTGTAAAGGAGATGTGCGCACATTACTCTGCATGCAAATAAGGGGGTGCCCCGCCGCTTGAGGATTCTGAGAGGCGTTCCCAGAGGAAATATCAAATCCTCTTTCATTTTCGCCACCCCAGAAAGGGTGAGGGAGGCAGTATGGAAGGGGAAATGAACTTTTTAGTGTGACTTTTTTACTTTAGAGATTCTCAAGCTCTGGATGCCTGAGAATCCTGGGGGAATGTGTGTATGAAGCAGATTCCCACACCCCCATCCTAACCCCATTGTAATTCTGTACTCTGGGGTGGAGACCAGGAATCTGCTCATTTAACAAACCTTCCTGAATATTCTCACATAGGGGTTTTATACTGATATCAAAAGTCTCCCTTGCAGATCAGCACAAGCGGCAGCAAAGCTTAAATGAAACAGCTGGAAAAAGATCACCAAGGGCCAGCAGTGTGTTGGCTATTCATAGACCCGGTGTCTTCATCAGCTCAGGCTGCTGTGACATCGCCATGGAGTGGGTGCCTTAACCAACAAATACACATTTCTCACAGTTCTGGAGGCTGGCTGGGAAGTCTAAGATCAAGGTGCTGGCAGATTCCATGTCTGTTGAGAGTCCACTTCCTGGATCATAGATTTCACTTTTCTGCTGTAGCCTCACATGACAGGAGGGAGAAGGAACTTTCAGTGGTCTCTAATGAGGGCACTAATCCATTCATGAGGAGCCTGCCCTCACGATCTAATCACCTCCCACAGGACCCACCTTCACATATCACCATATTGAAGGCTAGGATTTCAACATATGAATTTTAGGGAGACACAAACATTCAGTCCATAACACCTGGCTAACCATCTTATCCCAAGATTGAATAGCAAAGAATCCAAGGCACGCATGTGCTCGGGAGTACAGAACACTTGCCCGGGAACTTCAGAAGCTATACAGGAGCTTCAAGGCCATGGCAACTATTAGAGGAAGCCCATGACATGTCAAGAAGGAGCAGAAGGCAGATGGCTCGCAGTGATGGGTCCCAGTGCCCTGCTTCTCCAGCTGGTGGCAGTAGCCACATTTCCTTCTTCTTCCTCTCCAATCACTTAGGCAACCATTTCTAAAGAAGATAGGCCACCTATGTTTTCCGTCCTTCAGTACTTCACAGGCACCACAATGCAAACACTCACTTTGACAACATTACTAACATGTTTAAAAGAACTTCCCTCTACAACACCTTTCATTATGATTACATTATTATAATATAAATATTATAATGAATTAATGTTGAGTAGGAAAGGGAAAAAACAATTTTCAAGTGAATGGTTTTTTTTTCATACCAGGGTAAAGGACTAACTCTTGAAAGCTTAGGAAAATCAGCTTTTGCAAATTATCTTTTCTGAAGCTTCCAGCTGTATTGAATGCCAACAGTTTTTAAGCGCGGAGATGAAAGAGACAAATTCTTTTTCTTTTGTGTTGCTAATTGCAATTTTGCTAGCACGATGAAGCCTGCTTTCCTCTTGAGACATTTGCCAGAATACATTAATTGCACAAATATTTACAGACTGCTAAAGCACAGGGGCAGCTTAGACCAAAAAAGATATGGAACGCTTGAAATAAAAGTGCCTCTCTGACACATCGCATTTGTGGCCAGCTACCCAGAATCCGTGTAAACTGTTTGCCCTGTAGCCTCAGCCAATGTGTTTAGAGAACATTGTCCCTGGGTTGATTGACTGTTTACTTGGCTGCTAAAGTCTTTCTTCAAAAGCCTTGACACATCTTTTCCTCAGGGTTAAATATAAGGTTTTCAAAAATATAGATTCCTCTTATGGATCCCTGTATTGTCAACCTTGAGTCTCCCAGGCCACCCAGGTGACACATGGAAGAGGTCCATCCAATGGTTTCCAAATCCCAAGGAGCTTCAGAAAGCTAAGCAGAGCAAGCTAGAAGACTTGACTAGCAAAGCCACAACCTCTTAGTACCAGCTTGTTTTCCTAGCAGCCTAGTTAAGAACAAAGGCTCTGGACTCCTGAGAGCCCTGTTCAAACCCTCGCTTTGCCACTTCCAAGTTGTATGACCTCGAAGAACCTCTCAACCCCCATAAACCTTGTTTCTCCATCTTAAAATGGAAACAGTCCTATGTAGGTGCCTAAGAAATAGTCCCAACCTCCAAGAGCCTATAAGGAGTAAATGAAATAATGAATACAAAGCACTTAGCACGATGCCCGGACACAGAAACTCCTGAATAAATGTTTGGTTGTGTTTTTTAAACCAGCCTGAACGTATAAATTATTTAGGCCACAGAAAGAAGAGAGGGAAAGGGGTGGGGGGAGGAAGTACAAGTGGATTCTAATATCCAGAGGAGGCTCTTTCTGAGGATAATGGCTACCCATGCAGAAGAGAGGAGCACAGGCAGGAGCTCAAGCTGGCGAGTTGCTAAAGCATCACAGGAAGGCAAGACTGTCATAGCCACAAGGCTAAGCTTCAGGGTTACAGATGCCCAGTAGAATACAGGTGCCCATTTAAGTCAGAATTTCAGAAAAACATTTTTTTGGCAGATAAGTATATCCCAAATATTGCATGGAACATACCTGTATTAAAAAAAATTATTTCTGGGGCGCCTGAGTGGCTCAGTCAGTTGAGCGTCCAACTTAGGTTCATGTCATGATCTCACATTCGTGGGTTCCAGTCCCGCATCGTCCTCTGTGCTGCCTGCTCAGAGCCTGGAGCCTGCATCGGACTCTGTGTCTCCCTCTCTCTCTGCCCCTCCCCTGCTCATGCTCTGTCTCTCAAAAAATAAATACAACATTAAAAAATTTTTTTTAAAAACTTAAGAAGTTTATTGCTTACCTGAAATTCCAATTTAACTGGGAATCCTGTTTCTGAGAGGCTCTTTTTTTATATTATTTTTTGTTCTGTTTTGTTTTGTTATTATTGTTTTGGTTTTGTTGTTTTGTTTGTGTGTTTTGCTCCACGTAGCCACCCTGGCCCTAACTTTGCAGGCAGCTGCTCTGGCTGTCCTCACCTCCTCCTGGCCCTGAATTCCCACCTCACAGGAATGCTGGGAGGAGTCAGAGAAGTAGTGTGTGGGAAATGGCTCTGCAAACTCCAAAGAACTGTAACATCAAGTAAGGAGACATTTCCTTCTGTGGGTGTTGTTATGAAAATACTGAGTCATCAAGCAAGAGCCCAGTCTTTGTGAATTTAAGGAGATGTATGGAAAATTCCAAGGAGTTTAGGCAGTTTATTCAGAAGGGGGGGGGGTGCTCAAAAGACCCCAGTGAGAGGGACTAGATGTGATGCTGGTCAACTGTGGCTGCACTGAGGCTCACATGGAGTGCTTTTCCGGTCCCCAGGGAGCATCTAGACCAAGTGAGTCAGGATCTCTGAGAGTGTGGCCAGGACCAGTGTCATTGAACCTCTCCATGTGATTCCACTTTGTAGCCGAGCTTGCAAACCACTGGTAGAATACTCCTGTAAAAGGGAAGTTGAACAGGTGAGAAACCTTGGGCCCTGGGGCCCCGGGGAGGGTGCTAAGGGATAGTTACACCCCTTAGTGAAGTTGGCCATAAGAAGGGGAGGGGAGAAAAAGAAAAACAAATAAGAAAAACAAGGAAGGAGGAAATTTGTAAAGATAGATTTATTCCATCTGCTTTACTTTTTTTTTTTTTAATGTTTTAAAATAATAAACGTACACAGGGCAGTTTTTAAAGCCAGGAGGTTTGGATGTGAGTGAAAAGGAGTGGGTTAGATAAGAAAAGCAGATGAGAATTTTCTGTAATTAATCAACCAGCACCTAACAGCCACACACTCATAGGGGACAGTGTCCCTCTCATCTGGGAGGGCCAAATGATCCATTTGTGATTGAAAAGAGCTGTGTTGGAGGATTTGTACTTTTCATGAAATCGCAGATGGCTCACAATTTTTCTTCTAACTTATGACAGGACTTGTGGTAGATGAGGACCAATTTCTCTTTCAGGCATAAAGATTTGGAAGGTGTGGGTGGTTATGTAAAAATGTAGGAATTCATGTGCTGAGTAAGTAACACCTACATGAGAAGCCACCACTTGTCTTTGATTAACCATGACAGTCACCTAAAGGGAAGTGTATATTTTCAATCAACAAATATTCATTGAACTATGCACTGAGCACTGTTCTTGGCATTGATAGAACAGGTAACAAGACACTCTTGGTCCTCATTGAATTCGTATTTTAGTAGAAAAGACACATAGTTCATATAATTTCAGATAGTGAAAGGAGCTATAAAGAAAGATACAGGAGGCTAAGGAGCTCAGGAATGATGAAGTGGGCAAAGAGCAAGTTACGTTAGATGGAAGGCTGGGAAAGCCCTTTCTAATGCCTATGTCTGAACAGAAACTTAAATAGAGTAGGGGGTGCACCATGTGGATATGTGAAAAAGGAGGGTTGTAAGCAGAGGAAGCAGCTAGTGCAAAGACCCTGAGGCAGCTACCACCTGGCCCTGTTTAAGAAACATCAAGAGGGGCGCCTGGGTGGCTTAGTCGGTTAAGCGTCTGACTTTCGCTTAGGTCATGATCTCGCGGTTCGTGGGTTCGAGCCCCGCGTCGGGCTCTGTGCTGACTGCCAGCTCAGAGCCTGGAGCCTGTTTCAGTCTGTGTCTCCCTCTCTCTCTGACTCTCCCCTGCACACGCTGTCTCTCTCTCTTTCTCTCTCTCTCTCCTAGAAATAAATAAAAATATTAAAAAAAAAAAAAAGAAAGAAACATCAAGAAAGTCAGTGCTACAGAGCGGGGTGCTGGGAAATAAGGATGAAAGGCAGACAGGGCCAGGTCATGTAGGGGCTTTCGATCAAGGTGAGCACCTTGGATTTCATGCTAATGCAGTGGGAAGAAAGCCATTGGAGAGATCTGAGCAGGGAAGTGGGAGGATCTGATGAACTGTTGTGAAAGACACCATGAAGACTGGATGACTGAGAGAAAGAGCAGAAGAAGGGATCCCAGGTGGGAAGCTGTTGCTGTCGCTGCCTAGCTTAGGCGGGATGATGGCACATTGGGGTGGCCTGGAGGTTCTGAAAGTCGTCAGATGTGGGCTTTGTTTTGAAGGTACAGCCAGCAGGATTTGCTGACAGATTTGAAGTGGGATTGTGAGAGAAATCTGGAAACTGAGGATGACTTCCAGGTTTATGGCACAAGCAGGTACATAAAATGGTGCCATTTCCCGAGAGTGGGAACACATTTGGTAGGAAGGGTGAGAGCGGTGAAATCAACATTTGTGTTTTGCACAAGCTGTGTGAGTACCTACCAGACAGCTGAGGCGGACCCTTCCACTACCACCCAATACCCATTCTCCCTGTATTAGTGTCCGATGGCTGCAGAAACAAGCGAACACACATTCAGTCTCTTAAAATGGCACAGATTTGTTCTCTTAGAGTTACAGAGGTCAGAAATATAAAATCCAGGTGTTGATAGAACTGTGTTCCTTCTGAGGACTTCAGGGCATAATCTATTTCCTTGCTTTTTCCAGCCTCTAGAGGCTGCCCACATTCCTTCCCTCTTGGTCCCTTTGTCTATCTTCAACCCAGCAATGTAGCATTTTCTCTCTCCTATGACCAAATGCCTCCCTCTTCTAAGGACCCTTGTGATCACATCAGGCCCACCTGGCTAAGCCAGGATAATCTTCCCATCTCTAGATCCTTAACTTACTCACATCTGCATGTAAGATAATGTATTCATAGGCTCCAGGGATTAGGATGCAGACATCTCAGGGGGATCATTATTTAGCCTACCCCGAGTCACTACTTCCTTATCCTCAAAGCCCTGATGGAGGTCAAAAGATCAAGGTGCTTAACTAAAACACCACATTTCACAGGCCTATTTGCACATAAAGGTGCCCAGAGCATCTTGTAGAAGAGCCCAGCGCATGCCGGTGGTGGTCACCCCTGTCCTTCATTCTCATCACCTCAAGTGCCAACAGCCACGGGTCTTTGCCTGAGGAGTCCTTCTGGTCTCCTGAGCCTACTTTGCTACATATATGACAGGCCAGAAGTGCCAGAAATTAATGTCCCCCTGACAATTGACAGGAGTCGGTATATAGATACTCCAATTCCCTCATCCTGGACAAGACAACTGAGGCTGGTGGTATGCTGGCTCCCAGTTTTTCAAAGGGATTCAGTGCTAGATACCTTAGTGGTAACTTGCCTGATATCAAGTCTTTTATCAACTATCTTCCCTTCTTATTTGTAAAACAGGAAAAATAATATCTGCTTTGCGTCCCTCTAAACGTTTTTGTGTGAACAGAAAGAGACACTGCAAATGCTTTGTAAATGGTAAACTACAGAATCAATTAAGGTGGTATTATGAGATCCATAGACTATTAGGGCTGTTGGGTACCTGGAGGTCATCTTGTTACCCCAGAAAGAGAAAGAGGAAGACTCCAAGGGCTCCTAATAATTGAAGCAGACCAGAAGCATTCATTTGGTGTCCTAATTCTAGATCTGGTGGTTTGGCTTTATCATGATGTTTATTACTAGGTCCTCTCTTAGATGATTTTTAAGCCTCCTGGGGCCTCTATTTATTCATGTGAAACATACAAGAATGACCTGGCAGCCACACTCTCACTGTGTAGAGTACTTTGGGAGAGTCTTCAAACTCCGGGAGCTTAGCCCCTCTCATTAGAGGTGGGGCTCATGCATAAATTCAGTTGTAAATTGCAGGCACAATGCCACTGATTTATTTGACAAAGATTTGTAATGTACTTACTACCTTCTGAGCACTATTGTAAGTTCTTTACAAATATCTGCTCATTCAATCCTTATAACCACTCTATCAAGTAAGTACTATTATCATTCTCACTTTAGAGATGAGGAAACTGAGGCATAGAGAGATTAAATGACTTCTCCAAGACCACAGAACATAACAATGAACCCAGAAAGTCTGACTCCATGCTCAAAAAAACTATGCTATGCTGGGGCACCTGGGTGGTTCAGTTGGTTAAGCATCCAACTCTCTCTTCCCATTATGAACTACATTACCACCCTTTACCTATCAACCCATTGCTCCAATGCTAAGCAGGTAGGAAGAATAAGGATTCGGGACAATAAGGGGAAAGGGAAGGAAGAAAAAAGAAGCCCCCATCATCCCTCCTCTGGCCCTAATGGCGGTCTTGTTAGCTATTTCCCTAGCCCACAATCTTTGGGCCATTCTCTATTACCTATTATACATTCTCTTGTCCCCAGAAACTGGACCTAAATATTCTTTTGAAATAAAAAAGATTCCGACTTCAGCCTTCTATGGATCCCAGGGTCCTCCTTTGGCATCTGTGTCTGCTTTTGCTTTTACAAATGAATCCAAGTATAAAAATAGACACTGTTGTGTATATATGTTGGGAGAGGTCAGTAGAGATGATTACCTTTATTCTATTTCTCATATTTCAAAAATATTTAGAGAGTTTCCAAAAGGATAAACTAGGTGTCCACATGGATGACCAAGCACCCTTGCCTCTCACTCAGTTCCTTGACTTCCTCATCACCAATGACCTTTATTCTACACTATCACAAAGCCACCTGCTCCCTGCAACTGTTCTGTGTTTAAGATCATCAGTCAATCATTCTGTCTCTGAGCCACACCTCCTATCTTTCCAGCCAGCTGGTTCCATCTTTCTTCAATCTCATACGTACTTCCTCTCTAGGAGTCTCCTTCTAGTCTCTTTTTCCTCCTTATGCCCCTCTGATTCCATGGTTCATCATTTGGGTCAGTCTTTCAGAAATATCTTAACTTCCCTTGATCCTATCTTCCTGGCCAAAAAAAAAAACAAAAACAAAAAAACAACCCCATTAACTGGAAACAAACCTCACTCCCCAACTCCCGCATTCTTCTCCGGAACAGCCAAATGCCACTAGAGAAAACCATACATCAGTCAGACAGGTATCTTGGTAAATTCAAGATCAAGCTCACCAATCTCAAAAGGATCTCAACACTGCCAGCATCAATAAATACTTATAGAGTGGGGAAATATCTATGGAAGTTACTCTGGGAATTCTGAAATGAATGAACTGCATGCAAGTAGAGAAACAAACAAAGAGACAAAGCTAATAGATGAGGGCAGAAGAGAACAAAATGGGAAGAGTAATTTGGAAGCAAAAGGAAGAGAGGATTTCAACAAGGCTTGACTGCTATTCCTTCTTGTGAGCAAAACTCTTATTTTTAAGGATTCTTGAGTGGCTGTACAAGAGAGCCTAGCTAGAGCCTCCCTATTGATGACAACACTGTTATGGATGAAGAAGCAAATGGTCCTGGAGATTGCTGGTGTGTGCAGCTGTGTTGGAGAAGGCAGGCTTTTGTTTCCTCGTCTGGCACAAAGGAATCCTTTCTACCTTCCCCAGGAGGCCATTGGGAGGAAACGGATGGTGTGGGTGGTGCGAAGCAGAAGAATTATTTCAATAGTAATGACTGCAGGAGGTCAAGGCAAGGCTGAGGCTGTTCTCTATAAGAATCATTGTGACTAAAGGCAACGGCTAGTGGGAATTTTTTTTCTTTGTTTGCTTTTATTTTTTGATGCTAGACAGCTGGAATGCGAAGGGCTGGTCTGTGCCAAGCCACAAAATGTCTGAAAGCCCAGGACTTCCCCTAGGACAATAGCTTCCATTTTAGCTTAGGGCAAGAGTAAAATCTGTCATAAGATAGTAGTTTAGGAACTTCCTGTTGGTTCACATTTAAAGCAGTTTGTATTTAATTTTCATCTTGCCACTAAGAACCCAGAGTGAAGGTCAGGAGACCCAGAGACAGGGCACTTTGCTGAGAACTGAACCAGCGACCGGCTGGCTGCCTGTAAGTACTGCTTGGTTTGAACGTCTTAGGTTCTCAGGGGTTCTGGTAATCTGAAATGTTAATTGAGAAAAACTGCTTTTATGGGCTCTTGGTTCATAATTTTCTTGGATTGTATAGTCGGAAGGACATAGGACCTCTTGGCAACCTCCTCATCAAATCCCAAATGACATGAACATGAACAGGTTATGGACAAGGATAGTGGGTGTAGATTCTCTGGAATGGGATCAAAGAGATAAATCTGAAAGGCTTTTTTGTTTGGGGGCAGTGACAGGAAATGCAAGCAGAACTATAAAATAAATATTCTTTTATTTGTTTTATTTTTTATTTGTTTTATTATTTAATTTTATTTTACTTGTAAGAGAGAGAGCACGCACAAGCAGGGGAAGGGGCGAGAGAGAGAGAGAGAGAGAGAGAGAGAGAGAAGGTATCTCAAGCAGGCTCCGTGCCCAACACGGAGCTTGATCTCACAACCCTGGAATCATGGTTTGAGCCGAAATTAAGAGTTGGACGCTCAGCCAACTGAACCACCCACGCACCCCAATTCTTCTTTCTTAAATAGAAGGAGAAGCAAAGTCATTCAGACAGCAACTCTCAAGTTAGAGTTCTGGGTCTGTTCCTTTTTAATTATGAGCTCAAAGGCAAATTGCTTAGTCTCTTCTGATAACACTTTGCCCATATGTAAAATGGGTATTATAACCATTATAAAAGGAGTGTAAGTTTTATAGTATTATATGTAAAAGTATATATGAAATCTGTATGTTTCATATCTAGAAACATGTATGAAAGTGAATGAGATTTCATATATAATGTATAATTTTATTTCTATAACAGAAGCTTAGGCTTATTTTGCTTATATAAGCAAAATTTATATAATAAGTTTTATATATAATGGATTTCACATATGTATACATATACTAGATTTCATATATGCTATGAAATACATACATATGTAATTCAATATTTATATACCTACACACTTGAATCTTGAACAACATGGGGGTTAGAGGTGATAACCCTCCCATGCAGTTAAAAATCCATTTATAACTTTTGACTCCCTCAAAAACTTAAGCACAAATAGCCTATTGTTAACCAGAAGCCTTATTGATAACATAGTCAGTTAACACAGGTTTTGCATGTTATATTTATCATATATAATATACAAAATATGTAGCAAGGGCCCTTTGCCTCCCCTCATTTTACTGGCACTGCCCAGTACTGCCCTGCTCAATGCTTTCCTCATTATTGAGAGTCTTACTAATTCAAGGTAAGAATTGATCACCAACGCATCCCTAATTTCAAAGACCTCACCTGCCCTGAGACCCTTTACCCTGTAGGACCCGCTTCTCGAAAGGGCCCCACGTTGCTCAAAGGATCGCCAGCAGAGCTGCCCAGGAGAGGGCTCCATCTCTCAGAGTCAGTTTCACACGTGAGCCCCAGTCCTCAGAGTGAGGCACAGGCAGGCGCCTGCGGCAGGCGAAGAACAGAGCCCCTGCTCTGCAGTTTTCCTCCGGAGAAAGCAAGTTCCTAGCATGGAGAAGCGCTTGTCTTATGCTTCCTCTTGGCTAGAAACGCCTTCTCAGGTGCATTGGATCCACAGCACCCTGCCCTCTTCCCTGTTTTCGTCTCTCCTCCTTGGTGCTGCCCCGCCCTCAGGGACATTGTTGTCAGAGTCACTTAGGGAGCAGGAGCAGAGAAAGCCCAGGCAGTGTGTCCCTTCAGTCGCTCTAGCAACACGGCCACGGAACTGTCCACTTGGTGAGCACAAGCTGCTTGGATCTGTCCTTGTAACTTAGGCTCCTATCAGCCTTGGGAGCAGAACGGGAAGTGGGAGCTGCCCATCTCGGCAGCATTCCTGGGCACCATCCTGATGCTGGAGGTTTGAGTGGTTAAACAGTGACACACACTGTTGCCTGAGGACTAACTGACATTTACCTCTTCCTTTTGACAGACACGAACTAGGAGCCATAATGGAACCCAAGCCTCAGAAGAGTCCAGGTACCCAAGGGATATATTCTCCTAAGGAAAAAAGCTTATTGAAAATGATGAACAATTCTCATCAAGCTAAACCAGGGTACAGAAGATAGTTTTAGTGAGGATAACGGGTGGCATTCTGGGACAATGATTCATGGTATGGAGACTGTAGCAGAGGCTGTTGTGTCGGTTAATTATTTTGTGAGAGCTCACCTATCTAGAAATTTGACATTTTCTGACTTTCATTAACCAAATGTTAAATCTGTTGCTTGGAGATGGTGCCGAAGCAAACTATAGCCCACAAAAGACTGAAGAATATTTCACAATTTAATAGGAAATTCTCACTTGGAGAAACTGCCTGAATTGTTTATTATAGGGGTAGATGGAGGTGTATTATTCAGAGGTCCTTGTTTATGTTTACATAGCTCGTTGCAGGTGGATAGTTAGAAAAGCTGAGGTTAGGATGAAATAATTTAGAAGTCAAATTATCAAAGCACCTATTATTAGTAAGTCACTGTCCTTCATATTGTAGAGGATAGAGAGTAAGTAATAGAGTCATTGCTCTCAACGGGTTTATAAATTTTGTTGGGAAGTCAAGATAAACACATGTGGGTTACTGTATTGAGAAGCTAAGTACAAACAATCGGGATATGATAGGCATCATGAAAGTAAGTGTGAAACGTTATGGGAATCTGAAAAAGAAAGGGCATACAAGTAGTTGTGGGAATCTGGAGAGGTTTTATCAGAAGGCATGTAAGTTGGACCCTAAAAGATGTATAGGGTTTTAAGAGAGATTGGCGAAGAGCACATCTCAGCAGAGAGGGATGGCATAGCAAAGTAATGACTGGGTTAGAGGCAGGATGCATCAGAGGACAATGTGGCTATAAAGTAGGACATTGAAGAGCAGAGGATGAGGCTGTGGAAATACGGCACTATTTGTACTAGAACTTGACCTCATATGACCAGCAGTCCTTGAACAAGAGAACGGCATCATTAGATTTGCATTTTAGACTGGTCCTATTTTTTGAAATAGATATATTTTTTAACGTTTATAATTTATTTTGAGAGAGAGAGAGGAGGATGGAGAGAGACAAAGGGAGAGGGAGAGAGACAATCCCAAGCAGGCTTCATGCTGTCAGTACAGAGCCCGACATGGGGCTCTCAACCTCATGAACCATGAAATCATGACCTAAGCCAAAATCAAGAGTCAGGAGCTCCTGGGTGGCTCAGTCGGTTAAGTGTCCAACTTCGGCTCAGGTCATGATCTCGCGGTCTGTGGCTTCGAGCCCCGCATCGGGCTCTGTGCTGACAGCTCAGGGCCTGGAGCCTGTTTCAGATTCTGTGTCTCCATCTCTCTGTCCCTCACCAGCTCGTGCTCTGTCTCTGTCTCAAAAATAAATAAACGTTAAAAATTTTTTTTAAAAAATCAAGAGTCAGATGCTTAATTGACAGAGCCATTCAGGCACTCCTGAAATAGCTATTAAAGTAAAAATGACATACAATAAACTACGCATATTTAAAATGTATAATGTGATAAGTTTTGATATGTGTATATGCCTGGGAAGCTATTACCACAATCAAGATAACAAACATATGCATCACTCCCAAATGTTTTCTGTTATTGATTTTCAATTTGATTCCCTTATGCTCTGAAAATCTACTTTGTAAACCTTGGAACCTTTCAGATTTATTGAGACTGGTTTTAGGACCCAGAACATGATCTGTCTTGGGAAATGCTGCACATGCCCTTGAGAAAGGTGTTCATTGTGCTGTTGTTGAGAGTTCTGTAAATATCAATCAGGCCGAGCTTGTTATGGATACTGTTGTTCAAGTCCACTGAACCTTTATGTTTTTCTGCCTATTTTTTCTATCAGTTATGGAGAGAGAGGTACTGAAAACTCTCACTATAGTTGTGGATTGGTCTATTTCTGTGTAATTCTAGCAGGTTTTGCCTCAAGTTTGTTAAAAGTCTGTTATTCGGTACATAAATGTGTAGGATTATTATGTCCTTTTGGTTAATTGGTCCCTGTATCATTATGAAAAGACTTTTATCCCTGGTAACATTTTGCTATGAAATCTGATCTTACTATAGCCAGTCCAACTTTGCTTTGACTGCTGTTGGCATGGTATATCCTTTTCCTGACTTCTTACTTATATCCTATTTGTGTCTTTGTATTTGTTTTTTTAACGTTTATTTATTTATTTTAAGAGAGAGAGGGAGAGGGTGTATGAGCAGGTGAGAGACAGAAAGAGAGGGAGAGAGAAAATCCCAAGCAGTCTCTGCACTGTCAGTGCACAGCCCAGACGTGGGGCTCTAACCCACTCCCATGAAGCATGAGATCATGACCTGAGCCAAAATCAAGATTCGGATGTTTAACCGACTGAGCCACTGAGGTACCCTATGTGTATTTATATTTAAAATGTGTTTCTTGTGAGTACCATGCAGTTGAGTCTTGATTTTTTTTATCCAATATGACAGCTTCCTCCTTTTAATTGATTTTTTTAGACCATTTACACTTAATGTGAATATTGATGTGATCAGGTTTGAGTCTATCATAGCGTTGTTTTCTGTTTGTCTCATTTTTTTCTTTGTTCACCTTTTCCCTATTTTTCATCATTTTTTGAACTGAGTATTTTTATGATACTATTTATCGCTTTTCTTGGCTTATTAATTGTAACTGTTTTGTTATTTTAGTGGTCGCACTAGGGCATATAGTATATATTTTTAACATATCACAGTCTATCTTATTACAAGTGATATTATAACAATTCACATATAAGAATTTTATAAAAGTATACTTCTATTTTCCTCTCCTGGACTTCATGTCTTTTACTTAATGAAATGGCATTTTACTTATACATATGTTATAATCTGCACAGTATAATGTTAGTTTTTTGTTTGAACATTCAGTTGAATTTTTAAATATTTTAAGTAATGCAAAAAAATAATATATGTACTTTGCAGTGACCATTCAGTGTTGTTCATTCATCCATATAAATTCAGATTTCCATCGGGTATCATTTTTTTCCACCCAAAGGACTTCCTTTAATGTTTCTTGTAGTGCAGGCCTCTTGTTGAGGAATCTCTTTAGATTTTGTATATCTGAAAAATGTCTTGAAATTGCCTTTATATTTTTTAATTTTTTAACATTTTATTTTATTTTTTGAGAGACAGACAGAGTACAAGTAGGGGATGGGCAGAGAGAGAAGGAGACACAGAGCCAAGACAGTCTCTAGGCTCTGAGCTGTCGGCACAGAGCCCAATATAGGGCTCGAACCCACAAATGTGAGATCATGACTTGAGCCAAAGTCAGACACTCAACTGACTGAGCCACCCAGGCGCCCTGAAATTGCCTTTATTTTTGAAAGATATTTTTGATGCATATAAAATTCTAGAATGACAGGTTTTTCTTTCAGTACTTTAAATATTTTCTCCATTGTTTTTTTGCTCACATTATTTCTGATGAGCAATCTAATGCCTTTCATATGTTTTTTTTCCTTCTGCAAATGTATTTTCCTTCCTTCTGGCTGACTTTAAGGTTATTTTCTTTATCATTAGTTTTGAGCAATTTGATTACATCATGCCTCACTATAGTTTTTTCATGTACCTTGTGTTTGGGGTTCCTGACCTGCTTGGATCACTGGGTTTAGAGTTTTCTTTAAATTTATACACTTTTCAGCATTATTTCTTTAAATATTTTTTCTGTATCCCTACCCACTTAGGGATTTCATTACTTGTAGAGTAGGCCACTTGAAATTGTCCCACAGTCAGGCACCTGGGTGGCTCAGTGGGTTAAGCATCCAACTCTTGATTTTGGTGCAGGTCTTGATCTCACAGATGGTGGGATCGAGCCGCACATTAGGTTTTGTGTTGATACCATGGAGCCTGCTTGGGGTTCTCTCTCTCTTTCTTTCCCTCGCTCTCTGCCCCTCCCCCACTCACTCATGAGAGTGCACTCTCTCTCTCTCAAAATAAATAAACGTAAAAAGAAAAAAGAAATTGTCCCACTGTGCACTGCTCTTTTAATGTTTTTTTGTTCTTTTTTCCCCTCTGCGTTTATGTTGATAGTTCCCATTACTTCGTCTTCATGTTCACTAATCTACTATTCCTCCGATTCAGGGTGTTTTATTTGTTTATTTCTGAGACATTGTAGTTTTCATATTTGGAAGTTTACTTTGGGTCTTTTTTATATCATCTGTATCTCTACCTAGCTCCTTGAATACATTAAATACAGTTATAATAACTGTTTTTACAACTTCCTCTAGTAATTTGAACATCAGTGTCAGTTCTAGGCCCATTTTAATAGATCATGTTCCTAATTATGGGTCATGTTTTCCTGCCTCTTTGCATGTTTGGTAGTCTTCCACTGGTTGCCAGACATTGACATTTTTCCCTTGTTGGGTGCTGCATATTTTTGTATTTCTGCATATCTTGAGCTTGGTTTTGGGATGCAGGTAAGTTTTTTTGGAAACAATTTGATCCTTTTAAGACTTGCTTTTAGGGCACCTGGGTGGTTCAGTCAGTTAAGCAATCTGACTCTTGATTTTGGCTCAGGTCATGATATGGTTCATGAGCTCGAGCCCCATGTCCAGCTCTGCTCTGCTCTGCTCAGATCCTGCTTGAGATTCTCTGTCTCTTTCTCTCTCTCTCTCTTTCTCTCTCTCTCTGCCCCTCCCCTTCTCGTGTATTCTCTCTCTCTCAAAAATAAATAAATAAACTTTAAAAAAAAAAAAAAAAGATCATGAAGTTTCTCTCGTAGCTCATTTTTAAGCCCAGAATCCTGTTATAGAGAAAAACCCAAACACCTGATTTGTTGGGTGTATCTGGAGCAGTCCTCAGCCCAAAGATAATTATTCCTCACTACTGGGGTAGGACCTTTCTGAGTACCCTACCTAATGCCCCATAAATTATAAATGTTACCAGTCTGGCTGGAGGGAACAGGTATCTTTTCTGGTTTTGTATGAGCACTGGATGCTGTTTTCTCTAATATTTTCTAGTGGTTCTTTCTCTGGCCTTGGGTGGTTTCCTCACACACATATATTGCTTAATACTCTTGAATTCTTAAAAACATAGGCGTGTCTCTGTAATTCTTTCTGTGTGCAGCTCTTTCCTCTTTGGCTAGTGAATGCTAGTGCCTTAATTTCCCTGAAGCCTTAGCTCTGTCTCCTCAACTCAGGAATTCACCTGATTTCACCTCAGTTCCCCTTTCCTTTGCTGTAGCTGGAAACTCTGTCAAGGGAATTGTAGCCTTCCCCCCCCTTGTTTGTTTCCTGTCTCATAGGGATCAGTGATGTTATCACCCATGCCAAGTGTCCCGAAAACCGCTATTTTATTTATTTTGTCTGGGTAACCCAGTCTCTGTTATTCTGTCTTTGTCCAAAGTTCTGGGCCAGTCAGATTGTGTGTTCACACTCAGAGGTATGTCAAGGATGGGTTTGAAGATGTCAAGGCTGGGATTAGGATGTCAGACTGGACACTACTGCAACAGTACAGTGAGAAACATATGAAGGTCTTGATTGCATATGAATTTGAATACATTGAAACATATGAAGGTCTTGAAGGCAGCAGTGATGGGAAGAGAATGCTAGGGAGAGATCCCAGAGGTATTTGGGAAGTGAAAGTGGGCATGATTTAATCACTGACTGGCCATAAGACTGATGGAACGGTGACAGTTAAAGTGACTCAGAGTGTTCTAGGTAGAGAGGCTGGACAGGTATCGGTATCACCACTTCATGAAAGGCTCCAGGGGATAGAGTGACGAGAGAAAGAAGTTTATGAAAAGTCCAAGTGAAGAGGTTTAGGGGCAGAAATTGCATACACTAGGGTGAAAATATTGAAAATTTGTCCTGTCAGTTTCTCACAGACTGGATGTGCTGATGACATCCCTGGCATGGTTGCTTAACATATTCCTGTTTTTTGTATTTCCTACAAACTGGGTCTAGAGGATTGGTGAGATTGTTCCACTGGTTTTTTGGCAAAGCTAACATGGGTGGTCTTGTCCATTGGTTTTAAAATCAAACGCACTGTATTGGCCTACAGCCTCCCAGGCCCAACTGGACTTGGCTCGAGCGTTATCTTAGACCACTCTTAGAGTCCTCACGGGCTCGTTATATCCCAGCCACTCAGGGCTCCTGTGCTCTTCCTGCTCCCCTTTCCTGTCCCTGGGCCTTTGACTATGCTACTTCTTCTGTCTACCCAGCTCTTTACACGCTTGGCTCATCCTCATCATCATAAAGGTTTCCCCGGACTCCTCTTCCTCAAGGGCCCTCTCCACCTGGCAGCTCTGTCTCATTACCCTGGTCATGTTCTCCAATGCACGTATCACAATCTGCACTCATCTTGCCTGTTTTCGTTTCTTGTGTATCACCCACCTTCCACGTGTGACAGGAAGTTCCATGAAGGCAGGGAATACAAGCAGAAGCCAGGTGGCCTGAAAAGACCTGATCATGAAGTTTCTCTCGTAGCTCATTTTTAAGCCCAGAATCCTGTTATAGAGAAAAACCCAAACACCCTTATTAACGATTAATGTCATCTTGGCCAAAATTTTTCTGTCGCCATACCCTCTGAGTTTGCTTGAATGCAGCAAAGAGGCAGACATGTAATATCTCTGGACCTCATATACCTTAACCAGTAAATTGGCTGAATAGTGATGGCTTCATAAGCTCAGATTAAGATAACCAAATTGTCTACTGGGTTATTTTCTTCAGCTTAAGCTCTGGAGAAAACAGTGTCATGGCCATAGTCAATAAACACTGTCAGAGTTTTTGTGCCCCGGAGGTGGCAGTCAATGTGAATACCGGGGACACCCTGGAAGTGCCAAACTGGCCTAAGTCCTCATAGATATTTACTTTACTTTAAGATTCTGTGAATTGTATACAATGTGATTAGGGACTTCTAAGACCAAATTTTTATAAAGTATCTTACCTGTTGAAGCTTTAAATTTTTTTTTGAACCTTTTAAATTTAATACGACCAAAGAGCACCTATATTAGAGGCAGATGAGAGACTGGTTTATTCTGCAAATAATAAAGGCTAAAGTTTCCTCTGTTGTTAATAATAGCTGCTCTTCAGTGAGCCCTACTCTGTGCCAGGCCCAGTACGGAGAGGTTTCCACACATTAACTCCTTCAGTCCTCACCACAAATCTGTGGTGCTATTGCCTTCCTTTTACAGATGAGGAAGCAGGGAAAATTATAGATTCCAGGTGCTCTCTAAATATTTGTTCAGTAAATAAATCTGTTATTTTTGTCCGTGGCCATGCAATTTTAAAAAGGAGCCAAAACTTTTTTGCAATTTTGCTTCATTCTGTTTTTCTTTTCCTTTTCCGTGTGTGTGTGTGTGTGTGTGTGTGTGTGTGTGTAAAGGGATGGAGGGTGGGGAGCAGGCAGAGTTGCTGAGAACGAGGGGAAGGAGGAAAGGTGAGGACAGCTGCCTAGGAATTACTACATTCGTGTCGTAATTCTGGTGCGGCTGGAACAGCATGTGACTCTTGATCCTGGAGTCATGAGTCTGAGCCCCACGTTGGGTGTAGAGATTACTTAAATAAGTAAACTTTTTTATTTTAAGTTTATTTATTTTGAGAGAGACAGACACAGCTCAAGTGAGGGAGGGGCAGAGAGAGGGAGAGAGAGAATCCCAAGCAGACCCTGTGCTTGTCAGTGTAGAACCCACGAAGCCATGAGATCATGACTGGCGTCAAAAAGAGTCATACACTTTACTGCCTGAGCCACCCCAAGCTCCCCCTTAAATAAATAAACTTTTAAAAGAAAATGTTAAAAAAAAAAGAATTACTAAATTCTAATTTTTTTTGTTTTGTTTTTTTCTTTTATTTCTAGGAGAGAGAGAGACAGCGTGAGCAGGGGAGGGTCAGAGAGAGAGGGAGTCACAGACTCTGAAACAGGCTCCAGGCTCTGAGCTGGCAGTCAGCACAGAGCCCGACGCGGGACTTGAACCCATGAACCGCGAGCTCATGACCTAAGCGAAAGTCGGACGCTTAACCGACTAAGCCACCCAGGCGCCCCAAGAATTACTAAATTCTAGCATACTGTCCCCATCCGTTGTGCTACCTAATCCTGATTCTGTTTTCACTTAACAGAAAAGCTCTAACTCTTTAGTAAAGGCTGTCTTTATAAAAACCATGGGCAAACCAGAACTACAGCCTGGACGTGAAAGCAAAAAAACCTTTATTTTAACAACATGGTGCTTTTCTAGATAATAAAGGTAGTCTATTTCTCAAAGACATTTTGCAGAAAAAAATAAACCTCTAAATTTCAATCCTTACAGAGAAGCAGTTAACATTTTGGAAACCTTTTAAGGTAACCACTCTGCCACCTCATTTTCAAGAGCAGATGTTTTTGCTTCTGTTTACTAAGCCAAGGAGCAAGACAGAATTATCCTGCTTCTGTGGCTGGTGCTCTGATGGGAATAGCGACAAACCTTTGCTCACATCTTGAGAGCCAGCAACATGCCCCAGAAATGAGAGCCAGACGTTAAGGAGCTTCTAAATGTCATCTGAAGGAAGGTCCTGGCTATGGCCGAATAAGAAATAATGTCCTTGGACCTCTGGGCTCTTTGTTTTCCTGCCCTAGGATCGAAGTTCCTTTCCACACCTGAATAATTTGAAGACCTTTCCAAAGGGGAATAGTGTTTTCCAACCAAAGCGGTTCTTTCCTCAAATTTACAGGGAACAAACTGAGTCTGTTCACTTTCTTCTTTAGGCAAACAATTTACATTTTATTATGAAAATGAGGTCTGCAAACAAGATTACTTTATTAAATCACCACCTCCTCAGCTTTTCTTCTCGGCTGTAAGTATGCACCATGATCTAACGGGCCTCGCACTAGCTTCATGAGCGTTTTAAAAATCCTTTCTCTTCCTTGGAGATTTAACTAAGATGCAAAATGTTTTCATTTTTCAGTCTTCTTGGAAAAAGCGGTTTTTCATCCTGTCAAAGAGTGGGGGAAGGAGCCTTCATCTCTCCTATTACAAAGACCAACATCAGCGAGGTGCCATTGAAATTGACCGGTGTGCATCCAATCTGGAAAAACGTTTATAACAACAAGTACTAACAAAGGGCATCCAAATTGAAATTTAAATCATAGACTGAAAGAAGCAAAGCCTTCATGCTTACAATATTGGTTGCTGAAAAGAAGAAGCTAAAATGAGAAACATTCTGAGTAAAACACAGCCAAATACTTATTTCACATTGTATATAACGGTTCATAAATTATTCATTAATAAGCATTTAGTTACAAAAGACTTTGATTTGCTTAATTCACGGATGAGGGAGTGCAGATAAATTCATCATTTCATGCCAAGATGGATTTTCTAAAAAGTATTGGGATTTGCTTTTTTTTTTTTTAATTTTCTCTTTAAGAAGTTATATACAAAAAGAAAATTAGGAAACATGATAGTTTGTAGAGCAAAGAATTCAATGGAAATAGGAATTTTTGAATTAAGTTCAAGGGTGAACCAAGTATTTGCAATCAGTAATGAGCAGATCTAAACTTATTTTGTAACATTATTGGCAATTTCCAAAATATTGATCAAGCAGACCTAACTTTTATTCAGGTTGGATCCTAATATAAAACAGGAGTCATTGTGCTTGAATCTGTGTAATACTTTGTCTCTATCTAACAGAAGCTCCAGTGTAGAAGTTGGCATAAGTAGCCGTGAAAAAATGCAATCTGTACATAAGATGTTTAAATGCCACCCTGACGAGGTGATGTCCATCAGAACCATTAACAGGGAATATTTCCTCATTGGCCATGACAGGTAAGTAGTAAGAAAGCACAGTGTTCCCCGTGTGCACAATACAAAATGGACAGACAAATAAAACATCTCAAACCAATAAACAATAAACATACGTTGACCAGAAATCCATGGCCACCCCCTGCAACACCAACCGGGTGGTCTCCATTATTTGTTAAAACCTCTCAAAAAGTAACAGTATTCATTCCCTAGGGCTGCCATAACAAAGTACCACTAACTGCATGTTTGAGAGCCACAGATACGTTTTGTCTTACTGTTCTGGAGGCTAGGCGTTCAAAATCAGGGTGTCACAGGGCCATGTTCCTTCTGAAGGCACTAGGGAAGGTCTGTTCTAGGTCTTTCTCCCAGTTTCTGGTAGTTCCTTGGCTTGTGGCAGCAGACCTACAATGTTCACACAACATTCTCCCTGGGAGCCTGTCTCTGCATCCAAAGTTTTTATAAGGATGCTTGTCATAGTGGATTAGGAGGCCAGTACGACCTCATCTTAACCAATTACATCTACAACAACCCAACCCAATTTCCACATCAGATCACATTCTGAGGTGCTGGGGATTGACACTTCAACAGATGAATTTTGGGGGGGGGGACACAATTCAACCCACAACCCCATCACCATCATGCCAGATACCTTTCATGGAAAAGAACCCAAAACACAAGCATCTCTACAAGCTATATATGTTAGGGAGGGGCAATGCTCATCCCTGAAGAAGTCTTTGGTTTTTAAGAACGGCTCCTGGTGCCAGCAAAAGTGCCTAATAGATCCTTCATAGACTACTGTCTGCTTGACTCCAGAGAGGCCAAGGCCAACGGAGCGAACTAGGCAGAGGAGGCACAGAACGCTAAGGCCAAAGTTTGAAGAACCTTGATCTGCCACAGATTAAGCCCACGGCAAAAAGCTTTCTTTTTCACATTGTCATGAAAGGCAGTAGAAAAGATGTGATTTATATAAATTCATTCGAACACAGGCTTCATAAACACATGCCTTCCCCAAAGGGAGGCACACCTGGATGGCTATACAAAAATGCTGCTGACAAGTTAAGGGGCTGGCTTAAGAACACAAAAGAAATCAGTGTCAAAGCCAAAAGGTCCAAACCTATGATTACTACTGTTATTTTCGACTATTCTTCCCATTTCTCTGAGCTTTCCTCACAGAGGCGGCACGAAGATTAATTCTAGTGTGCAAGTTGTGGAGGTGGTGGGGAGCCAGTGGGTCATTGAAGCTACTTCGGGAAAAATCTTTATTCCCCTGGTATCTGCTCGCACTGACTGTTCCAACCTTAATGAAAGAATCGTTTTCTGGTTCAAAAGGAGCACAGGTGCTATAGTTGCCACCCGCCCGCTGAAAAGTTTATTCCTATCGACAGGGAGAAGATTAAAGACTGGGTCTCCTTCATGTCATCATTTTGCTGGGATGTCAAAGCAACACACCGGAATACAGAGGTGACTTTACATCACTAATAAAATAACAGGGCACCTGAACACAGCCTCTTTCACAAGGAAACAATGGTAGCTTTTGCTTTTCCTCCTTAGCAACTGGCACAGGGGATAAATAAGTGAGAAAATGTACATCCTTGTTATTTTTGTGATGAACAATAGGAAAAAATACTTCCGTGTTTTGCAAGAGACCTAAAATACAGACCCTTCAAATGTTCATTACGGGGTCAGAGGGATGCAATATAAGTGGGGCATTTTTTTTAAGAGTAGCTAAAACTACAGTAGTTCCCATCATTGTTATTCAAGATGCACAACAGCTACCTTTTCAATGACTCAGTCTAGGCTGGTTTCTATAAAAATGCTTTTCAGATCTCTTGCATTTTCACTGTAATATCTCTTTAATGTAAGGGCTAGTAGCTTTAGTTTTTAACTTACTTCCCAAGAACCTTCACTGATTTCCACAAGTCCTTTCTTAGGGCAGACCTTTATAAGTGAAACTCAGTCTCTAGGTATCATTTTGACATGTTTTCTAAGTTGTTCTATGCTTCTAGCAAGAGCAGAGGCCATAGAGGAAGGAAAGTGAGGTGTGTCTATGAGTAGACCCAAATGATCAGAAAGTAGTGGTACAGGGTCAAAAAGACAGGTTGCGGGACATTCAGGACATCTGAAGCCCAGGCTGAGAGTCCTCAAGGGTTTGGAAACAGGACAGAGGTATGATCACCTCACATCTTAACAAGAGAAGGCTGACTGGGGGGTATAAATGTTAGTGGAAAAGACTGAAGCCAGGAAGCCCAGCGACAAGGTTCTTGCTTCATTCCAGGCAAAACATGGATCATGCCCTGATTGCAATATTTCTTTTCCATAAGCAAGAGAAACTCTCACTGGGTGGTAAAAGGCCTTCTTCAGACCCCAATCCTCTCCTTCGTCCTTCCTGCGCATCGGAGGCTGTCAACCCCACCACACCAAGAAATAGTCTTCCAGACATGGTAATCAGACTTCCTTCTTTCTCTCTCGACACCTTGCCTGGGAGTCCACTGACGCTTCCAAAGTATTTCCCATGTATCTGACACCTTCCTCTAAGCCTAACCCACCATCATGATCTCAGCCCTATTATTTATCCTGTATTCAGTCTGTTTCTTATATCACAAATGAGCCTTCCTGCTTGCCCTGCCTACCTTGAAATGTATTCATTGATTTTGGGTGCTCCTTGCCATGCATCCGGTGATGTTGGGTGGAGAACCCTCCAGCTAAACCAAAGCCTGGCTGGCAACTTTTTCCTTCCTTTCATGCAAAGGGTGCAGATAACCTCTGTAAAAAGATTCCCAACACACCACTTGGTTTCCTACCATAACATTTATATGTCTGGGGTAAAATCAAGGTTCTTATTAATCTCTTCCATTTACCCAGATTGATCTTGCTTCTTCTTACGTGTGTGTGTTGCATTTGTGTGTGTGTGTGTGTGACATTTCACCTTCATTTCTAATGAAATCCATTTGAGGAAAAAAAAAATACATCTGGCCCTTGAAAGTGATTTGTGATTATATTCTCAACTCTCTTGGATTCACAACCTTCCCAACTTTGGGTAAATGAGCTGAGTGGTTGGGTTGTTGTTTTTTTTTTTTATCTTCTGCCATGGATACCATTTTGTCCCTTAGAGATGTAACTCTGGACTCCCCCTCTCCATGGGTACCAAGCACATCTTAATATGGCATAACCTTTGTTTTATCTAGTTGGGAGCTCTCCAACTATTTTAAAAGCTTTCTGTAGCATATCAAATTCACCAGGCCAAAGACCTCATTTGGTATTTGTAGGAAATGGGTTGAGAAAGATAACTCTTTTCAGCGAATACCCCCTTGCTTTTTCACTCATGATACCCCTTCTCCCTAAAGATAACATTACTGGTCATCCTGCCTTTTCACACTTTGTATTCCAATTCGGAGATTTTTCAGTCAGCTCCAGTTAAGAGTACCATCTACCTTGTTGGGTTTTGTTGTGGTGGTCATTGTTGTCATCGTCGTTGTTATTGAAACTAAGTGGGAACCATTCATCACCCCCAACTCAGCACGGTCTGGCTTCATGACCTTGGCACTAGAAAAATGGACACCATTTAAAGTATTTTGTTTTTTAAAATCACTTTCCTTCATGGACTTGCTAGAAAACTTTCAAGATCTTTTTCAAAACTCCTTGCTCAAAGGCATTGTTCTTAGAAGAATTAAGCTGTACTTGTAACAGTTTTCCTGCCAGGCAAAACAATTGCTTTAGTAGAGGATCTTGTATCTACTGGGAAGGGAAGGTGGTAATTGGCTAAACCTACATTACCTTGTAGACTATAATTCATACTATCACATGATCAACACTAGCAAATTGCATTGCTATGGAAACAATAGAAACGTGAGCAGAACACGAAAGAGGAATATTGAGCAGGAAGAGGAAAGGTGCGGTGCCTTGACCATGGGCTAATTATCTTCTCAGATGGTACTGGGTGAAAACTAGTAGACGGGAGTGGGGGACTCAGTGGCAGAGCTTAGTGCCTTAGACTATACCCTCCCCGAACCCCTGCTCCTGAGAGAACTGCTTGTTCTGAGTTACAGGTCCCAATGGCAGAGAACAGCCTGAAAGATGGGTTTATACTTTTACCTCAACAAGGTGACCCAGACTCAAGAAGCAAGTTCAAGTTGTGTGGACTTTTGCGTGTAACCTTGGAAAATCCTCCGATCTTCTCAAACTAATTAATCTATTATGGCATGTCCCTTGCAAAGAGAGAGAAAGAGAGAGAATAGAATTAATTCTGTCTTCATCTCTTTATTCAGCATTTAATGGAAAAAAATTCTCCAGAACTCAAACAAGCTCATCTGCCACATGATTTCTTGTCAGAGACTACTGAAGATCCAGAAGAAGAGAGCCATTATATTAGTCCTCGAAGTATTCTTTTAAAGGTAACCCCTTCCATCCCTTAATCCTTCATTCCTTGTATAAATACTCACTTGGTCCCTACTCTGTGCTGTTCCTGAGGCCCTAGGCTGGGCTCGATGGAACACAGTGACGAATCAGGCACTGGTGATGTGCTCACGGTGCTGACACTTGAAAATGAGGCCGCCGCCATGATACAAGACAGAAAGAACTCTGTGCTGAAGAGAGAAGCTTATAAAATGCCTGGCGTGCACGAGGGAAGGGAGGCAGGGGAGATGACTACCAGACAGAAGGAAAAGGCCATTAAAAAACATCCCCCACCACCACCAAATTAAGTACAAAACCATGCAGTAGAAGTTCAGAGAAGGACGAGATTGGCAATAGCTGAGGTGGTCAGAGGGCGCTGTGGGACCTCGGAAGGCCTGAACACAGCTTCACCAGGCCAGAGAGGAAAGGGGTGCTCCCGGTGACACCAGTGGCATGAAAGCTGGCTCTGGAGGAGCACCATTTGTAGGCGAGCAGCAGGAAAACTGGCTTGCCTGGAAGGAGTTTTTCCAAATATGGGTTAATGATTCATCTGTCAGGCAGGCAATTAAAAGTCCCGAGAGTTTTTGAGCAACCGCTCCCCCAAATGCCTTAGTTGTGAGGGGCTAGCTGAGAGCCTCCCGGGGGCAGTCTTTTCTAGGACTTCTGCAGCCCCTTGAAGCGAGTTGGCCAGCCTGTGAGCAGCGGCCTGAGGCCAGTTTTGACCCAGCCTGGTGACCTGCCTCTACAGTAGACCCGTTGGGAAAAAAGGGTTCATATCACTAAGTGCCTAGTGATGAAACAGAAAAATAAACAGCAAGTTAGTCAATAAAACACTGTATCCAGAAACACAGGGACTCCAGGAGGAGAAAACAGACTTTGAGTCAGCCAGAAGCTTTACCAGTTCAGCCTCCTAGAATGAGCGCCACTTTTCAATCCGATGGTGGTTGTACTGACTCTTTCTGGGCCCAGAGCCATCAAGTAAGGGATAGAAAGGTACCTGGTTATTGATAGGCTTGCATCCTTACGTCTATTCCTCTTATCTGTAGTTGGATACTTCTATTGCTTCCAATGATCCTGGTGAATTTGCTGACCCTGGTAGTCCAGAACAGCTTTCGGAGAGAACTGACTGTCATTACATGCCAATGAGATCCTGGTATGTAAAACCGCCATGTTCTTAACATTGAGTTTAGCTAATGTACTTTTACAGAACAACTATTGTTGGTATATTAATTCAAAAACATTACCACAGACCAAGATCGACACATTATTCCACAATCTCAAAACAGGAAGTGGGAATGGTTTCTCTGCCCACCGAAAACCATGTAGTGACCTCCTCAGGTCATTTTCTGTCTCCTGGGGAACTTATTTTCTACTCAGAATTGATGTCTCATCCTCATTTCTGTCCTTCAAGCCCAATGGGAAGGGTTATTTTGACTCCATAGCCATTTTCAGAAGGAATGTTTGTTGGATTTGATTCTAGCTGTGGCTGTGATTCTGAGGGCTGGGCATACTTGGAGACCTTGTTAGTTTTCATGTGGCTCCTAGCTACTGAAATCTGATTCACCCACCAAAGGAAGTTATAAATAAACATGCTGGAAAAGGGTATTGTATTAACTTCTCATATTCTAGTTTTTTCAGAGAGACGTCCCAAAAGTCTGCCGATAGCAAAGAGGGATCGCAGGCCCTTCCAGAGATCCAGAACGGGGAGCTTCACTTGCAAGAACAAGTCTCCCAAAGTGACTCCTGTCTTCCACCTGCCAATACGGAAGCACAGACCATGAATAATGAAAAGGGGTTGGCCTCGCTTACTATTGTGCAATTATCTATACTAATCAAGTAACGTTCTAATTTCTAAAGCTTTATGGGCCCTTGGAGCAATGCAGCCTTCCTTTTTAACTCAGAATTCAAGTTTTTAAATGGTTCCTAAAAATCTCCAAGTCAGTCAACAATCTGACTAGCTTCCCCTCCTTACTGATGTGGTGGCCAAGGACAGTGAGTAACAGAGCTGGAAGCAAAGCAGTCCCCTGGGCTGTGAGTAGCATTTTCAAATATTTCTAAAAATTATCCCTTGGCGAGTCTTTCAGGCCCTGGAACTCTGGATCATGCTGACGTAGGTAGCATGTCATCCAACGTCTATGGTTAAAATTATGGGCCTGTGAGTTGCATGAGGTTTGGTTATAAAAGAAGAGGGGGACATTTAGGTTTTACATGATGTCAAGAGCATTTGATGAAATTGTTCTCAGGTTTTGGTCTTTCCAGTATCCTCGTCTATGGAATCACTTCCAGTGGAGAAATAAGCAGACTGGCGTGATATATAATCAATTAAGTCCACCTTTTATTCTTTTCCCATTGTCTGCCAACCATTAGCACATCCCAAGAGGAGTGCAGGAGGGCATTAATGAGTAACTTAAATTCATATTCTCCAAATGTCTTGGACAGTTTTTAACTGGGAAATACCGTCTTAGATGTAGGAGGTAAAGTCTACTCAGAAAGTACAGTTCAGAGCCAGAGACAGCTGCCTGATGTGACTTTTATAAACATCTTATCTCATAGTAACATCCCTGATGAAAGCCAAGTGGAGAGCCTGAATGTGTTCCTTTCTTCTTCTGACATCATAAACTATCTTAGTCTCATAGAAGCCGCAGGACGGATATGGTAGGTAGGAGATTTGAGGGTTCTTGATTATAAATGGGGTTGGGAGATAAGGATACAACAACAAAACCGATCAGACAGCTTGGACTGTTGAGTTATTATCACAAAAGATCTTCGGTGGAGGCAAAAATAAAGGTATTGCTATGTAAGAGGATCAGCTGGGAAGTGGGTTGGGTAGAGGAGTACCCAAAAGTCCAGGTTTCTTATTTTTGGAAGGTAAGGAAAAGCAGGAAGGAATAGGTATGGTCCGAGGAAATCATTCCCAGTCAATGAGCAATGACTGTTTGATAAATGAATGAAGTGATGAAGTTAATGAAGTCAACAAGAACCTAAGGTCTAAAAGAAAAGGTCACAGCAAGGTCTAAGACATCCAGACACCTGTTGGTCTGGGACAGACACAAAAGAGAGAATTTTCATAAAATCAGCACTGTTTAATTTGATTCTATATTCTTTTAAAAACTTTGTAATTTATTTTGACAGAAGATTACATCTTCATAAGGGAAGAAAGCCCTTTAATGTAAAAAGCTTATTCATTCTATAAAAGGGCAGTAAACAACTCTTCCACTTTTCCAAATTTCCCACAGTCTGAGGGGCTCCATAAACCCTTGACTGAAACTCTAGACTTCTCTGTGCCCGAGCTTGCTCATTCATCAATTCATTTATTGTTCATTAGATATTCATTGTGTAATCATCATGTGCTCACTTTCAATAAATACTTCTTTAGCACTTTCTGTTTACTTGGAGTTAGGTGGGGTGGGTATAAATATTTTTTTTAAAGGTAGCATTCTACTTCTGGGGTCTCATAGCCTGGTGAAAAAAAAAACAGCCACATAAACAAGTAAATAAAAAATGCACTTCGNTTCATCAATTCATTTATTGTTCATTAGATATTCATTGTGTAATCATCATGTGCTCACTTTCAATAAATACTTCTTAAGCACTTTCTGTTTACTTGGAGTTAGGTGGGTATAAATATTTTTTTTAAAGGTAGCATTCTACTTCTGGGGTCTCATAGCCTGGTGAAAAAAAAAAAACAGCCACATAAACAAGTAAATAAAAAATGCACTTCATTTAAATATACAATAAATGGGTGCTCACCTATGCAATAGAAGTCCAGGGTGGGGGCGGGGAGGATTAATTAAAGGAAGTGAAATGTGGGAGAGCCATTAGAGGTGGTGTGATTAGAGTTGGCTTTGGAGGGTCAGGTCCAACAGAGGTGACAGACAAAAGAATATCCAAACAGAAAATAGAGTTTGTCTACTTCAGATGGGGTGCAACATAGCTGCAGAAGCTGGTGATGGTAATGACAGAACCCAGTCTGTGTCCTGTGAGCACAGTCTCACACTGGTGTCGAACACTGTGGTTCCTTTGCAGTGTGGCTCAGTGGCAAGGCCCCCCGCGCCTGGGATGTTTATTTTTTCACGGAGATCACATTTTGGCCGTGAATGACCTGAAGCCCCAGGGCCTGGAGGAGGTGTCCTTGTTTCTCAGCCGGTCTGATCAGAAGAAGGTGAGTCCTGCTGACTGGCTCTGGCCAAGAATAACATCAAGGTCTTGGGTGGAGCCTGAACGGTTCATATAAATACATGCAAATACCTGTGGCTTTAGAACCATTTCCAAATTTTCTCATGTAAGGTGGTATTTGGAGAGGGATCCAGATTAGGAGACTGAACGCTGGGGTCCAGGACCTCAGACGCTGCATGAAGTGATGGAAGGAGTTTGCAATGGAATCACATTGGCTCAGGGTTTGTGTTTCATCACCTTAAGCCAATTTGTGCCTCTTCTTCCTCTTCTGCAAAATTGGGAGTAAGGATGATACAAGCTGTTGGAATATTAAATGTGATCGTATGTGTAACATGTTGCTTACACATGTGATTGGCACCTAGTAAGTGTTCATAGAGTTACCTCTGCTTTTATTTCTTTGATTGGCTGGGGAACATTGTCCAGGGTCACCTTTACACACTTCAGTCCCCTCATCTCAGAAATCGACCTAGCTGTGCCTTCCTCACAGAGTTACTGTAAGAAGTAAACAAAACATGTGAGTGTGTACAAACTATGTATGTTTTTAAAGGGCTAGCATGGTTCTACCTGTGAGTAGTCTCCATGTGGTAAATTCCTTCCCTAGCCTATGTTTATTTCTTACATGACCTTGGGAAAATCATGTTCTTCTCTTGGCTTCAGTTTTTTCTCTCTACAGGAATATAGTCAGTTTTCAAACTGTGCTTCTTGGGCCCCTAAGAGACAGGAACTTGAGGAAAGGATAAAGAACAGGACTATATGTAAGACTTCAATGAGAGCAATCTACATTTATCATTTATCTTTTTTTGATGTTGGCTCTGTTAGCCCTCCTTGAAGAAACATTTCCTTGTCTTAAAATTCCCAAAAACTGGGGTACCTGGGTGGCTCAGTCATTTGGGCATCCAACACTTGATTTTGGCTCAGGTCATGATCCCAGGGTTGTGGGATCGAGTCCCATGTTGAGCTCTGTGCTGGGCATGGAGACTGCTTGGGATTCTATTTCTGTCTCCCTCTGCTCCTCTCCCCAACTTGCACTCTCTTTCTCTCTCTCTGGCTTTAAAAAAAAATCCTACTAATAAATAATATTAAATTTTTAAAAATTCCTGAAAACTGCTGTGCTAGGTGATCTCTCAAATTTCTTCTAGCTCTGAGAGTTTCTCATTATATAGGTCTTATCTCTTCTGCATGACACAATGACCTCATGCTATTCCTATTACCTCAATGGGAGAAGCAGCCAAGGATGAATGAGTTGTCAAAGATACATAAGTAGTTAGTAGTGGAGCAATGACTCATTCCTCATTCATTCACTAACTCACCATTTATGAATATCGCCTATATGCTGGTACTGAGCTAAGTCCTAGAGCTATATAAATAGCCTCAGCCTAAGCTTAAGGAGCTCACATAGTATGGATCAAATAGGCATGTTGTGTGCTAGTTACAATATGATGTGTGCCCTAAGATGTGAACAGAGGGCCAATGAAGCAGAAAGAAAGGAGTAAATCTATCTGAGGAAGGTTAGGAAGGTGTCTCAGAGAAGGTAATGTCTGGCTTGGGTTTCAAAGACCAGGTAGGAGTTTGGCAGAAAAGACGTAGATTTCAGGGGCTCAGGCCAACAATCAGGTAATCATAATATATTTCCACTGCCAAAAACCCAGCTGGGGCCAAGTGCCAGATAGAATCTTCTGAATCCTTCCAAAAGTTACCACCAAACAATACCTTGACCCAAAGATCCAGGCATCAGCTCCAAAGCCTGGGTTTTTGCCTGGATCTAGGAATTCCATCTGGGCACCATTGACTGTAGTTTAAGACTGCCTTTCTAGATGGTGGAATTGCCTGCGTGGGAGGAGACAATAGCATTTCTCCTAGACTGAGTCTGCCTGCCCCTTTCTACTGGAGAACAATTAGATGCTATGGAGAAATATGAGGTGTTCACCAAAATGGTTACCTGGAAGACCAAAAACTTCTACTTTCCCACCCCACCATTCCTGACGATTGTTTATATTAAAATGAATATCCAAAGAATGTTGGGAGAGGGGAGATGTAGAACCAAACCTAGGGGCAGCAAGGGTCCCAATTGTTCTAGAGCATTTGGACCAATCAGATCTACTTTCCCTCCTGTTGAGCTACAGTTGAGAAACAAGGAGGTTGGCTTAGGGACAGGGTAGGGACAGTGTGAGAATTTGAAAGGAGAGGAGAGGGATGTGTGTAAAAAACAAAGAAGAGGAAGAAAGAGATGCTAGATTACAGGACAAACACATCAAACATCAAACTTCAATTTCCCCCTGATCTTGTCAGGGGCTGATTTTGCCAGGTTTCATCTGGATTCTCTAGTTTCGAGAGGCGTTTACTTCCGGGTACAACTGGGAGCATCAGGAATCGTAGGTGTTCTCTGGAATCTACCCTAAAGGCTCAGCCCAGTGGCTTCCAGAGGATAAAAATCCACCTTCCACCTAAATATATAAGTCATCCTGGCTTCATCTGCCCCAGATGTTATGGTTCATCATAGGATTTTCTTCAAAACCAGTGTCAAAGTGTATTAATGAGGACAGACCAACAACAAACAATTCTAAGGATAATCTTTACTCACTTCATTTCCTTCTTGCTTGTGTTTTAGAAAATAAAACTCACCATCGGCCGGATCCCAAATTCAGAGAAATTCCATGCTGTAGCCTGTACGTGCCCGTTAAAATATGAAGGTGTTGTACCTTTTCAACTGGGTAAGTCTGGACCAGAGAAGAAATTGAAGAGGAGTCCAGCCATTAAAAAGGGCCAGGACAAAGGAACTAGAGAGTAACACGCCAGGACCCCCTGCTTAGAAGCAAGGATGGGCCCTGGACTGAGTTGGGCCTATGCCTCTTACAGCCGTGTGAGATAACGCTAATCAGCACACCTCTCTGATTTTCTGCATCTACATCTTAACGGCGGGGAAAACTCTCATCTCTGGCTATTGCATCAGGGATGTTGAGAGGGTCGTGGGGGGTAGTGACTATGGAACGCAGAGAAAATGTAAGGCCTGATTAGCTCAGACTTTGTCCCATGTACCACAGAGACTGGGTAAGTCCCTCATCTGAAATGTACTGTGCGTTCTCTGAGGTCATGGTCCACACAATCCCTTGTTGGGTAGGGAACACACAGTTGGGGATGTTCATTCCAGGAAGGCAAGATTCCCAAGAGATGTGATACCATATTGGCCTTCCCAAACAGCATCTCCTATTCATCACCCCCACGGTCCAAAATGCTGAGGCAGAGTGGCCTCTTGGCTTCAAGAATCATCTTGTTTTCTTAAAGACCCAGTAACTATTCTAGAAGTTGAAGCAGTTTTAGGTCATATACAGCAAAGATGTGTTTTCTCTACAAGTAATCAGGCAACAACTTAACACTTCCACGTTTGAAAGGTCTTACCTAATTGACACATTAATTAATTGATCCTGCAAGGCCAAAAACATCACTTCTTTTTTCATAAATAGGAAAACAAAGGCAGAGAGCAAAAGTATTCATCAAATCCGGGAATGTTAGGGCAAAAGGAGGCATCAGAAAATACATCTTACTATGCTGTCATTTTGTGCAGGAAGATACCAAGGCGCCAAATGCGTTATACAAACAAAACAGAAACAGATTTGTACATACAGAGAACGAACTGGTGGTTGCCAGAGTGGAGGCGATGGGCGGGGGCAGGCAAAGCAGGTGAGGGAGATTAAGAGGTACAGACTTCCAGTTATAAAATAAGTCTTGGGAATGAAAAGTAAAGCATAGGGGAATATAGTCAGTAATATTGCAATAACAATGCATGGGGTCAGATGGTGACTACACTTATGTGGTAAGCATAGCATAATGTATGGAAACTGTTGAATCGCTATGTTGTACACCTGAAACTAATATAACATGCTATGTTAACAAAATAATAATAATAATAATATACTTCCTTTGTAGTTCCCAGTTTCATAGCTTTTTAGTGGCAGACCAAGAATCTAAAACCAGCTCTGAGAAATAGATGTCCTGATCCTCTCTGTATATTTGGATTTAGGTTTGAAAAGACCTTCTGCAGATAGAAGAGACATTCAAATACAGTTCATTTTCTGTTATCCAGATTGTACGGAACGTATAAAGATTTTTACTTACTGTTTCTTTTCTTTTTAATTAAAAAAAATTTTTTTTTAGAGAGAGACAGACAGAGAGCATGCAGGGGAGGGGCAGAGAGAGAGGGTGATACAGAATCCAAAGCGGGTTCTGGGCTCTGAGCTGTCAGCACAGAGCCTGATGCGGGGCTCAAACTCACGAGCTGTGAGATCATGACCTGTACCAAAGTCAGACACTTAACTGACTGAGCCACCCAAGTACCCCTTATTGTTTTTGTAAACCGGGTTGAAGTTAAGACTTTGATTTTTTTCTAGTTTTATTAAAATATAATTGACATATAGCACTGTATCCGTTTAAGGTGTGCAGCATAATGTACAGCTTTATACAAATTCCTGTTTCTACTGCCCAGAAATTTGTCCTACAGAATTACACAAGTGTACAAAGATTATTTTTTAATGTTCACTGTGGCATTGTTTGTAATAATATAAACATTCTTCAGGGATTGCTTAATTATGATGACTTCATGTAATTCAAAAATCTGCAGATGTTAACCGTTCTGTATGTGCAGTCACGAAAAGATGTTCACAATATAGTAAGAATGAAAGAAGCAAGTTGCATAACAGTAGGTATAACGTTGTCCTATTTTTGCAAAAATAAAGGATTGGTATTAATGTATATGTATGTGTGTGTACACAATACCCCCGGCCCTAATGAAAAATACCTGCGTCGAAGGCTTGTTATGAGGTTTAAATGGGTGATATACACACAGCACCTAGCGCACTGCCTGTTACGTCATGAGCACTCAATCAATGTTAGGTCTGCTGCAGCTTTGATAATGATTTTTTGTTCAGTCCCAGATGAACGTATATCTAGTTCTTAATAAGAACCATCTCTGAGAAGGAGGACCAAGATTGACCATGTAGGGGAGGCATTTCTGTAATGTTTGAATGTTTCTTTGTTTGGCAGTAAGCATGTCACTTTTATTTAGAAAAAAAAATGGAAGTGTGGAAAATAAATAAATTTAATATATTTATATAAATTTATGCTTATTAGGTAAATATGTATATACATAAGCATATATTTGTTATTTAAATATATTTTATATATTTATTATATATTTATATAAATTTATATTTTATTATAATATAATATATTGTTATATATAAAAATTTATATTTATTTATAATTTATATAGAAATATAAATTATATAGAAANTTAATTTATATATGTAATGTATATGTATGTATAAATATAAATAAATTTTAAATCTTTATAAGTAAAAAACAAAACCACCTCATTAAAGGAAATACAAAAATCATCATCAATGTAAAACTGTCAGGAAACCAACAATGTGGGTCGATACACTGCTTTGAAGCCCAAAGTTTCTACCATTTTTTGGTTGGGAAGTCTACACCAAGAGATACCTGGGTAGCTCTGTTGGTTAAGCATCCAATTCTTGGTTTCGGCTCAGATCCTGATCTCAAGGTCGTGAGATCGAGTCCCAGGTTGGGTTCTGAGTGGACCCCACTTGCAATTTTCTCTCTCCCTCTCTCTCTCTGCCCCTCTCCCAGTCTCTCTCTCTCAGAGAAAAAAATCGACACTGGAAGGCTAATAAAAGCTACAACTAGATAGATGACAGACTGGCCACCAGGCCCTAAGCCCCTGATGGGATGAGCTGCATCCTTACCCAGCTCACAGAGCTCCTTGTGCCCAGCCCCTTCCAGGACTCATGAAGGGGGTGAGCCAGCTCCTGGCCCTCTCTCCCTTCTTCATGTTCTGCCTGCAACTGAATCAGCCCGGGGAGGGCGGGGGAGGGAGAGGGTGGTGGGGCTTGTTAGGAGGCTTCTGCCTTGGGGCCCCTCCCACAGAGAGGGCTTTCCTCCCAAAAGGAAGCCTCAGGGCAGATTCCATGGTTTCCCACCCACAGCCCAATTGATTCTGATTCAGTAGTTCCAGGGTGTGGCCCTGGAATCTGCATTCTAATGGGACTCCCAGGTGATTCCACTATGTGGACAAGGGACACTTAAGGAGCATCACCCTCAGGGGTGTCAGGGGGAGGCACGTGTGTCTCCTGAGAGGGTGCAGAACATGCAACGTGCACATGGCATTTTTGAGGAGAGAGGGCCCATGGTTTTCAGTAGTTCTGGAAGAGGCTAATGATGCCACCTTTTTCCTCCTCTTCCAGAAAGAACCCTATTCCAGAGTGAGACCGCTGGTGTTTACTCTTTGCTCTCTGCCCCTGGGGAGTATCCTAACCAGGGCCTTCAAGGAGCAATGCCATCCTGACTGTGCTGCCAGAGGCCATCAGGTGCAGAGAACATTAGGGTGGAGACAGAACCTGGTGCTTGGGCTTCAGGTGAAGTCATTTCCGCAGGCCTCATGGTTCACTTTCATTCCTGTGTGCCCCCCCTTCCCAGAGCCAGGGACCAGCCACTCCTCCCCCGTCCCCTGTCCTCGCCCAACGGTCAATGGGCCTTTCTTCCTCCTAATGTTAGTAGTGGCCCCAAGGGAAAAGACTGACTGACCTGGCCCAGAAGTCTGGTAAGCAAGGCATCGGGTCTCTAGGCCAGGACTAAAAAGGCTTGTGCCTCCAGGCACCTGGGTTGCTTAGTTGGTTAAGAGTCGGGCTCTTGACTTCAGCACAGGTCATGGTCTCAGGGTTCATGGGATCAAGCCCCATGTCAGGCTCCACACTAGTAGTGCAGAGCCTGCTTGGGATTCTCTCTTCCTCCATCTCTGCTCCTTTCCCGTTCATGCTCTTTTTGTCTCTCTCTCTCTCTCTCTCAAACTAAATACATAAACTTTAAAAAATAAAAAAGACTACCCTATGACCCAGCAATTGCACTATTAGATATTTATCCAAGGAATACAGGTGCTCTATTTTGAAGGGGCACATGCACCCCAATATTTATAGCAGCACTACCAACAAAAGCCAAAGTATGGAAAGAGCCCAATGTCCATCGACAGATGAATGGATAAAGAAGATGTGGTATATACATATAATGGAATATTACTCAGCAATCAAAAAGAATGAAATCTTGCCATTTGTAACTACATGGATGGAACTAGAGGGTATTATGCTAAGTGAAATTAGTCAGAGAAAGACAAGGATCATATGACTTCATGCATATGTGGAATTTACGATACAAAACAGATGAACAGAAGAGAAAGGAAGCAAAAGTAATATAAAAACAGGAAGGGAGACAAAGCATAAGAGACTCTATTTTTAAAAAATTTTTTTAATGTTTCATTTATTTCTAGGAGAGAGAGAGAGAGAGAGACAGTGTGTGCAGGGGAGGGTCAGAGAGAGAGGGAGTCACAGACTCTGAAACAGGCTCCAGGCTCTGAGCTGGCAGTCAGCACAGAGCCCGACGCGGGGCTCGAACCCACGAACCGCGAGATCATGACCTAAGCGAAAGTCGGACGCTCAACCGACTAAGCCACCCAGGTGCCCCAAGAGACTCTTAAATATAGAGAAAAAACTAAGGGTTGCTAGAGGCATTGTGGATGGGGACATGGGCTAAATGGGGGAGGAGCATTAAGGAAGACACTTGTTGGGATGAGCATTGGGTGTTATACATAGGGGATGAATCACTCGAATCTACTCCTGAAATCATTATTGCACTGCATGTTAACTAACTTGGATGTAAATTAAAAATAATAAAAATAAATAAATAAATAAATAAATAAAATTTATAAGAAAATTAAAAAAAAATTGTACCTTATATAAATAGAATCTCCCCACAGCACAGTGGGTAGGACAGACCCTCCCCCACACCACCCACCGCCAGCCACACCTACACCCACCCTCAGTACCTAATGCCGTCTGTGACCTCTTTCTTTCCAGAGCTGCCTTTGATGTTCACTCCAATCCCGTTCCAGGTGGATCAGCCTGAGCAAAGGGGGGGCTGGGGCCGCAGAGTGGGTGACCCAGCTGTCCCTATGGGGTGGCTCTGCTCTCAGCCATATTAAAGCCAAGCTGTGGGCCTTTTCAATGTAATCTGTTTTCTCAACAGCTAACAGGTTTCTCTAAGTAATTGATATTAACTTGGGAGCTATTGTGGACACACACACACACACACACACACACATACAAATACAAGGTCTAAAACCCTTTCACAAGAGCTCATGACATGGTTAAAGAAAGGAAAGATGACATACTGCAATTTCTTGTTTACCTGATGTCATTTGAGAAGGTACAATTCTATAAGTTTAATTTTAAAATTATGTTAATCGTCATCTTCCTAAAACTTGCTAATACATTCTTGCCTTTTTCAACTCTTCTTGCTTGGGTCATGGCTGTGGGCGTTCTTTCACCACACTCTGTATTTTCTAAGGACTACTGGAACCTGGAAGATCCTTTCCTTCTACACCAAATGATCCCAGACTGCTTGTGTTTATGCTGCGGGCCGGGAAAGTAGATGATACAGCTTGTTCTAAACATACATAAACTAGGGGTGCCTGGTTGGCTCAGTCAGTTAAGCATCTGACTTCAGCTCAGGTCATGATCTCATGGCTCGTGGGTTCGAGCCCCACGCTGGGTTCTGGGCTGACAGCTGGGAGCTTGGAGCCTGCTTCAGATTTTGTGTCACACTCTCTCTCTCTCTCTCTGCCCCTCCTCTGCTCACAATCTGTCTCTCTCCCTCAAAATTAAATAAACATAAAAAAAATTTTTTTTAACATGCATAAACTAAGAGTTAGTAGGCTATGAGTGTGAGAGATTTTGTGACTGCAGCTCATTAGTTTCTAATACGGGGTTCTGTGACATTGATGTGGGGTGCCCAGCTGTCCTGATAGTGATGTTTGTGGTACTGTCACCTGCTTGCCTCTTGGTTTCCAGATGTGTTCTGGGATAGGCAATACCGCCAGGAAAATGATTGGATGCCAAGTGCAATTACTCTCTCAGAAAAATTAAAGGACAATTAACTACCAAACTGTGGTGATGGAGAGAGCAAAGAGATGATGGTGGAATGCAGTGCTGATCACTACTTACGTCTGGTGTGGGTGTGCCACGGAATCTTACCTCAGCTTTGTAAGATCACAGCTACCGCTCTCCCTGTGTTTTGGATGGGGAAAGTAAAGCCCAGAGAAGCTAAATAATTTATTCGAGGCTAGTACGCGACAGAGCCAGAATTTCAACCAGACAGATTGCCTCTGGAGGCCACAAGCCGAACTCTACACCATGCTGAAAGCCTCCTGGAGGAGGAGGTGGCTTGTACTCAGGAAGAGGATAATCCCCGAGGCGCAGTGATATAGACAGGGGCGAGCCTGGAGCGTACTTTCCCAGTGAAATCAGGGAATGTGTGGAATGACTCAGTTTTCTCATCCGGCACTGATTTCAATAATATCCATTCATCTTCTGGGCCTCTTGCCCAGGAGAACCTTAAAAGTCCACACCGTATGTTGCAGGAACCAGGAGAATTCTCTGGAGGCTCCTGTCATGACTGGTTAGCATTTTTTACACCTCTCCTTTTAGATGGCCATCTGGTTCCATATGACATTCTGGTTAACAAGCAATTAATGCATAGCTCCAATGACAAAGGCTGTGAGGCTGGTCTCCTGGACGAAAGTTGAGTAATAAAGAATCCTGGACTTTGCAAGCCTTGTCATCATGTGGGGGTAATACACACATATAGATAGAGAAGTATAAGGCAAGTCCGATGAACCTAAATCCTTGGTTGAAGTACAAATTCAGGGTTAAATGAGTAAACAAATCTAAGACTAATCCAATGTAGTAGGTTTGGGAAGAGCTTCATATGAAGAGTGGCTTTTCCTTTTTTGTGGATGTAGGAAGTGAAACTTTACATCTGGCCAAATCCTCAGTGTACCGCCATCACAATATAATTGGCAGGACCAAAGAAGTTCTCAAGGTCCTATAGAACTCCTTAATCATTAGGCATTTTGAAGGATCACCTTTGAATTATCACCATCAGCACTTTCTGCGTACCTCTTGGATTCGGGGTACAGTGCCAAACGCTCGCGATATTAACAAGTATAAAATATGTTACCTTAGGGAGGTGATAACCTAACTAAGGGCATCGGTGTAAAAATTGCTTTGGGATAAAAATTTCCCAAATAGAACTGAGATATATATTCGCACAAAAACTTGCCCATGAATATTCGTAGCACCATTATTCATAATGATCCAAAAGGGAAAATGTCCATCAACTGATGTAGGAAAAAGATAAGACATATACATATATGTATATATATTATTATATACATATATATTATATATATACGCATATATATATATGATTTAGCCATAAAAAGGAATGAAGTACTGATATGTGCTACAACATGGATGAACCTTCAAACATTATGCTAAGTGAAAGAAACCAGTCACAAAAGGGCATATTATTATATGATTCTATTCATAGGAAATGCCCGGAATAAGACATAGTCCTACAGACAGAAAGTAGATGGAGGGGGAGGGAAGATGGGGAGTGGGTGCTTATGGATACCGATAGCATTTCTTTTTGAGGTGGTGAACATTTTTTGAAATTAGACGGTGGTGATGTTTGTACAACTCTGTGGATATAGTAAAAACCACTGAATTGTACACTTTAAAAAAGGTAAATTTTATGATATGTAAATTATATCTGTATAAAAATATATTTCACTCATGGATTCTAAAGTGGGGTGGGGAAATGGGATGCCAAGGCACTCCCCCAACCTCAGAGATAAGCTTCATTTATACTTGATGAAGAATAAAGGCAGAAGCAGTCTTTCCATGGACTGATTTAGCAGCCTTTTCTAAAACATTACATAATGTGAAGATGGTAAGGGCATCCTTGTGTAAGAAGCAGTTGATTACTTGATTAATAATACTCTTTAACTCCATTATAGGTGATAATTCTTATTATCATCCAATCATTAAAATAAAAGTACCTCAAGGACCAGACAACCTGCTTAAAGACTCATTCAGACTAAGGTGTAAATAGCTATACGAGTCTTAACTTAGAGCAGAAGAATGGCGGGAGAGGACAGAAGAGCACCCAGTTAACTAGAAGGGTCAGATATGCAGTGCTTGACTGCAGGAAAAGAGGAAAGATACCAATAAATCATCCAAGACAAACTCTTTCTCAATTTATCAATAGCTGACTAGTTATCGATACTGTCTAAAGGAGCTAGAAGTTATAGTCCCTACTCTAAAGACTTCTAGGAATTGTTCTGAAAACATAACTGCTATTTTTGCTCAGCATCATATGTAGGACTGAAAGGATTTCTCATACTGGAAAGAAAGGTAACTCCTTGATGAAATGTTATTTGCTTTAGATGCTAATCTGATCCTGTTTTTTTCATAAACTGTCTTGTAATCCCATTATCTTACCACCAAAAAAAAAAAAATACACAAAATTTAGCACTATAGGAGAAAGGTTTCCATGGAGCCTGAACAATGACCCAGTCACGAGGGCCCAGCCAGCAGATGAGAGGCTCTAGCAACGCGCTAAGCAGAGAGGAATAAGGCGTGAAGTCATGGGGGAGATTTAGGAAGGAATCAGTCTTAACCAATTACAGATGGCTAGCAAGCTGTTGCCAGCTCAAATCAGCCTGCATGCTGTAATCCTGCTTCTCTTTAATTAATATCTCACACTTCCAAACAAAGTGGGTGAAATTGTAGAGAAGCCTGCCCGGAATCCTCTCGGCTTACATAAGCCAAACTTGAGCTGGCCTGTGGATTTATTAGCAGTGCTGTGAACATTTTTAATGCAGCATTTATTTACTGAGCTGTATAAATAGACTTGATACTAGTGTCACCATCAGTTTAGGAAAGATGCTTCCCTTCATATGGTCTTACGGTGGCTGTGAGGCATCTGTACATCATTCGATGCTTCAGAGCTTTTTCGTATCCACCCCCGCCTCCTGCAATCCTTCTCTCCCATTTTGCTGACTTTGAGAGTGTAGATGGCAATCCGGATCATTAAAACTGTGTCAGAACTGCCCGATTAACTCTCTATGATCCAGGAATTAAAAACTAAGAGTGAAGCAAACCCCAGTGCTGTGAGCACTTTTAATGGAGCATTGACAAACACTTGACTCACAAGGTCCAACCTCCAACCCAATGTCAGCTCTCTCTGTCTCTCAGGCGGTGTTGATTGCCCATCCATGTCTCTATATCACATCCTACCTAATTCTTCTGTGGCGTGCCAATCTGTTAAAGGTGTTTGTCAATATATATGTTATTCCACATAAGTCTTGATTCTTTGCAAGCAAGCTATGTCTTGGTCACTTTTATATTGTTAGGATCTTTAAGAGTGCTCAGAATAATAATAAATGCATTCTGAATTATAGTGAAATACAAGGTTACCATCTCACAGTGTGAAGCCTTCCCCAAAGCACAGCTACAGTGCTCACAGGACACAAAGTCTCCACTTGGTGGCTGGGTTCTTAGGGCTGTGTAGGTCAGAGACTCTTGGGATAATAAAGGTCTAACGTCCATCATTAGCAAATGTCCTCGACTTTGCCCCAAGTCAATAAACAAGTATTTATTCTGTGCTGCTTAATACAGGCTTCGAGCTTAGAAGCTGTAGAAGGTTCCTTCTTTATTCTTACAGTCATAGAAAGGAATGGAAAGGGGTTGGTTTTCGTTTTTGTGTTTGTGTTTGAGCATCTGTTGAACACAGTGAGGCACTGCATGGGGCTTTATGAACATTATTCCACTTAACCTTCCAAACAACCTTCAAGGCAAGTGCTGTGACTTCACACATGAAAAACCTCATTTTACAGGTGAGAACAATGACGCTCACAGAGGTTAAGTAATTGTCGCAAGGTCACAGATTCAAACCCAGGCTGGCCTGACTCCCAAACCCATGTAGCACGATATGAGGCATAGTCTTTGGAGGAGTCCCACCGAACTGTCACTTAGTTGCTGTTTGACCTTGGGCCTAGAACATATATTTCACCTCTTGGGCCTCAACTACACCATCTGTAAAATGGAAATAATACTACTGGTTTGGACGAAGGATAATCTAATCTTTTAAGGAACCCCGGTAACCCTTAGGCCTATCATTCTAAATCTACTCGAGATATGACCAATTACCAAGAGAAAAGTGTGTAACATAAGAAAGAATGTATTGAAGTGCTAACATCTACCATACAAACAGCAGGAGAGGCAGGATTTCGGAGGGAAAAAAAGGTGCCTACAAGCTAACATCCAAGGCCATTTGAAACAGACCAGACTTAAACCGGAATTCAAAGGACGAATAATATTTGGGAAGATGAGGGAGGAAGTAGGTTGAGCTAAGGGAGAAAGGTGAGTTTGAAATGAGCATGATAGTAAGAATATCACTGCACAGAATGATAATGAAAAATACCATTGATTGTGTATTTGCTGTTAGAGCGGGAATTGCGCCAAGCACTTTGTCGGCATAATTTCATTTAATTTTCACACCAATCTTACAGGTTACCTCTTTGGTTACCTCTATGAAAACGGAGGAGCAGGGAGGTGAAGTGATTTGCCCAAGGTCACATAGTTAAGGTGTAGAACCAGGACTCTGACTAATCCGGAAAGAGGACACACTTTGGAGAGAAGTCACAAGAAGTCTATGGAAGCCAGGACAATAAGTCTCCATGAGCTAATTTTCCCCACAGAATGTTAACAAATGAAACATCTTAGAGATGCCTCATCCAAATTCCTGCAGCTTGTCCTAACTTTTGATGAAACAACAAATCCTACTCATTTGATTTGACCTTTTCTGGGTATTCACCGTATCATTTCATTTTTGCCAATGTCAACAGATTTCATGGTTTGTTTTTATAGGCTGATGTCAACATAAAATCAAGGTGGTTTCCAATAGCTACTCTCCCTTTTGAGAATTATCCTTTCTTCCCCTTTTGTGAGTTAATATCTAAAAACAATTACTGACTAATTTGTCTATTTTTCCATGTTGAAAGACAAGGAGAGGTTGGCTGGTCAATGAATAGCAGATTTATTTCCTTAATCCAATTTGGTAAATGGCAGGCACAAGAATCATTTTACAGAGAATATTTTACATGTTCTAAGGATTCTTTAGAGGATGATAGCTCAGGGATAGGGATCTTTGTTTTGTAGTCAAAATTTCTTTGTATATCATTATGTTTAGCAAAGAGTCCCAAGTTTTATTATTCCCGTAATATTTATAGATGCATTTCTTATGTCCCTATTGGGATTTTTTTTCTCTTTCTCTTTCTCCCAGGCTTTTAACTCTCTTCTATGCTCCTTGAGCTCTTTAACTAACGACCAGCTCTCTATGTGTTATTGTATCAGAAAATTTCTAGGCTGGAGGCTTTGGCTCTATCATATATTTAATTCAAAAATTTAAAGCTAGACCTCAAATATAGAAATGACATGATAGAAGTCACTTTCTTATATCCCTGCACAAAATGGAACAATCAGAAGTTGTGACTATGTTGTTTGGTGGGGTCAAGAAATGATCTGGCTTCAAATCAATCCACCTTTGATCATGGGCCCTTTTTGGTTCAGATAAACCCACTCTTTAGGGGCACCTGGGTGGCTTAGTCAGTTAAGCCTTTGACTGTTAATTTTGGCTCAGGTCATGATCTCATGGTTCATGGGATTGAATCCTGCATCAGACTCTGCACTGACAGCGTGGAGCCTGCTTGTGATTCTCTGTCTTCCCCTCTCTCTGCCCCTCCCCTGCTGTCTCTCTCTCTCTCTCATATATATGTATGTGTGTATATATATATATATGTGTCTCTCAAAGTAAATAAATAAACACTTATTTAAAAACAAAGAAAAAAGAAAAACCCACTCTTTAGATGACGATTACAGTTTGAAGCATCCATACCTACTTTTGTTCATCCATAGTGGCAAAGAATCAGTCGACCTGACCCAGCAGGAAGAAGTCACTTGGAGACTCCGCAGCCATCAGGTAAAGCTGCTACTATCACACACTGTGTTGGCTTTCTCGAGACATCAGTTATGAAAAATCTAACGGAACACCCAGCAAAACCAGAAGTCTTTTTAGATAAGAAAATTGTGAATCCTGTGTCCCTAGGTGTGAAGCTTACCACCTGGATAGGAAGTAAGGTGTGTTGAAAGTTAGCATTTAGGGGCATCTGGGTGGCTCAGTTGGTTGACTCCTGATTTTGGCTCAGGTCCCAATCCCAAGGTCGTGGGATCGAGCTCTGTGGTGGGCTCCATACTAAGCATGGAGCTGTTTAAGGTTCTCTCTCCCTCTGCCCCTCCCCTGCTTGTGTGTGCACTCTCTCTCTCTCTCTCTTTTTCTCTCGAAAGAAAGACAGAAAGAAAGAAAGAAAGAAAGAAAGAAAGAAAGAAAGAAAGAAAGAAAGAAAGAAAGAAAGAAAGAAAGAAAGAAAGAAAGTCAGAATTTAATGATAATCACGGCAGTCACTGAAGAATTTGTATGGTCAGAGGAAGATGTGGCAAGGCTGTGGAGAAGCACACTCCCCGTACTCACTCCTTGGGTGTCCAACGCCCCCTGCTGCCTTCATGTGGAAATTCAGCCACACAGTCTCCAGCTTTGCTATGATTCCTGGGTGGGTGGGGGCTGCACAGAGCAAGTTTAGCTAATTGGAGACAACTCACCTGGCACTTGAGAGGGCCTCATACTGAAATACTTCACCAAAGCCTCTTAATACAACATAAATCTATTACAAAACTGCACGGAAAATTATGCGGATAGCACTTATTTTGAAAATGACTGGCAAGTGCAAAGGAATTATGCAGCATTTCTCCATATGTTAACTGCTTTTCATTTCAGGTCTGAAAATAAAGCCAAACTTAATCATTATGGCAGGACTGAATGACAATATGTTTCTGTGTTCAGTCCTTATGTCAATTCGTTTCCAGATTAGCATTTGCCAAGTAAAATGGAAAGCTACACTTAAGATGTAAGTCACAGTCCAGTGCAACTCTACCAATGTGTGTTGAATACCTACTGTGTGTGAGATACCCTGAGATATAAAAGTGGATAAAATATAACCCTTCTTTCAGTAGGGTTCCTAGTGCCATCTCTGGCATTGCAAATTGTCGAGGTGAACACCTACCTGAAAACACATGGAGAAGACGTGGAAAACAGAAATCAGTGTCAAAGCTGAAATCCCTTCCTTATTCCCAAACTGATGATCAACTTTAACCTGAAAGTGGGGGGTTAAGATTCAAGTTTTAAATGCTCTTTAACCTTGGTAAATCCTCTAAGTTTCCAATCCTGAGTATTTGTTGGCCAATTTGTACCCATTGAAGAAAAGCCACTGGTTCAACAAATATTTCCAGCACCAATTATGTTCCAAGTACTATTCAAGGCATCAGAGCTACAGCAATAAACAAAAGAAGCAAAAATTGCTTCTTTCATGGAGCTTACATTTTGGTAAAATCATCAATGACAGCCTAGAAATTATAATAGATGTGTTTTCCATACAAAGTTGACAGAGACTATATATTTTCTACCAATTTTTTTTAAGGACTGGCATCTGAATTGAAAATAAAGAATATGGATCCTGGTTATTACTTAATTATACCCATATTTTAAAAATTAATAATGTATGTATTCTTAAGTGAACTTTACTATTGATTAAATACATGTAATTAATTGTTGAAAATATTAAATCTACTTAACATGCTAACAATATCAAAACACTTTCATAAATTTTCTGCTACTCGTAAAATCTTGGGTCTTGCTGGATCGTGGTTTCTGCTGTCAGTGTGATCTTGGCTTTCCCTTCCTGACGAATGTAATCTCTTGAATAACATGTTTTTGTCCTGAGAAGCAGTAATCCCACATGTGTAGCCTTGTAAAGACCTCAGATATTTTTCCCTTCACAATTTTGCTGCGTTTCTGCAAGATAGCTGGAATGGATCAGACATTTCCTAGCAACATCTTTTGGATATAAAGAGCTCTGAATTTAACATTCAAATGATACAGTGCACCATCTGAAGGGGGCGGGGGGAAGCAAGAAATTGATTAAAAATTTGCAGAGGTTTGCACTGATCAAAAGAACTAAAAAGAGGGCAGTGTTGCCAATGAATTCAACAGTATGGTTCCCAAGGCGGTGAAGCATTGGTGGACAGTAAAACATCTGGATTGAGTTGGAGCTCTACCACTGACTCACTGTGCAGCCTTACGTAAGTGACAAGGTCTCTGGTTCACCACCCCCTCCATTTCTTTTTTTTTTAATGGTTTTATTTTTTATTGAGAGACAGAGAGAGATAGGGCAAGAGCATGGGAGGGGCAGAGGGAAAGGGAAACACAGAATCTGAAGGAGTCTCCAGGCTCTGAGCTGTCAGCACAGAGCCTGACATGGGGCCTGAACCCACGAAGTGTGAGATCATGACCTGAGCTGAAGTCCCCACCACTTAACCGACTGAGCCCCCCAGGTGCCCCCCACCCCTCCATTTCAAACCTACATCTGGCCTCCAAATAAGGAGCCTTCCCTCCTGAACAAATTGATGTTTAAGTCAAGTAGATTAGATCTCTGTGAGTAATCTCATTTGGCTTAAAATAGAACCAGGTGGAACAATTCATCTTAGCGTAGCATTTTGGTTGATAAATCAACACTAATCTCAGGAATTTAGAGCTGGCTGTCTACTCTTCTGTACCAAAGGGCACTTTAATGATTTCCTCCCATGTACAAAATGATTTTAACAGAAGTTTAAAAAGTCACATGACCGACCTCCTCAAGATCTGTTCTGAATGATCAGATTTAGAATCTTGCCTAATCCAAAAGTATAATATTCAGAAATTCACAGGACTATAATCTAATTCTGTAAATAAAACAAGGATGAGCCTGGGCGAGGAGATTGTTTTCAGATTATTTCAAGATCACATCTCCCTAGTTTTGCAATGTATTTCTTCAGCCATGAACATAAATAATTGCACAATATTTTCAGAACTTTAGTCAGGTTGAAATCAGGCAATAAGACTAAAACCAACTGAATTTACTCTGCCTCTTTCTCACATTTCCTTATTTTTCATAAAAGCTTTATTTATTAGACATCTTTTAAGTTCAGTGGAAATTTCAGATTCATTTTGTTGATGAATGGGCTATATTATATAACTTTTCTCCCAGTAAAAATTGCCGTTGAGGCTCACCGTGACAATTCTCCTCCATCATATTAGGAAAATACTCCTTAACACAATTGTGATTTTTTTGTGTATTCTTAAAATCTTTACAACTAAGAAAAGACCTAAAGGCTGAAAGATAACAGGTGGGTTTTTTGGTTTTTGGTTTGGTTTTAGGTTTTGGGTTTTTTTTGGTTTTTTTTTGTTTTTTTTCTAAAAAGTTCACACAGTAAAGGAGAAAATGTCCCAACTACAGTTTCCCTGATACCAGAGAGTCCAGCAGGTCAAAAGTTAAAGTCTTTGCAGGTACAGGTGATGATTAAAGATCCTGGCATTCTGTCCTGACAAGATATCAAGTATCCCAACAATAATGAAGATGTATAGAATAAGTCTGCCATGTTTTCCTGTGGGTTGGAGATTGGAGTTGGCTATGGCATGGGGGACACTTCCTAACCTGCAGGAGTATGGAATATCTCCTGGGAACACAGAATAAATATTTACTTATTCTAACAGATGTTCTGTGAATCATTTGGTACATTCACTTCCAAGAAGATCAAACCTTTATTCCCACTCATCTGCAATTTTTGAAAATATATAGGATCTATACATGATATGTGTGTGGTATGTGTGTGAGTGTAAGTATCTGTGTGTTTAAATCGTTATTTTCTCCTTCTGCAAATTTCAGTTTTCTTCATGACTGAACAAAAATTCGTCTCAGATAAATTGTCTTTTCAATCTGCCTGCATAAAATAGTAAGAAAGAAAGCCTCTGATTTCTTTTTATTTTAAGAGTATTTATTTATTTTAAAAGAGAGCAAGAGCACGTGTGCACAGGTAGGAGAGGGGCAGAGAGAGAGGTAGAGACAGAGAATCCCAAGCAGGCATCACACTATCAGTGCAGAGCCCGACGCGGGGCTTGAACCGTGAGATCATGACCTGAGCCAAAATCAAGAGTCGTTGGCTTAACTGACCCAGGCATCCCAAAAGCCTGTCCTTTCTTAATCTAACATGGACTCCTGTAGTAAAGGAATATTAACTTTATAGGAACATTAATTTGAAATGCAAGCCTACTTCTCTGATTTATACATTTTTCATAATTCATTTTATTTTTAGTATTTGTTTATATCCTAGGTGATAAATATGTGTGAGAAATAATAGAGCTGATTCATTTTAGGCTGGCTTCCTGTTTAGTCATGAGGAAAATCCTAAAAGTCTGCAGAGAAAAATAATTGATTTCATTTTTCTTAATTCTTAAAAGTCACATAAGGTTGAAATGAATTGTACTAAGGGTATGAAATAAATTAGAAAAATGGTGACAAATAGGACAAAATTGCATAGTTTTCACAGTTACCTTAGGCTTCCTAATTATTTCTGTACTAGTGAGATTTGATTGATCAGGTCAGTGGTTCTCAATCCTGGCCACATATTAGAATTCTCTGGTGAACTTTTCAAAAAAAGTACCAATGCATGAGCCGTCTCCCAGACCATATTGAATCAGAATCCCTAGTGGTGGGGCTTGGGCCTCAGTATTTTTGGAAACATTCCATATGTTTCTAATATGCGACTTGAGTTGAGAAACACTGAGTTAGGGCTTAAGGAGAATCTGACCCTAGAAACATGAGTGATCATGTGGTCTATGTTCTAGAAGATGCCACTGTAGACCTACCACCAGCAGGTAGCAGTAGAGGGAAATAAAAACCAGGCCAGGTGCCACTCTGGTTAAGAAAGCACTGCCAATGCACGTTGGGCACCGAAAGGAAACTTTAAAGACAGAAGGACTTCTTAAAAATTATCCTCAAGGTTGTGTTATTTGGCTTTTTCTGAAACTTATACTTGGGTATGATATTTTGAAAATCCAGCACGTGCAACCAAGGCGAGGGATATGAAAGCCTAGAAGATGGGGGAGGGGATGCGGAGGGGGGAAAAGTCACCAAACAAAAAAACCTTTCTTTCTTGGGGCGCCTGGGTGGCTCAGTCGCTTAAGCGTCCAACTTCGGCTCAGGTCATGATCATACGGTTCGTGGGTTCAAGCCCCGCATCCGGCTGTGTGCTGACAGCTAGCTCAGAGCCTGGAGCCTGCTTCGGATTCTGTGTCTCCCTCTCTCTCTGACCCTCCCCTGTTCATGCTGTTTCTCTCTCTCAGAAATAAACAAAACATTAAAAAAATTAAAAAAACAAAAACAAAAACATTTCTTTCTCAAGGACTTCTTTCCCTCCAAAATACCTCAAGTTATTGGGAGAAATATCTCTAGCCCTATTTATATCTGTACTTACCTGTGTTCTAAACCATCAGGACTTTGGAAAGAACTACAGAATTTAAAATTCAAGGTGGAGAAATCTTGATGCCCTGACAATGTGATCTTGGGTAAGTTCATCTCCGTATGCCTCAGTTTCCTCATTTGCAAAATAGGGTTTAGATGGAAAAATAATGGAAATCCCAACCACTTATAAAATTTTTAAGTGTACAAGCATTAATTAGTTTCTTTAATTAAATTGGCTTTCGGGTATATTGGAATTTCGAGGTCATTCTATCAATACTCATTTTTTGAGGGCCTCCCATGTCCGCAGCTTTATACTAAGGGCTGTGGTGTAATGAATGTTGTTAAGTATGGCTGAGAATACACAAAATGTGGCCATTGTTCTAAATACCTGTACACACCTTGACTCTCAGTGTTTCAAGAACTAGTGAAAAAGGAGTTAATGGTTCAATTAAAGTTGCTTAAATGTGACTAAAATAGGACATTCTCTTCTCTGCAACTGGAAAGAACATTGCTGCATTTTAGGCTGCCGGTTTCTGGAGAGCAGCCGAGTTTTAAAATGTTTATATCCCCATGTCCTCCTGCCCCAAAAGGCTTAATAAAGATTCTGGTTGGAATTAAATTTATAATATGGTGACTGGACATTTAATTTTTACTGAAACGTAGTCTAATCCCCTTAGAATATTGCATTTCATCTATGTAAATATCTACAATTCGCAGATGTCTGTCCCTATGCCAACAAATTGCAAAAGACCGTTGATGCTATTTGGCCTCCCAAGAGCTCACAGATTTGTTTACAAACTATAATCAGTATTATTTTCAAGATTTGCAATCAAAATTGTGAACCTCAGAAGTCAGCTGCTCGGGCATTTCATAACACATAGCCCAAGACTGATAAACTTGACTCTTGTTTGCCTGCCTGATCTCCCCAACTACACCATAGTTACCGAAGGGCAGCTTTAGGACTTCTGTTACATGTCTCATTCAGAGCAGACACTCAAAGGTTCTTCATAAGGCATGGAGTACTAGAGCTAAAGGGAGTGGGGGACACCATTGGATCTAACATTCTCTTCTCCAGACTGAGATCGAGAGACCCCAGAAAGACCAACGACTTGACCAAGGCAACTCAGTGAGTAGAAAAATGAGAACTTGCACCTAGGACTCCCAACTCCCAGATCCGTTGGATGGATTAATAAGAAGCATCAAAAAGCTCAGAGAAGACTCAATAGTTTGAAAGGCTGCAGCTGAGAAGGAGTCAGAGGTATGGAGTCATTCTATTCCTCCAGTGCCCTGCTGGTCCCCTATGATGGATGGATGGATGGAAAGACACAGGGTTACAAGTGTGAGTAGCACACAAAAGCAGAATTGGTGGCATTTAGGGGCATATAAGGATACAGAGGAAAAGTAGGTGGATTGTTCCATCCCAACCTGCCTCCAGGAACTTTCCGAGCTTGTCCAGACCTGGTTCTTCAAAGAGAACTAACTGGTTTACCAAAGCTCTGAGTCAGAGCTCTCAGGATATCTGCCCATATAAATCTGGATCTGGGAAGCAGGGAGTGGGAGATGGATTTGTAAATAACATTGCATCCAACAAGCAAGAAGGCGATTGCTGTCTATCATGCATTTTAACGCAAGAGAGGCTCAGCTTTCATTTATATTGCTGGAATTTGGAGTCAGAACAGAACAGTATCAAAGACGCCCCAGGATTCACTCTTGCTTTTAAAATGCAGAGTGGCCACACTTGTTGCTGGGATCATCACAGGAAAAGCCCAATGGCTAGCAGTGAAGTTTCCTCAGCATTTCCTTACTGTAATGTACGTAGGAAGCACATATCTTTTATTGGACTGAAATCCACATATGGCTAATATTTCCAAGGCTGACAAAACACAAGAACAGAGGGATACCTTTGCGAGTAATCCTCATGTCATAGAGTGATTTCAGGCATTCCACGTGCTTGAGGTTTACAATGTTAAATATCAATTTCAGCTATGTTACTTAGTTCCTGACAAGAAATCTCCGGGGTACAAAGACAGTAAGACAATTAGAATTGCAGTTTGTGTCCCATAGTGAAGACCGAGCACATGTGCTGGCACAATGCCCAGCAGAGGAGAGTTAGCAGAATATCCAATATGGCTGTGTCCTTGGGGTCAGAGAAGACTTGATGTCTCCAGTCTGCAGACTCCATGTATCCTCGATAATGGGTCTCAGGCTAAAAGCTAATTGTGCAAAAAGTCAAATCTCAGGTAGAGATGAGATGGCCATCTAAAGCTAACATGCAAATTAGCATAGGCCCATGGATTTAGTCCTAAAATAAAATAAACCCAGACCAGAGGAACTGGGAACTCAATCAAAAATTAGGAATAGATGGGTGATTCTTCTCCGAATAGAAAATTACAACTATTAATGACTTCTTAGGAATGTGTGCTAGAATTAGTCCTAAGTTTTTATAAATGATCCAGAATTGGAAACTCTGAGTTTGTACATCATGCTAAGTTTTTCCAGAAGCTGAATGCCAATAAGGATAAGCGGTGGAAGAGCTTGCTGAGTTCTGAGAACCACGGGGATGGAAATGGAAGGTTTCAACATAGTCAGCCATGCTTAAAGACTTGTGGGATCCAGCTGTCACTTAGACCACAGGAAAGTTGTAATGGAGCGTCCTCAAAGCGCGGGCTCAACGTGCTACCACTGAAAACAAATGCCCACAAAACGTCATGTCCTCAGGAAGCGATATGCAAGCTAACTCTGCACAAACTGTAAAGTACTCAGACACTGTCAGGTGCTTTCAATGACGTGTTCCAAGCCGAGCTGAAGATGGGTCAGAGCTGCTTGGGAAGGGCCTGGGGGGGCTCCCATATTGGGATTCTGGTAGATGTAAGCTTGGTGTGGTGATGACCTGCTGCAAAGACAGAGCCGGCTGGAGCGGATCAGGGCAAACATTCTAGACCACAGACTCACCAGCTCTGTGCTAAGTGCCTAGCACACACCCATCTTCTCATTGTTTATTCACCCCATGAAGTGAGCCCACTTCGCAGAAGAAGGGATGAAGCTTAGCGAAGCTGAATAGCATGCAAGTAAGGGGCCAGAGTTCCACCCCTGGCTGCTTGAATCCTGAGCCTGATGACTATGGTAGCCTCCAGTCTTTAGGACTTTTATGAAACTTTAATCTTTTTCCTAAGGAGGCCAGGCTACAGCTAGTAAGCAGTGGGTGCTGTTTGATTGTGTCTGGGTACTATCCCCTCCCCATGTGTCCCCCTCATCAATCTGTCTTCTGGGAGCACAGAGAAGTGGTGCTCTCCCTTTCCTTGCAATGCTCCCCCAGAAAGAGGGGGACACCAAGCTTCTGTAGGAGACTGAGTGTAGAGTGTTAGTGACATTTTGAAAGTATAATTTAGAGAAGTGAATTTAAGAAAAATAAATTGTTGGGGAGCCTGGGTGGCTCAGTCGACTAAGCGTCTGACTTCGGCTCAGGTCACGATCTCACAGTTCGTGGGTTCGAGCCCGATGTCGGGCTCTGTGCTGATCGCTCAGAGCCTGGAGCCTGCTGTGGATCCTGTGTCTCCCTCTCACTCTGACCCTCCCCTGCTCATGCTGTGTGTCTCTCTCTCAGAAGTAAATAAAACATTTTAAAAAAAGAAAAAGAAATTGCCAAACACCTATAAAATCAAGGGAATTCCTCACCCCATTAAGAGGTTGGGGTTGAAAATGTAAATGAGTTCATGAAAAATTTAAGTAAGTTTCTGGATGATATACCCAATGGATTATTAAAGGACACTGGGAATGTCTGAGGGACATCTCTTATCCTTTGGAAATGGTACGGCATTGAAATCACATCCCCTCTCACAGGTGAGTTTTCCTCTCATTTTTTTCCTCAAAGGTCATTTTTACACTGAATGAATGAGGGTCACACCTACCTGGAAAATCTTAAGTTTCTTTAGGTTTCTGAGTGTCAATGATTTTATTGGGAGAGTATGGGGTGAAAATTTTGAAGTTGGGCTTCTAAGAAACTGATGAACGGACTGATGTCCAAAGCAACTAGAAATACAGAAATGACAAGAAGCAGAAGAAAAGTGGTATTTGGAAACCTAAAGGATTCTTCTTTCAAAATACATAAGGTATGAATGATCAGTAATCTTAGTAGAGCCTGATGACACAGAAAATATTTCAAAAGTAAATGGAGAAAAATCTTACGTACCGAGGAATATTACAAATCATAAGCATGTAGCTAACAGCTTTGAAGTTCAATAACTATTTCGCCACTAAGTTTTCTGTTATTTCTATCCATTGCGTTCATACCCTCCTTTTGTATCCCCATACTGTTTTACAGACATCACTGATTTATGTTCTTTTTCTGTGTTTTTCCTTCCCAGGCAGAAGTAGAGTGAGCAGCATTAGCAGTAAGAAATCATTAAGCATCTATCATGCCTGGGATCCCATATCGGTTGCTTGCTACGTGTTTAGTTGTCCCCTAGGTGTGGTCATTGTTTTAAATACATGTTGTCCCTGCTACCTGAAAGTAGAATCCCTTCATAAACCAATCCTGCGAAGCAAAGAGGCGATCACTGTTCATTTATATGGAAAAGTTTTGAGCATTCCGAGACTTAAAAGATAACCTATCTTACTTAGGCTTTTCTGCTACCTTAGGACACATCCTGTTAATGGATGCACAGAATAAACGGAGGTGGAGCACAAGTGCTCACAGACACGGTTTGGAGCTCTGGAGGCTTCACAATGAGATGCTGAGCGTGGTTCCCGGTTAGGAGGTAGGCGGGGCTGCTCTCACTGCTCAGGCATGTGCTGCCTCCATAAGGGCTTGCTGCCAAATACTGACTGCTATTTTGTCTTTGCATCTTTTTATCTAAAAGCAAAAATCACTTCCCAATTTCTTTCACTTAGTGAAAGCAGGTACTCATGTAGGTCTTTCCAAAAAGCAAAGTGGTGGAATGAGAATTTTCAAAAAGTGGGGAATACCTGCATTTATATTTTTTAAACTAATACAAAGCCTAATCAATTAGCTCCTCAACCCAAAAACTCAGGATTACAACAGAATATGGACTATTATGTTTTTCCTCTTATTCTGCCTTTATTTATTGCAAATTTTGGGAAACAAATTCATATCGTTGAACATGGGGATCAGGTCAGTCCCCGAGCCTTCTGATAGCATTCCATCACCCACAGCATGAAATCCAGTTTCCTTGTGACCGTCATCCAGGACCCTTGTGATGGTCACTGTCTTGAGCTCTTCACACTCCAATTGCTGGTTTCCAGTTAGCACCCGAAAGGCTTTGAGTTCTTCCTGCCACAAGATGTTCTGTTTGCACACGCTGTTCCCTCTTCCTAGCCAGCCTTTTCCTACTCTGCCTTTGCTGCCTGCATCTTTCATCATTCACCTCTTTAGAAAAAAGCAAACAAACAAACAAACAAACAAAAAAGGAGGGTCAACAGATAAGTAGTACTTGTGAAAAGCTATTAGGATTGAGTAAAACTGGAGAAGTAAATTTATCAACATAAAGCTTTATAAATAAAAACCAGAATTATTTTCAACTCATCACTTCACAAAGTGTTCACTTAATGCACTCGAAGTGAATTATTGACTGCCAAAAACTTCATTCTGGATACCAAAAGTAGACCACCATTGACTGTTTTCTTCTCAGAATGTTCAATTCTTCAATATCATTGCTTATTTACCAATCCTCTTTTTGATAGATTTGGTTTGGTTTAAGTTAAAACGCATGCAGGAATTTCCTCACCCAGTTCCTCTCCATGAGAAATGGAGTTTAACAGAGGGGTCATTATGGGACGTGGCATGGAAAGCGTACGGGGCTAGTTGTAGCTGTTGTTCATTTGTTTGTTGCCTTGGCTGTTCTCAGATACCAGGTCTCCATGTTTTGTTTTTCACCACACCATCAGCCATCTGGGCCTCTCTTCCTGATCCTTACTTCCCTCCGCTTTGTGGGTCACTCACCACTGTCTCCTGGAAGCGCCTGTACGTTGAGCTCACCCGGGAAAACCTGGCAGCGTGGGTTTGTATGATGGGCATAAGCCAGCCACCTGGTTAGGCACTAGATCCTGAGGCTTTTCTGTCTTTGATTAGAGTAGTGTTAAACACCAACTGGCCGTATAGCCTGACAACAGTGGGTACTGAGCCGTGTGCCCTCCCGGAGGCAGTGAAGAGTGCTTCCGTGTGGACGGAAGGCAGCTTGTGCTAGAAATTCACCGCAGTGCAATCCGTGAAGGGATCTTTAACAAAGTCGTTTCCTTACCGGACCTTTGCTTTCAGGGGCACCCTCTTTCTCCAGATACACATTTCCATGCTTAAGCTGCCAGCACATGAGCTTCCTACTTCGTGCTGTTTTAAGTGACTCACCATGCTGGTGTCTTTTACGCTGACTGTGTCATAGCGATGCGACCACTGTTTTCTCTTTCAATATTTGTACACACATGTTCTAGAATGTTTCAGGATGCTTTAGAGCTAAGCAACGTCCATGTATCTTGGCTGATGATTCAAATGCTAAAAAATAAAAAAATAAAAAAAAAAAACCACCAACCCATCAAATTCTGTCTTTTACAGAGAGAAAAGCAGAGCTCTGAGTTCTCTGGAGAAGAGCAGGGGTTCACGAATTTTTATTGGTATTAAGAAACATCTGGGGCCCTTCCTCCTTAAATAAAAAAGCCCAAACCCAGGCAGTCTGCAAATTCCCAGCACCCAGCCCTGCAGATACTGATTTAGGTCCAGGAATTCGTCCTGGTGTTTTGTTTTGTTTTGCTTTTCTTCTTAAACCAGGGCCCGCAGTGATTCTGAGAAAGGCCTGTGGACCGTGCTCGTGCTCGGAGAAACCCTGGAATGAGGGAGAGCTGCTTTAGCTCTTCCCACCCACTTACTAAGCTGCCATCTGGAGTCATTTCTGTCTAAGCACAGAGAGAAACCCATGAGGAGTTAAAAAGCCCTTGTGTGAGTGAACTAAGCGTTACACAGTGGAAGTTTCTGGATGCCTCTGAAAGAGATAAGGCAAATGCTTTGTTTCAAAAACTGGTCTCCTTTCATCATCTGGTTACTTTCTCCNGTTCCCCTCCCCCTTTCCTCCTCCTGTCCCCTCCTTTCTCCTCTTCCTCTCCCCTTTCCTTTTCTCCCCCTCCTCCTCCAAAACCTCCTTTTTTGGTTCATTTGGGGACTACATTCTTTTCTCCTGTCACCCAACCTCTTTTTCCAGAAGCTGTGGCGCACTCCGTCAGGTGACTGTTTTGAGAAGACAGAGTAGGTCAGTCTCAACTCCTGGCAGAACTTGGAGGTGAGATTCAGGACTTCCGAAAAGCCAAGCAAGAGGCCAGCGTCTCGGCATTGACTGGGAATAAATCCCCTTTCTTATGTTTAAGATAAGTGTGGTAGGTGCGATGCAAAGTGGCGGAAAAACCCCGTTGCTCAGATCCCAGGAAGGGAAACCCCCCCCCCCACCTCCACGCTAACACCTCCCACCACCACCAGTACCAGCACAAGCACACCTACCACAGTCCACAGTCACCTGTCCCACCGCAGTCAAAGCCGGCACACACAGGTGCTAAGACACTGCCTTCGTGGAAACTTCCAGGACCTGATTATCAAGATTAGTCACCAGGGTAACACAGCCTAGGAATGGAGCAGAGCTTTTGAAGTAGCGTTGGGGAATGTGAGGGTAGCAAGACGATTTAAGAGGTTGCTAACACAGACAAAGCTATTTACAAGCAAGAGCTTTCATTCTTTTATCGGTGAAGCAAACCAGCTGCCCTTTGGTCTTGACATTGTAATCTCACCAGTAAAATGGCAGTTGGTTAACAACATCCTCTCTCACCAAGCCAGGAAATGATGACAAAAGGTCTCCATGGACCCCTTTAGGGATAAACAGAGGGAAACGCTTATTATCTTTTGAAGATTTAGCTGTTTGGGAAGAAAGGAGTGGCAAGAATGAGTGAAATTTAACAATGGGGTTGGAATCCTGGCAGTGTTTGTCGCCATGCTTTTTGTGGTTGAAAACTGCTTCCAGAGAATAATTGAGAGAAGGAGAGAGAGAGAGGGAGAGAGAGAGAAAAGTTACTCTTTATTTATTTATTTATTTATTTATTTTTTCCAAAAGCAGAATATCTCTGTCTCCTCCACTAGGGGCCATTCCCTGTCTTGCCTCTCCTGATAGGGAATAGACCCAGTTTCCACTTGGAAACCTGGATATCTTAAGCCTATAGAGGGAGTCCTGGATACGTGGAAAGGGATGAGGTCCCAAAGTTCTCTTGTTTGGGTGGAAATGAGCAGTTCTTACTCAAGGCCACTCAACTTGTGTATGTTTCAATTTCCAATTCTCCCCACAGCTACCTCAAACCTTCCAATGCATCCTTTTCTGTGATGCCTCCTGGACCATCACTTTATTCTCTGTGCAGGGGAGGAGCAGATACTGCAGCGTACTATTCACCCATGGAATCACCAAAGATGTTCCATAGTTCTGCCAAAGCCTAGTAATGCAATGCATCACTCGGTTAAATCTGGAAACTGCAGTTCTGAACCACGAGTCATGATTTGGCAATTGATGTAATATATAGATCTTACTGATTATCTGTATCAACACCTTGTTTATCGAAATGAATAATCTGCATTTGTTCTGCTCCCGTGTGTTCACTATACCACGAGGATATGAAAGAACTAATGTGCTCTTCTCTCTCTTTCCATCATTTACTGATAGGCTGCTCTGTTGCTGTAGGTACCTGGCCCTATTTTAGAGTTAATACCATTATAAGGGACTGATTTCCCGTTGCTCCACCTCCATGGTCCCATACCTAAGCTGGTGAAGTTTACATATAAGAAAAAAATAGATAAATATTATGTAATAAATACAGAAAAGAAATTGGCCCCAAACATTTTCTCATCTGACATATGTTAACATTACAGAACAGATCCATTGTAATAATTGGCTTGACAAATACCATCATATCCAAGCTCCAGAAATGCATGAAACACTCGAGAAAAACAAACAGGAATAAAAAGCAACTGAGCTAAATGACTCACAGAATTATAGAGTCATGATCTACAGATCAACCAGCTCTCTCACCGTAGGTTTCATTAATTCAGAGAAATGAACTAATTTGATTAAAGTCACAAAATTAGTGGCAGAACCAGGAACGAGGTCTAAATTATAGTTTCCAGACTGTGAGCCAAAACTTTTCATTACTACACCTGTTATGTGAGCTATATTCTTTCTCAAAGAGCCTTACATTAATTATAGGTTGTATGGTGATGATTTCTGCAGAGCTAATCCCTGGCTCCTTAGATCATCATGAAATGGTATTAGCATTCCCAGCTCATGTGGCTAATTTTGCCAGGTGTTTAATTGGAACTGGAAAACTTCCCCTCTTCCTTGGGCTCATGGCTATTCCAGTCAAAAGGTTTCCATCATCAGAGAGCTGTGGTGGAGTGTGGATTCTTCATCCACACAGGTTCATCACTAAGAGGTGCTCAAGACCTGCCATTTATTACTTTAGCTGCACGTCTCTGGGCTGCTGTGAGAGACCACCACTCCCCTGTGGAATGCCACTGCAGCTTTATCTCCAGAATTTTCCACCTGTGAAGACTAATCTCATCTCATCCTGTTCCTCAAACCTCCTGTCAGTAACTGCCTGAGGTTTTTCATTCATTCAGAAATTTATTGCACCAAGTTGCTGGGGCCTGCATTTCCTATTGGTATTTATAGCACATATGTGGTACCCACCACCCAGAAGGTGCTCGGTAAAGTGTTCTTTGAATAAATGTTTTGATGGTAAAACAGGTGGCACACAATTCGAAGCATTTTGTTTGAACAAATACACTCTACCACAAACCATCATGCCCTTAATAGTCCTATGTCATTTTCCAGATCACTTATTGCTTCTAAGAGTTATTACAAAGAGAAAATCATGAAAGGCAAGATGGGAATGATGACAAAGAGATTTCATGCTGGTCAAGGAGAAGCAAGAAACAGGACAGGGTAATTATAAAGGAAAAGTAATAATGTTATGGAGCTGTGTTAGAGAGAGAAATGGTGGCTTGAGGGAGGAAAGAGGGAGGGGAAAAGAGCCACGGGCTGAAAATATCCTTAGCCAAGAAAATTCAGGAAAATACACAATGCAAATATCAATCAACAATCAAGAATATGAATGGCAGCTGGGGCGCCTGGGTGGCTCAGTCGGTTAAGCGACTGACTTCTACTCCAGTCATGATCTCAAGGTTCAAGCCCCACGTAGGACTCGCTGCTGTCAGCACAGAGCCTGCTTCAGATTCTGTGTCTCCTCTCTCTTTGCCCTTTCCCTGCTCACATTCTGTCTCTCTCTTTCTCTCTCTCAGAACTAAATAAACATTAAAACAGAATTTAAAAAGAATATGAATGGCAGTGTAATTTTTATTTTTTTAGGTTAAAAAACATTTTAATGTTCATTTATTTGAGAAAGAGAGGGAAACACAGAGTTTGGAGCAAGCTCCAGGTTCTGAGCTGTCAGCACAGAGCCCAACATGGGGCTTGAACCCACAAACTGTGAGATCCATGACCTGAGCCAAAGATCAGGACACTTAACCAACTGAATCACCCAGGCATTGGCAGCTTAATTTGTAATGTTATAAGGTTTATCCTTCTTTTCTGGATTCGTGTATGTGTGTATCTTTATTGTAGGAAAGATGGAAAAGACACACAGGAGCTATGGGTGCAGTCACGCAGGAGGGACAACCAAGCGCTTGGAGGACTGGTTGTGGTGGCCACATTCTGAACCAGCACAAACAAGTCCCTGTCAGCCTACTGATAGTGCGCTGATTACCAGTGTGACCGAGTGGAAAAAAGCTCCCTGCTGCCAAATGAGTCCCTGGAACTTTGATAAGAAGGTGACAATGCGGCAGTCAGTACAAGTTCAGAGACATATTAAAATCAAAGGGGAAAAGCTGAAAAGGAGGAAAAGGTGGTAGATCACTGCATTATTCTCCTTGACATGGCAAAATGGTTTCCATTGCCAATTCCCCTGTGTATCCTAAACCACCCTCCACCCCACCCTGTCACTGGATGTCACTAACAACCTCTCTGTCCTAAATACAAAAGATGTTTTTCAGGACTGATCTTTTTTCTTTTAAATTTTTTAATGTTTATTTATTTTTGAGAGAGAGAGAGACAGAGAGACAGAGTGAGAGTAGGAGAGGGGCAGAGAGAGAGAGGGAGACACAGACTCTGAAGCAGCCTACAGGCTCTGAGCTGTCAGCATGGAGCCCAACATGGGGCTCGAACTCACGGACCGTGAGATCATGACCTGAACCAAAGGCCGATGCTGAACTGACTGAGCCACCCAGACGCCCCAGGACTGATCTCGATGCTTTGTGGGCAGCATTCCTCACTGCCTATGCCAGATTTCCTCTCCTATTTCTTAGGTCACTCCTTTTGATTCACCTCGGTGGGTCCCCTGTCCTTGAACTGGGGAGCTGCTTAGAGGGTCCATCCTATCTTCTCCCCTTACCCAATATACTCTTCTAATGAAGTATTATTCCCTTCTCTGACCTGAGGTACCATCTTTATGCTGTTGATTCTCAAACCTGTCTCAAGCCAAGATCTCACAGCCCTGGACACCCAGCTGTTTGCTGGCTGCCTTCACACAAAGGGGCACCAGGAATCTATAATGCCACCAGTCCAAGCTCCTCTCTGGTCTCCTTCTACCCACACTGGCGCTCATGTACTGCTCAGTGACCAACCCACCTCTCACCCAAATAACCTCAGCAGACTTCTGAGCCTCATCTTTGATCTTTTCCCTCTCCTTTAGATCACAAATATTTACTGATGTCAGTATGTACCAGAAACTGTGCTGGATGGGCCCTGGGATAGAGTAGGAAATGAGGTCAAAATGGCCCTTGCTTTCCAGGAGCTTACGTGTCCTCACTTCTCACTCTTACCACCTGTCCTGCCTACACTGTCTTGTTGTTCTTGTGACAGGCGCTTTCTCTCTACGGGACTGCTACTGTCCTCTGGTAGGTATCCACCATTACTGCCTTGATTACCCCCAACTGCTTCCCGACTCAATTCTGTGATTCAAAGTTCGCCTTTCCTAACCATTTTCACAATACAGGGAGGGAAATCTGCCTAAAACCAATTTTATCACTCTGTCTCTGCTTACCATACTTCAGTGTTACTCCTCGCTGCTCCTAGAATAAAGGTAAAACTCATGAAATGGCTAAACGCAAGGGCTTGGCCAATGTCTGTGGGAGCCCTGGGAAGGAAGACAACACAGTATCCCTTCAAACCTAAAGTCCTGAAATAGTCATTCAACATTGTTAATCAGGAACAACTGATTCTATTAATAAAACTGAACATCCACTTACATCTAAAGTTAGGAATTTGCCATATGCATTGACTATAACATAGCGTCTTTTATGCATATGTGCTCCGTACATATGCAAAAATGGATCTTGCTCTGCATATCGACATGTTATATAATCTACTCTTTTTTATTTTCATATTATGGATGTCTTTCCATGTCATTAAACATTCTTCTACCACATCACTTGCTGACTGCACAGTGTTTTATTGAGTTGCTTATTTTTTTAATTTGACCTTTTCCAAAGTGATATATGCACAAGTTAAAAACAATCAAATAGCATGAAAGCATTCATAATAAAAAGCAACAGCATCTTGTGCCACCTGTCCCCATTTCAACCCTGGTTTCTAGAAGCAGCCACTTAAGAATATTTTAGTCATTATTTCTCCAAATTTACCTCTATATTTCCAAATAATATGGGTATCACACTTTTTTTATTGGTTCATCTATTTTATCTATCGGCTTGCAGTGTGATGTAGTCATTCAATCATTCAACAAATATATATTATTCATAGTGACAAGCACTGTTTCAGGCAATGAGCAAAACAGACAAGATCATTGCATTCATGAAACTTATATTCTAGGAGAAAGGCAATTGTAAAGCAAATAACTAAATAAAACAATTTAAGGGGTGCCTGGGTGGCTCAGTCGGTTAAGCGTCTGGCTTCAGCACACGTCATGCTCTCATGGTTTGTGGGTTCGAGCCCACATCGGGCTCTGTGCTGACAGCTAGCTCAGAGCCTGGAGCCTATTTCAGATTCTGTGTCTCCCTCTCTCTCTGACCCTCCCCTGCTCACGCTCTCTGTCTCTCTCTCTCTCTCAGAAATTAAAAAAACAAACATTAAATAAAACAATTTAATATACTGCTCTGTGTTATAAGGAAAATAAAACATGTTAGTTATTCGGGGGGCTCTTGATTGCAGCCAGGGTCATGATTTCATGGTTTGTGAATTCAAGTCCCACATCAGGCTCTGCACTGTCAGTGCACTGGGATTCTCTCTCTCTCTCTCCCTGCCCTTCCCCTGCTCGTGTTCTCTCTCTCTCTCTCTCTCTATCTTGTGTGCATGCACACGCACAAAATAAATTAATAAACAAAAAAAAAGAAACAAAAACATGTAGTAGAGATTAAAAAGACTGACTTTAGGTAGGGTGGTCAAGAAACATTCTCTGAGATGACATGCTGGGTTGTATTGTGAAGATCGAGGGCAGGATATGGCTTGNCACTTGAAGTTTTTTTTTTTTTTTTTTTTTTTTTGCCTTAAATAACACCCTGAGAGTAGGCCTTTCAGGAGACCAGGCTCCTTCTATTTTCTTGCTCCTCATTTGCATGGTCCGTGATGGCTTCACCACATGTATGGTCCAAACAGCAGCTTTATCCTCTCTCTATAAGGGCACAGCTCAGCAATTTCCCATCTCTTCTGCCTACATACTTTTGGCAGAACATAGTCACATAGACATACGTACCTGCAAGAGAAATTCAAAATGTGGTTTCTATTCTGGGCAGCCATGAATTGAGCGCAAGTTCTATTTCTGTGGAAGAAGAGGAGAATGGGTATCAGGAACCAACTTATTCTCGCCAAAAGAACACTTTGCACAGAGAAAATATCAAGGGCAAAGGCCCTGAGGAGAGAAAGACCCTGACTCAGAAGAGAAAAAAGGCCAGTGGCACATACTGGTGGTTGCAGGAGGGAGAGTTGAAGGATATGAGATCAGGGAGGTGGACGGGGACTGGACAGTGTGGGATTTCAAAACCACAGCAAGGAATTTCACTTTTATTCTATCAGAGGCAATGGGAGAGTTTTCAGCAGGGAACTGATTTAACCATTCTGTCTCACACCTTTCTCTTTCTCCATTCCTTAATAGCATCCTATCCTTGATTTTGATTAAATCACTAATCACTATTTACATCATCATGAGTATGTAAACATTGTTCATTGCAGAACCACACCTTTCCTTTCTCGTACAGCTTTTAGTTTGCCTTAGTTAACAATATCATTAGTTTTTCACTTACATCATTATACACACATATGCACACAAATACATAGCTTCAATTCATTCCATATCCTCCACCTGACTCTCTGTCATCTATTCTGTCCAGTTTACTTTTTTCTGTCTTCCAGAAATTTCCCAAAATCTCTCATCCAATGATGAGATTATTCTTGTGAATCAATTCCTTTTTAATATATTTACTACCATGTTAATGTATCTTGGGATAGAGAGGAGAAAACATAAACATGATCTATCCACCAATTTAATTGAAATTCCATTAACATTTTGGGGCGCCTGGGTGGCTCAGTCTGTTACGTGTCTGACTTCGGCTCAGGTCATCAGGTCATGATCTCACAGCTCATAGGTTCGAGCTCCGCATTGGGCTCTGCTGACAGCTCAGAGCATGGAGCCTGCTTCAGATTCTGTGTATCCCTCTCTCTCTGCCCCTCCCTCACTCGTGCTCTGTCTCTGTCTCTGTCTCTCTCTGTCAAAAATAAATAATCATTAAAAATAATTTAAAAAAAGAAATTTCATTAACATTTTAGCTGAAGGATTCTCTCCTTTTGCAATAAATGTTTAACTTGGTAAGTACACTGAAAATGAGACTTTGCTTCTGACATTTTAGTGAGACCGCAGGGAAGATTCAAAGGGCTTCCAATATGTCTTCATCAAGTTGTTCCTTTGAATGTGACTGAATGGCAGGAGGGTGTGATGAGCTGGCTTGGCGTCAGTCACTAGATTCCTCTTCCAACCCCCAGCTTGGACACTGCGTCTGCCTGCACCATCCCATTTCCTCTAGAATGTACTCTAATTTCTCATTTGCTTTGCATATTTCTCTAGCCCTGTAAAGGCAGCCATCTCTGCCTTGCTGGCTGGTGTTTGAATGGCTCAGCTTTTGAACTGCTGAACTAGCTTTGTGGACATTAACTATTTATTTCACGTGTGGATGCTATCCGTCTCTTCCGGGAGAGGAAGATTTTACTCAGAATTATGATTTCTTTTTGCTCTGTAAATGCCATTTTTCACTTCATCTTCCCTGTGAGAATCCCAACTGTATTCATGTTTAAAAGCCCATTTCAAATGCTACCTGGTCCCTGAAGACTTTCATAAGGTATCCAAGCCCCATTCTCTGCCCCGTGCAGTCAGCGTCTCACACTTAATTAAGCATCCAGTAAACATCTCCTGAATAACTAAATGAAGTCATCCAGTGAGGATTCAAATAAACTTTTTAATACTGGGTATTTTTAAAATTTCAAGCTTCTATCATTAAATATTTAGCAGTTGACAAGGTAGCATGGTTAACGTCAAGCACCCTTCTAGCCTAGATACAGACACACAGCAAAAGAATATTTAACGCTGTCTTTGATTGTTTATCTGGCAGAGCAAGGATAATGTAACCAAACCCATCTGTTTCCTCTTGTCCAGGGATTTCAAATGGTGACCAAAAAAGCTTTATACTGAACTTCTAATGACTCCAGACTTATCTCACCTGTTCTTTGTCAGAAACTTGTTAAAAATGTTAATACAGATGCATAAATTACTAGGACACAACCTGGAAGAAGTATAGCATTCTTACATAAAAGTCAACAGCTCTGCAGCAAAAAGATAAGTTTCTTGGCTGATTATTCTCATGACATGTGAATAGCTGGGTTGTTTAGAACAGTGTGCTTTTATTATGTACTTAAGGGAAAACTTGATGTTAGCCAGGAATTATATGATTATAGGATTTAGGGCTAACCCGGACCCAAGTAAGTTATCTCATTCTCCAGCTTTCAGAGAAGATCATCAACAGCATGCTGCAATTTTAAAATTTAAAACCTAGGTAAAGATTTATGTTTATATATCGCGTCAACATTATGGGCCCTTTTTATAAATGGTGTTGCTTACTCAAGGTCAGCTGGTGTTACCCTCCCTGATATATATACTTATATATGTATATATATATAAGTTTTAATGTTTATTTATTTTTGAGAAAGAGAGAGAGAGAGGAGGGTCAGAAAGAGAAGGAGACACAGAATCTGAAGCAGGTTCCAGGCTCTGAGCTGTCAGCACAGAGCCTGGCGTGGGGCTCCAACTCACGAAGAGATCATGACCTGAGCCAAAGTCGGATGCTTAACCGACTAAGCCACCCAGGTGCCCCTCCACCTTGATATTTAAAATCTTCTTATATTTCATCCTTCTAACTTACAATTATGATCGTTTTGCTTCCTTTCTGGAAGCTGATACAGTTAAGTCTCTCTCACCTGCACTGCATATAACCACTTCATGATACTGGAATGCTGCTATGCATTTTAAATGCATCCTGGTACTAATTCAAATAATTCGCATTGAACCAAAATTTTAGGCTAATTATTAAACATCACATTCTAGCAAATCAAAGCCAAAGTCTGTAACACTAACTATTTTGCTTAGGCTTAATAATACGTTTTAAAACTTTTATTATATGAGCTACCTGGATGGTGTCTTCTTTCAAAACAGTGAAAAGGTCCTCAGAATAATTATTATGGAAATGCAAATAAAAATCACAATGAGATCCCACCTGACGCTGTGATGAAAAAGGTAGACAATAACAAGTGTTGGTGTGGCTGTGGAGAGCTTGGAATCCTCCTTCATTCCTAAAGGGAACATACAATGATGCAGAACTTTGGCAAACAATTCGACAGTTCTTCAGTTTAACTGCAGTTACCATAAGAACCAGCAATTCTACCTCTAAGTATATACCCAATAAAAACAAAAGTATATTTCCACACAAAAGCTCGTACAAAACGTTAATAGCAGCATTGTTCATAGTGGCCGAAAAATGGAAACAACCCACATATGCACCAATGGATGACTGGATGAACAAAATGCGGTATTTTCAAACAATGGAATAGTTTGGGTCATAAAAAGGAATAAGGTATCGATACATGTTACAACGTGAATGAACCTTGAAAACGTGATATTAAGTCAAAAAAGCCAATCACAAAAGACCACATATTATATTCCTTTTGTGTGAAACGTCCAGAATAGGTGGATCTAAAGAGCCAGAAAGAGGAGTTGCTGCCTAGAACGGAGGAGGAGTGTGGGGCTGCTGGAGGTAGGGGGGAAGGCCTGGGGAGTAACAGTCTGGGGTTTCTTTTTGGGTGATACAAATAATCTAAAATTGGTTGTGGTGATGGTTGCACAACTCTGTAAATATACTAAAAACCATTGAATTGCACACTTTAAATGAGTGGATTATATGGTATGTGAACATATTTCAATAGAGCTATTAAAAACAAAACATGAGAGTTCACTCTTTTCATGGATGAAAGACGCTCATAAAAAGAAATGGACTGATTGAGCAGAGCAAGGGTTTTGGCTTTTACTCCCCTGCCAGATGCTGTTGCTTTTAGTTCATTTACAATTTTATCTACTTATCCCATTTGATATGTAATCAGAGCTCAGAGCCTCAACAGGAAGTCCATAACAGTTCTTTAAAGCAAACTTAAAAAAACAATTTAATAACATTATCTAATAATGTGCTAAGGAACTGCTCTGATGCCATTTTATGATATTAAGAAATTGCTTTCCATTTTGAAATAACAGAAGGGCCTATAAATATAATGTAATTTGACTTCACAAAAGTTTTTCTCATTGGAAGAAATGTCTATCATATTTAGGACAAAGCAAACAGTGTTCTTAGCTACGTAATCTACAATAGCTCTATCAGGATTTAAGCCATAACCTGCAGTCCCATACAACAGAGTAGCAGTTATATAAACCAAGTTTCATTTATGTTAAATGAGCTTTTTCAAGACCAGTTCAATTGATCACTCATGAATTATTTACATACTGTGTTTTGTGTTGCTAAATTAGTTTCTCTTGTATCCTACTTCACCAAGTGGCTCATACATCTCCAACCTACCCCAACCCCTCCTTTCTCAAGATACAAAACCACACAAATCTATCTTGGAACTATTTTACATATATTAGCTTTTACCCAGTCCCCTAAGGAAATTCTAAGTTCCTCTAAGGTAAGGACCTGGTCGTAAACATGAACACCTCACAGATACCCCATAATTACAATGTGTTTGTCAGTTTCAAGGCTTGGCGCAGTTCTCCCGTTAAGCTCTAATTCATATACTTATATACTATTCAATACGTGTGTGGGTGTGTGTGCATATCCATATCTATGTCACTTTTTCTTCATTTCCAACACGTATATTATGTTGACTGCCCCAGATTCTCAAAAACTCTCGATTTTCTTCAGAACAACTTAGTATGGCTATAGAAGCTCTTCGCCATCTCCCCCCACCTACCCATCCTTATTCTAGTTTCACACACCAATACACCAATTCTTAAACTTCCCCTCCCACTCTGTCCTATCAGCCTCTGGGACTTGGCGGTCTCTGGGATCGCTCTCCAGTCTATGAGAAGTCTGTCAACCTTTTAAGGACCATTTCAAAGCCATTTTCTTGGGGCATCTGGGTAGCTCAGTTGGTGAAGTGTTTGACTCTTGGTTTTAGCTTAGGCCGTGATCTCATGGTTTGTGAGTTCAAGCCCCGCGTCAGGCTCTATACTGACAGTGTGGAGCCTGCTTGGGATTCTCTCTCTCCATCTCTGCCCCTCCTCTGCTTGTGTTTTCTCTCCTCTCTCTCTCTCTCTCTCTCTCTCAAAAAAAAAACATAAAAAATAAGTCATGCTCTCTGTAGACTCTTATGAGAATTAATATTTCCCTTTTAAGTGCTCCCAGGCACTTTGGCGTTACACCACTTCTCAAGTCTTGAGTTTTATGGTGCCTAGAGGCATGTCTTTCTTTCCTAATACTCTGTGATGTTTGAGACTATTTTATTGATGTGGGAGTCCCTTAACAAAGCATCTTTGTAACCTTTCCACCCTATACAGAATAATTTCTCAATATGTGCTTGCTAGATTGAATTGTTCTTAATTTCCCCACAATACCCAGGATAGCTGGAGTATAGGCCAGTTAATCAACAAGTAGTGTTGACTGGCAGAAGTTCTCGGAGGGAGGGTTCAAATGCTCAATGATTGATTTTAGTGACAAACCAAAGCAATACATCTTGACAAGAAAAGTTTTTTTTTTTTAATAATTGCNACAGAGTCCGACGCAGGGCTCGAACCCACGAACCGTGAGATCATGACCTGAGTCAAAGTCGGACGTTTAACCGACTGAGCCACCCAGGTGTCCCCCCTAATAGATGTTTTAGTATACCCAAAACAATCAACTGAGTAGTTTCAAAATATTTTTACTTTCAGTGGTTCTTCTGGAATGAAACCATTTTTGCCTGAGGAAAACACGTGAATTTTGGAAGTCAGATTCTTAGAACTTGAATAGATTTTTCACTGTTTATCCAAGATTCATTTAAGCACTTCCTGTTTATTAGAAAGAACCAGACATTGAGAACAGTGCTAGATCATAAAATGAACAAGATAAAGTCTGCCCAGAAAGGGTTTACATACAATGGGAGAGAAGTCTCAGAAGAATCTGGGTTTTTGGTACCTTAGCACCATAGGGACCAATTAGCTCTATACTGATGGATCTGGACGTTCTTTTTTTTTTTTTTAAACAATTTTTTAACGCTTATTTATTTTTGAGAGAAAGAGACAGAGCATGTGTGGGGGAGGGGCAGAGAGAGAGAGGAAGGCACGGAATCCAAAGCAAGCTCCAGGCCCCAAGCTGTCAGCACAGAGCCCTATGTAGGGCTCGAACTTGTGACCACAAGATCATGACCTGAGCTTAAGTCAGACACTTACCCAACTGAGCTACCCAGGCGTCCCCTGGAAGTTATTTAAAATGTACGTTCTTCAATTCAGATAGAATGTTTTTGTTTCAAAACACAGTTACAACAGTATTTTATTTAGAAAACCTTTTTGGATTCACCGAAACAGCAAAAACACAATAATGAAACCCTACGATGCAGGGCCCGGGAATAGGACGAGATAAGAGGGTTCCTAGTGTGAAATGTAGGCAGGCTCTCTCTCCCTGGGCCATGCAAGTACAGGGTCAGTAAGAGGCAGGCTCAGCACCTCCTCAGCTTCCATACGCTAACCCCTCCTGCCTCCCCCTCATTCTGGCCCGGCTTTGAATGTTTACAGAAAATAATCATTTTGCATAATACTTGGTTTTGTACACTTGGCACACTTCATAACAAATGTATTATAAGTTATTCCTGGCTTACCAGAAATGGGACTGTGAAATCTTGGGGGGAAGGGGACCCAGGCCAGGAGACTAGGTCTACTTTGAGGAGAAAGGGGTAGATACTGAGGGAAAGAGGAAACATAATTAGTAGATTAAAATGGCTGCCAGGTTAAAAACTTCCAACTATTCAGAATAGAAGTAATTCTGATACCTAAACTGTTCTTCTGTTATCTAGAACCATTAACTTACGGTTTTGCTGATGTCAAAGAACTTCTTTATTGGACTTTTTCTGAGATCAATATCAAGTGAACTGAACGAATAGTAATAAAACCACTAGAAAAGTTACAAGTCAGTATTAATGTTCTTTCAAGCCAGGTTACTTTGAAGATTAGTACTTGAAGATGGTCTTCTTTTTAGTTTCTTAGTCTAGTTATTGATGGTTATCCAGGACCAAACAAGGAAATTCTGACTGTATTCGGCTTATAGGAATATAACGGAACGGAATATAAGTGAACAAACAATGTAATAAACTTTGTTACTCTGAAAACCTGTTTCATATTTAGGTACGTTAATAAATATGACAAAAGACATTGACAATAAGTAGAAAAGGTTTTTCTATTATACTGAAGTCATGAGAATGTGAAATCAGCTTGTTAAATGTTTAATGTTCAGTGTCAGGTAAGAGTATAAAGCAGCTTTCTGGAAAGTTCCAAATACATAAATAGTAGAACATTTTTCTCTACATTGGCTCAATTCTATTTCCTCTCTACACATGTTTAAGATGTTCAAGAGCTGTCATCCATTTATTTTTGGTTGATGGTAGATTTCTTCTTTCATTTCACTTTAAAATTGAAATTTTTTATCTACCGAAGTGTTAGGTATTGGAACGAAGAATTTCATATATAGCTCTCAGCAGAGCCCGGAGAAGTCTGGCTGTGATTGTGACTTATATTTAAAACTCTTTGGGATGGGCCCTAAATGGGGTTCTGAATATTCCGTGGCAGTAGCAGCAAAACAAAATCATTCCAAGCTGCTGTAAATAGTGCTGTTTGTGTAGAAAGAGGTTTCTTTGCATTGGATAATAAAAAGGCTGAGGCTGCCCTTAGATAACGTGCCTGGGTTTTCAAGGTAAAGCCTTCAAAATCATGAAAATCCTTTTTACCAAGGAAAAATCACAATTCAAAGAAAAAAAACTCACTACTCAAATAGTAAATTAAAATGACCATAAGCAACTTGACCATCTCCCTATATTAAAGATGCCTGTATTTGTGAGCTAGACAAAGTTTTTCTAACACTTAATAGCTTATGAAAAGTTTAAAACATCAAGCCCAAACAAGTTGAAATATTTTAAACGTGTGATTGAAGTTGACTGAGAACATAGTTAAACTGAATTTATTACTACTGTGCCCCTAAAAGCCTTTCCCCCTTAAATGTGACCTGTGTAACCCTGACCTCCAAAGCAATGTAAAATCTAAGTCTGTGAAATAAAGTTTACAGAGAACACTATCCTTCTGGTGACTGAAATCATTACTGGAAACTATTTTCCATGAAAACCTTTATTAAGAAATTCCCCGGGGCACCTGGGTGGCTCAGTTGGTTAAGCATCCCAACTTTGGCTCAGGTCATGATCTCAAGGTTCGTGGGTTCAAGCCTTGTGTCGGGCTTTGTGCTGATAGGTCAGAGCCTGGAGTCTGCTTCGGATTCTATGTCTCCCTCTCTCTCTGACCCTTCCCTGTTCTCATTCTTTCTCTCAAAACTAAATAAACATTAAAAAAAAAAAAGATAATGTGAGAATACACATACACCCACATACATACGTTCATTATACTTGCTGTTTTCTTATTTTTTAAAACATTTTGAACATGAAAACATTTTGAACATGAATTGGCCTGCCCCAAATTTTCATTTTGGATCAGCTACTTCGTCTGTGTTGGAGAGATCAAGATTCATAAATAAATTATATAATCTCATTAAAAAAAACACTATAACCTGAATTTCTAGTAATCTGATGCCTTGAGTAAACAGTTCAGATACATACTTTTCGCCATCCTTTATAGGGTGACTACCTAGGCTCTTTGAATCATCTTCTTTAGAGTGAATGGTGAATTATTTTCATTGAAATTTTATAAAACTGTATGAACATCACAGTTACAAATCTAAAAAACCAAAAGACACTATGGCAAATTTAAGATTAATTTTTTATTTAAGTATTCATATCACATAAAAGTTATTTCATAAAAATATGCCCCATATTAAATAATTTTAAAGATACAAAATTACTTCTATGTAATGCTTTCAATTTCGTTTATCCACTATCATGCATAGTTTGGCCCCTAAGGCTGCCATTGTTGCCTCTCCTGAGGCTGGATACAGGGTGTACCTGCTTCCGTGGGGGGAGCAAGGATCAAGGGCTCTTGGTCAAGGCCAGGCTCCATCACTACTGATGATGTGGAGACACTCGGCACTGGGCACCATGAACACGCTGTTCAAACGTAAATGAGAAAAACAATTTATATGTGCAGCCTTCATGAGGTTTTTTGTATAAAGTGTGTTTCATATCACTGAAGATTTAACTAGTAATGAGCTATATGTAAGTTACTTGACTAGCTCTGAGTCCTTTCCGGTAATATCAATATCCGGCTTCCAACTTCCACTCTTTGAAATATTTCTCCATTGTGCTCCTGGATTTCAAAGTGCCAACATTCACGGTAGGTATGATTTTCTGGGGCTTCAGCCACTGAACAAAACGCTTCATTTCCAGGTAGCTGCTGTGTTCACTGTAAGGGATTCCTGCAACACAAAAGAAAAGATACTGCCTATGAAAAATCAAACTATTAAAACAAAACCCCACACAAGCCCAAAGTAAAATAAAAAATGAAAGTAATCCAGAGTATTTTTGCCAAAAACTTCTTGGTGCTTTATTGCTGATAAAAAAAAAAGTATTAACAACTTTTATGGATAATAGAGATTAAAATGATATAGAAACTTTGAACATTAAAAAATTCTATTGCATTTCTATGTAGACTCTTAATACGTATTTCTATAGATTCTTATTTTTAATTAGGCTTTCTTTTTAAATAATTCTTCTCCTTAAGCACTTCATTCAGCTATGTGTTTCAGGAAAATTCTGGAAAAAAATGAATAAAATTTGAAGAGCAGCCAGCAAGAAGACTCTTGGTTTCCTGAGCAAGTAAGCAGATTCCAGTCCCCAAGCTTTGCACACGTAAAAAATAAGCAAAAAATGTAACAGTAAAAATCAAATCCTAAAAATCCTTTTGTCTTTGCTGAAGACCAAGTACCACAGAGAAAGGGAGAAAGGGTCCTGCCTGGACTTAACTAGAGTCGTCAGGGACTGAAATTAAGTCACTAGTCTAGTGACATCAAAAATGTTTCCATCAGCCACTATTACAGTAAGCAATTTCTGAGGACAAGAGTAAACATCCTCCAAGAAATGACAAAAATGAGTCAAATCTGTCCCTCTTGCTGTCATGGCATCTAATCCAGTCTTCCTGCTGACAGCCTGACAGTGGCACCTGAATGCCTACGTCACAAGTGATGGCTGTGGTCTCCCCCACAGTACCGGCCCCGCAAACGGGACGATCTGTGTTACCAATGCCCGTGCACTCCTAACACGCTCCTTTCTTTCAGTTTATAATGGACTAAAGACACAGCTGTAGAGAATGTAGAGCAATTTGAAACTTGATTTTTTTAAACCTTTTTTTTTTTTAATGTTTATTTCTTTTTGAGACAGAGTGCAAGTGGGGCAAAGCAGAGAGAGAGAGAGGGAGACACAGAATCCAAAGCAGGCTCCAGGCTCTGAGTTGTCAGCACTGAGCCCGATGCGGGGCTCGAACCAAAAAACTGTGAGATCGTGACCTTAGCCGGAGTCAGACACTTAACCAACTAAGCCACCCAGGGGCCCTGAAACTCGATTACTAAAGACTCCCAGGTGCCTGTTTTTCTTGGATCTTATTTTCACAGCTCTTTTTAAAAATGTAATAACAGATATTAACAGTGAAGAAATGTAATAATTATACCGTATATTGAAATGTTTCCTTTGGTCTGGGGAATAATGTCTGCTATACTAGTTAACTTGTTAGAATGTGTCCATCCTGTAGGTCGAAAAGCCAAAATCTGATCATATTTTCCACCGCACTTCTTCAAATGATTCTGTAAAGCCTGTTAAATAAAAATAGGATATTTATTGAATGGTCCATGAAGGTGGGTTATGCGGAAGGAAACAGAACGATCACGCTGGCACAGACTCACCAAGTTGGCACCTGGCAAACATTGATTTGCAATAACCTCAAGCCATACTTCCAAAAAAAGAAAATCAAAATCACTAAAAACAAAAAACAAAAAAACAAACTTTTCCCCTTATCTAAACAAGCTTAAGTACAGTCTGAAAATAAGATGAAGCAACTTTATTTTTTTTAATTTTTTTTACAAATAGTTTATTGTCAAATTGGTTTCCATATAACACCAGTGCTCATCCCCACAAGTGCTCTCCTCCATGCCCATCTCTCCCCTCCCCCACACACTCATCAGTCCTCAGTTTGTTTCTCAGCATTCAAGAGTCTCTCATGGTTTGCCTCTCTCCCTTTCCCCCACCATTTCCCCCCTTCTTCTCCCCCATGGTCCTCAGTTAAGTTCCTCCTAATCCTCTTATACGTGCAAACATATGATATTTGTCCTTCTCTGCCTGACTTATTAGATGAAGCAACTTTAAACATAAGAGTTATGTATTTAAGGATGACCTATCAGATAGCTACCAAAAAAAAAAAAAAGAATAGAAAAAAACTCCAAGTCCTACTATTATGAGGATAGTGAATATACGGCGAGGATGCTGGGGATAATAGCATCTAAGTATCCCTGTTAGAGAATCTAATACTGACACTGGGAAACAGCGAGCCAAACATATCCACATGTGTATGCACAACGGAGGACCGACGGACAGATAGAGAGTGGACACAATGCTATGACCGGCTTCATACTCAACATGCACATTTCAAAGGCACTCTTCTCCAGGGCTTTACTCCTTTTCACTCTTTAAACATGAACTAGAATGCTTTCGATACTTTTCATGCTGTTATGATTGGAAGCACTGTGCTTCCCTAAGAAATCTTGAGTAGAATTTTCCAAACTAAAGTCATCATAAATGAGGACATTTGATGAAATATGACAATCAGTGACCAAAATTCAATCTTTGAAAGATAAGAAAAATCCAAATAAAAAGAGTCATGGGACAAGAGATACCAAAAGTCTAATATTTTTGGTCTTAAGACAAAACCCACAGTGTCAAGGAGTTAGTGTGAATTTATAATACAATCCAGTTTTATGTAAAAAAAATAAAAAATCTCAACTGCACATGGTGTCATCTTGGATTTCTAAAGCTCTTCCTTTTCTTTCTTAATCATACATTCTCTGAGCTACTAAAGTAGTATAAAAGAGTGCTGGTGGAAAGTTCTGAAGAAAACAAAGACAAATCCATGCATCCATCTACTTAGCCCCTCATCTAAATAATATCTGCTCCAGTATTTGGCCAGGTCATGGTGCCAGAGTGGTGGGTCAGAGACACGGCCTTCGCGTACTGGAAGCTTATAGCCTGGCAGGGAGATGGTCAATAAAACCCACTGTACAGATCTTTTTTAAAAATGGAAACCATGTGCCCTTTCTTAACCTTCTAATTCCCATCATGTATTATACCATTGATAACTAAAAGCCTTACTGATTGACCTTTTCACAAAGGATTCATTTTTTAAAATATTTTTTAAAGAAACAGTTGTCTTTTTTTTTCAAGTTTATTTATTTTGAGAGAAAGAGAGACAAAACATGAAGGGCAGAGAGAGGTAGACACAGAATCCAAAGCAGGTTCTGCAAGCACAGAGCCTGATGTGGGGCTTGAACCCGTGAGATCATGACCTGAGCCAAAACCAAGAGTTGGAAGGTCAACCGACTGAGACACCCAGGTGCCCCTTTGAATTTTTTGTTAATGTTTATTTATTTTTGAGAGAGATGGAACAGTAGTGGAAAAGGGCAGAGTGAGAGGGAGACACGGAACCTGAAGCAGGCTCCAGGCTCTGAGCCCAACGTGGGGCTTGAACCCATGAATCGCGAGATCATGACCTGAGCTGAAGTAGAATGCTTAACTGACTGAGGCACCCAGGTGCTGCCTCCCCACAAAAAAGTTTAAGTTATGGATAGATAGCTAAGTTTCCATTATAATCCTCCTGAGGACATTTCGTATAACTGGAATCACATAATATGTAGCCTTTTGTGTCTGATTTCTTTCACTTGGCATAATGTTGCCAAGGCTCATTTACACTGTAGCATATATTATTAATTCATTAATTCATTCCTTTTTGTAGTTGGATAACATTCCTATTTGATAGATATGGTGCATTTTGTTTATCCGTTCATCATTTGATGGATATTTGAGTTGTTCCCACTTTTTTGCTATTACGAATAATGTGGCTGTGAATGTTTGTGTGGAAGCCTTTGTGTGGACATACACCTTTCAATTCTCTTGGGCATACACCTAAGATTAGCTGGTCATATCATCACCCCATGTTTAACTTTTCAAGAATCATCACACTGTTTACCAAAGCAGCTGCACCATTAATCATCTCATAAGCAATAAGTGAGGGTTCCAGTTTCTCCATATACTAACAAATGACATTGTCTCTCTCTTTATTACCACTGTCCCAGGGAGTATGAAGTGGCAGCTCACTGTGGTTTTGATTTACAGTTTCCTGATCAATGATGATCCTCTTTTCTCATGTTTTTTAGGCCATTTGTATATCTTTTCATTCATTTGGCCGTTCATACCTCCTCATTCCATCCTAAGCCCTTCTTATTCCTTCCTTTGCCCTCTACCACCTGGCCTCCTCCAATGTCACTTCACTTAAATGTTCTTGTGCAGGTCACCCCACAGGCTCTAATTGCCAAATTGCCGTTCTTTCCTTACATGACCTCCATGTAGCACAGGGTACCTTTAGAAACTCTTTCATGAAATGCTCTACTCCCTCATTTCTATAAAACTCTGACTCTCCCACCCTTATTATCCTCCTAAATGGGTCATTTGTTCAAAGGGAACAAACTACAATAGTGAGAAATAAAACTGTAAGATAAAAATAATAAAAACATGCCATCCCATCCTCAAGATATCAATGTTCACTTTATGAATAATCAATGATATCTCATTAATCCACACACATTAGATGCCTCCCAAATTTCAAATGTTTCCAAAGATGACTTTAAAGGGACAGAAGTCTGACTTGAGTATCCCTGAATTTTTTTTAATGAATTATATACTTGGGAAAACAGACCATGAAAATTCTGCCTTAATCTCATGAACAAAGGAATAGTTACACCAGTTACAATTTCCTTATTCCAGGGATAGAAGTAAAATAGTCATTTTCTTTTTTTTTTTAATTTTTTAATTTTTAATTTTTTTAAGTTTATATTTTTGAGAGAGCAAGCAAGCAGAGGAGGGGCAGAGAGACGGAGAGAGAGAATCCCAAGCAGGCTCCGCACTGTCAGCGCAGAGCCCAGCGAGGGGCTCAATCTCACGAACTGTGAGGTCATGACCTGGTCTGGAACCAAGAGTCGGACGCCACCTAGATGCCCCTCATTTTCTTAATATAGGGTAAGTTTTATTGTTTATAAGACAGATTCAGCAATTAACATCCTAAGCTATTTCAAAAAGCTCCACAAATGTTACTTCATGAACATGTGAACAAAAGTGAAAAACATTTTTTGTGTGTATACATTATGTTCTTATCTATTTTTAATACACAGTTCTGATGTATTCCATTGCTAGGTATCAAAATGCTGGTAAATGGAATGAAACTTAGTATATGAATAAACCTGACAAGTAAGTCCCCCAAATCAGAGTGAGGTCATATCTTCTGTCTCTTAGTCTCTACCTCAGAACTAACACTAGAACATCCTCTTTGAATGCACTTCCGCTGTTGCACTTAATCCTCACAGCAGGTTAATTTCCAAAATATATCAGTGTTACAGGGGTTTAATATTAATACAGAATAGACCTTAAGACAAGTAAGAACTCTTAGAATTCTCCATTCATTGCTCCACTCACTGGATAGAAATGGAAAACAATCTTAAAAACAGAAGGTGTAAATGATGAGATAGTTGCATACTTTTCTATTTTTATTTCTTTTATGATAGTTCTCTAGTTCCTAGGGCATATGAATTACCCTGTACAGTTGCGTGCACACACACACAAAATAAAAACACTGTAAACTCCACTTAGAAGACCTTCTAGGGCAAAGTTTACTAGGACTCCATTCTAATTCCTCTAAGTTAAATGCAAGTAAAATGGGAGTCCAGTTTATAATCACTGTATTGCCTTTTCTAGTTCATTCTAAAAAGACATCTCATGAATGCTTACCTTAAAGTTAACTTGCATCATTGGGAGAAGGTGAACCAGGGAATTGCACATATCTGTAGTGATGAGGGAGTTAAGTTCTGGGATGTTGAGGCACTGTAAGGTTTTATATTTTTCTTGGGACATGCCCACCTTTGAACCTAAAACATCAGCAATGGCTATAGGCAAAGGAAAAGGTTAAAAATAGTAAAATGAGAGCTTGTGAAAAAAAATTAAGTTACAACCTAATCAAAATTTAAAATAAGAATTTACCAAAAGGAAAAAAAAAAAAAAATTCAAAACGTTCACATTTTTAATATCTCAAAAACACAGCATTATTTTGTTGGTTAACTGTATGAAGTAAAAACTGTGAGAAAGCCAAAGAATTTATTTTTAGGACCTAGTATTTAAAAATTGAGATGTAGAGACAGGGGTAGAGGAAAAGAAGGAACCAAAGTTGGAGGAGTTAAATCTCCGGCTTTGTCACTTCATATCTTAATGTTTGCCGTGAAGCGACCATAATTAGGAAGAAATGCCAAGCATTTTGCAAAATAGTCTAATGCCATCTGGACAAACTACATTTACATATCCAGAAATCACTGATGTACAAAAATGAAAACTGTTCTCTAAAGCAATTAATTGATGGTTATCTTCAAAGAGTGCAGAGATACAGTTATGCAGGAGTAAATTTTCAAAGTTCACTGAAATACTAACATAGGTAGCAGGGACATTTGCTTTGTAAACACTGTATACGTGTAAAGGCTACTGCAAACACACTTCTCAAGTGTTTCCGTTAAGTGAAGCCTTTCAGAGTTTAAATGAATCCAACTCTATCAAATTTTTCTTCAACTTCAAAGGTAATAGTGCACCGTTTCAGGAAAGAAGTATTGAGTGCAAGCACCCAGACTGAAGGGGCTTTATGCAAAAGAGAATCTGATCTTTATAATATATTAATGTAAATTAGATACAGCTACCACCCACCTAGAAAGACTTTCTCTTTTCCAATAGAGTAAGTGCCACAGACAACAAGAAGACGTGGGTTTAGAGTTACTGCCTCAAAGGCCGTGTTGATGGCAAACTGGATAACCTCTTGCTGAGATGGGAAGGAGTATTCAGGGCTGCAGTATCTGTAATATGTTAAATACAGCACTTATTAAATGAGCAACAAGAAAGCCTGAGCATTAAGCTGGATGTTGTTCTAGAAAGCAAGCTTTAGCAAGCGTACGGACAGCAGCAGCGTAACATATTAACACCCCTGCGGTTCTGTCACTGTCGATGGTTAAAATGCTTGTGAAGGGCCGGGGCTCATTTTTGTTGGGGTTCTGCATCTTCAATGTATCTTTTTCATGTTTCTTTTATCCCCCCTGTATAAAGAAACTGCCTGTTTTTCTTCAAGGACTGCTTAAGCCGACCTGCTATTTTAGCTGTGAATGATAAACCTCAGCAGCTTTTTTGTTTTAACCCCAATCACTATCAAAGAAAATACTAGTGACAGGGGTTATCTCTGAACTAAAGAATTCTGATTTCGTTTAAAAATTAAAATGATGAAACCAAATATGAATGTACTGAAGTAGTTTTAAATCAGACAGTGAATATTCACATGGTCATCTGCTCTTCTGAGGAGATACAGAAATATGTACAGTATTATAAAAATACTACAGATCTGGTTGGGTCTACCTCAATACAGTAACACCAAATGGAAAATTAACCCTCAGACCACTAGCTAGTTGTCTCTACTTGGAATGAAAATTAAGCACTTTTTTTACTTAAAAAAAGTCATAAAGTACGAACATCAAAGAAACATATTTTTCCCCATTTTAAAATTGTTTGCGTTGGTCAGCCATAATAATAGAGAAGACACTTAGGTGTCTTAAGTGACTTAGGTCACTTTTTAGGGATAAAAAAACTCACAAAGAAATTCAGAATTCTATGTAGAGCAAAACTAAGTAACAAAAAAGGTGGGTTTTTTACATATCATTTTCTTAACTTATCTAGTGTTTCAAGTATTAAGAAATTTTTTAAAAATGGAAAAATTAGCTATAGTGTTAGAAAACTGGATGTGGAAAGGCCATCTTTTATTAAAATATGCCATACGAACTCACTTCTTGAAAAAGGTTGAAATAGTTGATATAATTAAATTCTAACAAAATGATGAGGTATTTTAATATATAATAAAAAATGGCTGGTGCCATTATGTTTATACAACATTTAGGAATTCAGGGTTGTCGCTTAAGAATTACATTTTGGACAAATGAACAAGAATTTTGAATATTCTGAAACAGAATCGCATTTTGGCTTCTGTTTCTTCTCCACAATTATACTTACTAGTTACATAGGTGCTGTGGAAAAATAAAAGAGTGTTTCCTAGAGTTTGTCCTCCACTTTCTCTTCCTTGTTTCAGTAACAGGATTCTCACATAAACCATATTTTCAAAAGGAAATTACAAAATAGAAAAAATTGAGTCACAGCTGGTTAGGACTAGGTCACCTCAAACTTGTTCTCCAGCAAATATGTATTTTTTCAAACGGCATTTCTCTAATAAATAGTTAGGATAGTAATTGATAATAAGCCATCATTTTGATTGCCTAAGCAACTGTGCAGATTATTCATGATATACGGGGCAAATACTGTCAGTGGGAAAAGGAAGCATACAAGCAAAGCCTCTCTTACGTTGTATCTAAGTAAAGCGTGTGGACTTTCTGGCCCGCGAGAAGAGAACGTTCCATGGTGGGGTGTGCTCGGAAGTCTCCGGTGTGTAATAGGACTTTACCATTAGGAAGGTAGAACAGGATCATGACAGCACCTGGACAGCTGAACACAAACATTTCGAAGGAATATTGTTAACATGTGCACGGAAGCCAAAGGAAGAGCACTCATTCATTATCAGCGGGTGAAGACGCTCTAGCAGCTGATGGCTCGGCACAGCACTGCACTACAGAGGAAATGTAGCATTTTCACTTTAGCAAAGTTTATATCATGAAAAAAAAAAAAAAAGAAATCCGGGTGCAGAAAAGGATTAATTCAGCAGGCCAGGTTTGTTCAAACTCCACACTTCCCCCCCTAAGACCTGTCTTTAGGATTAGTCTTTGGCTGGCCCTTGAGAGATGAGTTCTGAGCTCTGGGAATATTCTGCCTGGTAAGAGTGCTCTGTGGGCCTGATGCACGGGGCCACGTGTGGCTAGCTGGACCGGAGAGTCTATGCTAACAGTGTTATCTATGGTGAATACCTGTTTTTGCTCTCTGGGGCTGGGGTCTGAGTAGCCGAGGCAAGTCACGTGGGTGCTGCATGTACACATGACTGACGCTTGATAAAAGCCCTGGCTGGACTCCAGGCTCCGATGAGCTTCCCAGCTCGGCCAGGCTTTGCGTGTGTGGTGACACCTGATTGCTGGGAGAACTAAGTATGTCTGTGCCACTCGCTAGAAGAAGGCACCTGGAAACTTGGGCCTGGTCTCTCCTGGACTTTGCCCCCGTTTGCCTTTTCCCTTTGCTGATTTTAATCTGAATCCTTTCACCATAACCATGAGTACGACAGCTTTTCTGAGTCCCGTGGGTCCTCCTAGTGAGCCACGGTAGACTTGGGGATGACCTGACATACTGGGACTTGGAAATTACTGCCCAAACACGTGGAACTTTAGTTTTGAATTTTAGGAAGAAGTAGGACATAATTACTTTTGTAATTAAAAACTTCCCCTTAGCTTTCTGCCCTAAAACTTCAGATGAATAACTGAACTGGGAAAGAAATAATACCAATATTATCAATAATAATAATACCAAGCCTGGGAAAGAATACCAATAATACCAATATACACAACATCTTTCAGAAAATAGAGGAGGAAGGAATACTTCACGAGGCCATCATTACCCTAATGTCAAAGCCAGACAAAAACATAAATAAAAAACAACAACAACAAAGAACAACAACTACAGACTAACATCCATTATGAAAACCAGACACAGAAGTCTCTAACACAATATCTGGCATGTCAAATCCAGCAATATATATTGTTAAAAGGATAATCCATGAAGATTAAGTGTGGTTTATCCAAGGAATGCAAGGCTGGTTTAACATTCGGAAAACCCATCATGATTATTTACCCCGTTAACAATATAAAGGAGAAAAGTTATATGATTGTCCCAGTGGGTGAAGGAGCATGTGACAAAATTCAATACCCATTCATGATGACAAACTGTAGACCAGGAACAGAGGGCATCTTCCTCAACCTCATACAAAGGCATTTATGAAAAACCTATTGCCAACATCAAGCTCAATGAGAAAGACCAAAAGCTTTCTTCTTAGGGTCAGGAACAAGGCAGCACCTCTGCTCTCACTACTGAGAGGTCTGAGCCAGGAACAAAAACAAGAGGGAAAAAAAGCACTCTGAATGGAAAGAAGTAAAACAAAACGGTCTATACTTGCAGATGACGTGAACATACATGCAGACAATTTCTACAAATCTACAAAAAACTGACTACAGCTAATGTGCGAGTTTAGCAAGGTCTCAGGATACAAGGTCAATTAACAAAAATCAGTTGTCCGTCAAGAGGTGAATAAAGATATTGTAGTGTGCCCATGCAACTGGTAACACTCAGCAATAAAAAGGAACAAACTACGGATACACACATCAGCATGAATGGATCTCAAAAACATGATGAAGGACTGAAGCTGGATGCAAAAGAGTAGATACTATGCGATTTCATTTAGCTGAATCCCTAGGGTGCAGGAAATGAAAGACAAATCTAACCCATAGTGATAGGAAAGAGATCAATGGTTCCATGGGCCAGAGTCAGTTGGGAATTGACTGAGAAGGACCATAAGGAAGCCTTTTAGGGTGGGGAAAATGTCCTCTCTTTTTATTGTGGTGGGCATTACATGGGTGGGTATTTTTGTCAAAATTCTGCAAACACTTAAAATGGCTGTTTATATAAATTATACCTAATAAAGTTGACTTTAAAAAATCAGAACTTGAGTTGTCATAATTGGTGATTAAAAAAAGAAACAGAAGTTGGCAGACAAGAAGTAAAAGGCAACCTGAAGATGGAGCATGGGTCTGTATTTTTGGAGAGCTAGTCTCAATTTTAATTCTCTAAGCATCTATGATCTCTAAGGTACACAAGGCTAACATTGTATGAAAAGTAGAAGGAAGTGTGGTTGAGAGTANACCAACAAAGAGAGGGAAAAAGGGAAACCATTTCCAAGAAAAAATTTTCCAAGCCTTTAGTATCAAAAGCTTGAAGAATTTCTTAAAAGGGAAAAAAAATTCTCTAGTATCTGAATGGAGTACAATCTGTTAACTTATATAAATGATATTAAAGAAAATGGCAAAAAATTAAAAAAAAATAAAGAATATGGCAAAAGGTTATCTCTTCAAAACAGCAGCAACATGATAAAATATTTTTTAAAAAAATAAGAGGGATGTCATATATCAAGCACAGTAATTTAAGCAGCATTAAAAATGGGTTAGGTAACATTTAAAGGATCTCACTATATTTAATCTCTGATTCCATAATCAGGTACATTGTTGTTGTTGTTTTTCCAAAAGGAGAAACATGTTTTACTCAAGTTTATAAAAAGAGCAATCACATTAGTTCCAATAAAAAATTCTTAAATAGATATACTAATTTTTTAAAAAATATTTTAAAAAATAGGCCAGCCTTAAGGTGACTTTAATACTTACTGATTAGCATCAAGCAAAACAACTTTTATATCATTTACTATACATTCGGTGTCCATCGGCAGAGGATGGACGTATTGCTTTTGCATGTGAAGTTTGCTCCTCAACAAATTGCCAGTTATCTGCAAAACAGAACGCACATATTGCTGACACAGCAAAACACTAGATAAGTCTTCTGTTTCACATCTAGTTTAGAACCAAGTATCTTAGTCTCCCTGCTCCCCCACTAATATTCATGGAAACCCTCCAGAATACCAGAAAAAAACTTCCTAAAATGACTGTCGCAATTCTGTTTAAACACTGTCACTGGCTCTCCCTATCCGTGCAAAGTCCCTCACCCCCGGAAGACAAACAAAACCCCTTGTGAGCCGGCCCCTGCTCATTTCTGTGGGTTTATCTTCTGTTATTCCCTATGTCACGGCTAGCCATTCTGAGTTATCTGAAGTGCCTGGGACGGGTCAATCTCTCTAAGGTGTGTGTGCCCTTATACAAACTCTACTCTCTACCTAGAATGCCCTCTCCTCTCTCTTCCACCTGGTTCTGGAATCGGACAGGCCTGCATTCAAATTCTGGCTCTGCCATTATTAGCTCTATGCCTTGGGGCACATCATTTAACCCCTCTCCCAGCCCGAGTTGCCTCATTAATGGAAAGAGGTTAGGGGCGCATGGGTGGCTCAGTTGGTTGCGTGTCTGACTTTGGCTCAGGACATGATCTCACAGCTTGTAAGTCTGAGCTCCATTTGGGCTCACTGCTGTAGGCATAGAGCCTGCTTCAGATCCTTGTTCCCTCTCTCTCTGTCCCTTCCCCACTCATGTTTTCTCTCTCTCTCTCAAAAATAAATGAAAAAAAAAAAACTGAAAAAAGAGGTTAATTCAAGAATGAGGATTAAATCAAATTCTAGCCAAATCCCTTAGTAGTAGGCATTAAAATAGTCTCTTTCTTTCTCTCTCTTTCTTTCTTTGAGAGAGAGAGAGAGATACATGAGTGGTAGATGGAGAGAGAATCTTAAGCAGTCTCCAAACCTGCTTTGACAAAGTTTGATATGGGGCTCGATCTCACAACCCTGAGATCATGACTTGAACTGAAATCAGGAGTCAGATGCTTAGCTGAGTGAACCACCCAGGCACCCCTAAAATAGTCACCTTTTAATAATTAATTCAAGGTATCTCTTCCACCAGGAAACTTTCTCTGACCTTGGCCTGGGACACTGTAAAGCACTTTCTCCTACATTCTGCTCAGTTTTCTACCACCCCAACACAGTGTATTTGGGAAAGTGTCCACTGAAGGCCATGAGTGCCTTGAAGTTAGGTATTTTGTCTTGAATGCCTTTGTAGGTACTCATTAACTACTCATTCAACACTAGGATGAAACCTAGGTGTTTTAGTGCACTGTGAAGTAGTTTACGGTTTCTGAATAATAAAGCATTTAAAAAAAACGCTATTGTAACGATTGACAATAACTCATTTAATTTTAGAATCTTAATGTGGAATCTGTTTTCTCATGGCTTTTCTAGTAGGATGACAGATCTTACAATGTTAATTACTCTTTTCAACCACATTACTTAGAAATTTGCTGCATCCCATACATTCAGAGTTTAGAATACTAAAACTTACCTCACTGCAATAAACTGGGAAGGTGAAGTTTTTAGACAATCCGGCGTAATGGTCAGAATGAAAATGTGTGAGAAAATAGGCTGTGCAACCTTCGACCAGTCCATACTGGAAGGCATCAACTGTAATGCCAGTCCCTGTCATGAAAAGAGCACACAGCTACTTGAGCAATAGCTGCCGGGGTGAAAGATACTCAATTGGAATGCAACTAGATCCAACCTTCTAACCAACTTGAGGCCAACTGAGCTTTATAACCTAAAAACTTATGCCACATAAATTCAGCAAGAGCGGATACTAGAAATGAAAATAATTCTTGAGACTTTCTAGTAAATAACCCAACGTTGGCCTTGTTTTTTTAGTGAATAACTGTACCAAAAGAAATTAAAATGCTAAGCGACAAACCAATTATTTCTTTGTTTTCCTGACTTAAAATCTTTTACTTCTACAAAACAGCAAAAGGAAAATGCTACTTTCTTGTTATTTTATTCTATTCTGGCAATGGATACTGGGGGCAAACATGGTTGAAGTCTCAAGTAATCTTACATGTTACAGTGGCTGAGGCGCTCCAAAGGGCCACATACAATAACAGATGAACAGCATGTGTATAGTATTCGAATTTCACCGTGGGGGATGGGAGGAAGAAGGGAAATGAGAAAATAAATTCTAGGTGCCTGCTGGCTGAGTCGGCATGTAACTCTTGATCTCAGGGTTGTGAGTTCAAGCCCTACAAATGGATGCAGAGGTTACTTAAAAATAAAATCTTTTTAAAAAATGCCCCAAAAAGGCTACTGAGAGGAGCAATAAAGAGAAATGGTTGAGGTGTTCTGAAAAATGTTCACGAAAGAAATAGCCAAGTGTGTGGATTGGGATGAGTGTGAAGCATAGCTTCATGATCCCACTGAGGCTTATCCACATGTGGCACGCTAGTCTNACTTCAAAAATCACTGTGACTTAAAAAAAAAAAAAAAAAAAAAAAATGCATCACAGGAATCATTAAAGACAAAACTGGTGCTATCATGTATATAAATGCTATTCCCTACATAAACATTTCGAATTACAGATCGGGAACATCAAAGCACTTTAAAAATCTTTCTGAAACCAGATATATTCTGGCAGTTTTATATTCTCTTCAGAAGAGCTACTGGTTTCTTCGATAATAAAATTCATTTTACTACATATTTTTGAAGTATTTTGAATACTGTGTATTCACTTACGAAGGCACTGAGAGTTATAAAATATGAAAAGGCTGAGAAACTAAGTCATGATGTGGATTAAAACTATTTGACATTGATTATGACCTATGCAATTTGTTAATTTTCTGTCAGTGAGGCTATGTAGCACTCTGTATTTCTCTTCAGTGCATAGAGACTGTTTTTATCATAACTCCTTACAGAGGGAGGCTTCCCCCCTTCCATATGAAGTGGACCTTTACTCACCTGTGTCAAATCTGTAATATCCATCTACTAGTATAGTATCCTGTACATAGATATTTCTATAGATTTACATTTAATAAAAGTTTGCTGCATTGAATGGGGCAAAAGCATGGAAGAAGGCAAAACAAAAGTTACAGGTCAATGAATTATCATAAAAAACAAAAGGAATACATATACAAATTGGTTTATACAAACAGACACACAACCTGGGGAACAAACATGAAATTTTAAGTCAATTCTTTGTAGATATACTAAACATTGGCATTTCAACTTACCAGGTATTTTCTTATAGAATGGACATGTCTTTTTTCTTCCTTGTCCTGCATTAGGTGACTCTGGGATTTTTGTGTTCCCTCTCTGCTGCCTGCCGCCAGCTGATTTTTTGAAGACTTTATCCTTCCTTAAATTGACGGTTTCGGATTCTGTCCCATTAATTAGGTGATGTGACCTCTTCTGATGTGCTCCTGCCTGTAGTGAATCTGACTTTCTCGGTCGCTTTCTTTGATGCGGTGACTGCTCAAATTCCACAGAGGGTGGCGTCTCGCTTAAATTCTTCGCATCGAATTCTGAATCACTTAAAGATCTTTCTGCTTTCCTTTTGCGCTGCTGCTGCCGCCGCCGGGACCTCTTTTCCTTAGGACTCACAGCTGGATGTAAGTTCAGCCCTTCTACTGTGCTTCCCTCCAGCAACTTGTCTTCTTTTCTTTTGGGTGGCAGCCCGAAATAAACACCTATATCCATTTGTTTCATTACCTTGGGAGAAGACTGTGTCGCAGGACACTTTGGACCAGACGGCGACATTTTCAGAGACCCAGCTGCAGCAGTCATACTAGATTTCTCTGTATTTGGAATTGTACCTTTACTGCCCTGTATACCCCCTAATGCCTTTCCGCAGACACATGTACAGTTAGCACTGTTCTTACCACTGAAGTTCTTACTTGAGGATTTTCTAATTTTACCTTGGGTTGGATGGAAAGAACGATCCCCTTCTCCCTGGCTTTCAAAAGCTTTTGGTACTTCACTATTAAGTAATGGAAGGGAGAGCTGATTGCAAACAGCTGATTCTTCAGTGACCTGTTTCCTTTTATTTGACTGACATTTAGGCTGGCCAGGTTTTGCCATGACAGCTTGATAACTGGAAGTGAGGCCCTCTGCTAATGCCGATGGAAACAACACAAAATCATCACCAGTGTATGTTCCGCCATCACACAAAGTAATACTGTTATTCTGGAAAAGAAGCTGAGATGGACCAGTTAGCGTGCTGTATTTGTACAGTGCTTCCTCATGTCTGTCCTGAGCTAAGAAGCGGGGCATGTCGGGCCCACTCTCCTGCTGGTCTTTCAGTGAGGAGCCATGGAGGCTCTGAAACAAAGTAGGGCTGGTGTCACCTTCCAGGCTGCCATCTTTAGAGCTTTCGGTGAACAGCAGCTCCTGCTGTGAATCACCTAGCTTTTCATCTAGATCGTACATTTCCTCATCACTTTGAAGTGGAGAGTAAGAGATTTCATAGCTGCTAAAGTCACTTTCTGGTGCTGGCAAGGGTGTGCGTTCTGAGTTGTTCTGGCTGCTTAATTCTTCAGCAAGAGGCAAACCAACTCCAACCAGTGTGTCATCATTAACACGTTCTGGAAGTCGCGGGGTTTGTTGGGACGTTTGGAGATTTGTCCAAGAAGAAGAAATCTTTGTACTGGTTTCAGTGGGAGACCGGGATTTCTTCAGGCATTGTGTCACCGGTGAGGGGGGAGTTGAAACATTTTTTACGTTTTCCGCTTGTTTCTGATGCAAAGACCATCTTTCCTCAAGGCTACAGAGGAAGCCTGAATTAGTCTCACTGCAACAACCCCCTGACGCAGGTGGTGGGCTGCTGAGAGGACTATTGCTGGCTCTGCTCTGAGCCAGTAGCAGGTGAGTGTATCTCTTGAAATGAGAAGGAATTGTGGAGGTACATAGAAGACCATCAGGACACTCTGAAAATTTTAACAAAGTAAAAAGTAATAGTGGATCAAAGCACAGACAGAGTCACACATAAGTGAAAAGCAATCAGTCCTACTTTGAAGCCTTAGGACCATAGCTATCTTTATTTATACCATCAAAAGATCCTGCATAAAATAAAAATAATCTGGCATGGTTTTCCAAGGTGCTAGGTATTCTTTTTAAATCAAATATTTTTAAAGTTTCTTTTCAGATCATCTTTTTAAAAAAAAAAAATTCTAAGACTAATACCTTCCCCCCAGCCTCCACCCCAAGTAACTCTCACAAATATGAGCTCCTTCAAAATGCTGTTCATGCTTTACATGAGGTATTTACAGTGCTGAATAGCCCACTACTGCTCAGGCAATAAAGAGTGAAAAAGACTAGTAAGTCTCCCAGAGAACTAAAGTTCTACCCCAATTTTTATCTTACCAAATAACATGGATTTGGGACAACTAAAGTACCCAGTTAGGGTCCATTTTTTAATATTCATACTGCATAGGATAAGAGTACTAACAGTCTTAATTAGTAACAGCTGTTCATACACTGACTATTTTAGATTCTAAGATTTGAAATTCAATTTGATAAACTGGTGAATAAGAAGGCTTTCATACTAATCTGGAGAGTACTCCCCATCACACTATTATAATTGAGAAAGATTCTGTAAACCATCGTGGCAAATCCCCTTATGTGTTAATTTCTAGGTTTATATATAAAAAAAGGACCCCCCTCTCCCACCCCAAAAAGATGTTACATTAAACTAGAAGACCTCATTGCTTAATTTAAAACCACCTCCTTGAAGTATTTGTTATGGAACAGAATTCAATTTAAGAAGAGTCCATCTGAGATTCTATTCAAAGGAGTTTAGGCAGTGAAAAACCAAAAGAAAGACCTCTTTGAGGTGTTTCATCATAAGACATTTCACCCTGAGGCACTCACTGCTCCCATTTCTGAATTTCAAGCCACTTTAAAGCACATTACCAGCATTTGATAAGGCATTCACTTTATCAAAAAAGCTAAAACCAATTTTTTTTTAAAGTTCTTTTGCATCTTCATGCAGTACTTTAAAATAACTGGAGGTTAATAATAAAATGTCTTCTGATTCATACATAACATATAAGCCATATTGAGTAGTATTTTTATTTTGCTGAATTTTAATTCTTTGAGATTTAGAAATCTATATATGGTTATGTGATAACTTTGAAATACACAAATCATCATAACCCATTCTTCACATACTCCAAGTAGGACTTCCTACGTTAAACATGACATTATGTATCTTAAAAGATAATAAAAGCATAGCATTACTTCATTTATACTTGGCACATTTTAAATTAGAATCTTAAAAACCCGAGATTCCTTCCCAGTTTTTCTTTCTGTACAATGCCATGACAAATCCAACATAATCACATTTAGAAGACTTGACTCTAGGGGCACGTGCGTGGCTCACAAAATGAGCATCCCGACTCTTGATTTCGGCTCGGGTCATGGTCTCATGGTTCATGAGTTCAAGCCCAATGCTGGAGTGCGGAGCCCGCTTGGGATTCTCTCTCCCTCTTTCTCTCTGCCTCTCTTCTGCTTGTGTGCATGCTCTCTCAAAATAAATTAATTAATTAAAAAAAAAAAAGACTTGACTAA